>NW_028123460.1:0-394000 GCF_965194805.1 Balaenoptera borealis
AAATTCCTCATGTTGGCACTGCCCATGATGATAGTGTTCATGGTGACAGTGTCCATGGAGACAGTGCCTATGGTGACAGTGCCCATTGTGATAGTGCTCACGGTGATAATGCCCATGGTGATATTGCTCATGGTGACACTGCCCATGGTGATAGTGCTCACGGTGATAGTGCTCAGGGTGACAGTTCCCATGGTTACAGTGCCCATGGTGACAGTGCTCATGGTGACAGTGCCCGCGGTGACTGTGCTCATGGTGACAGTGCTCACAGACATACTGCTCATGGTGACAGTTCGCATGGCAACAGGGCCCATGTTAAAAGTGCCCATGGTGACAGTGCTCATGTTGGCACTGCCCATGGTGACTGTGCTCATGCTGGTGGTGTACATGGTTGGAGTTCCCATGGTGAAATTCCTTATGGTGGCAATGCCCATGATGATAGTGCTCATGGTGACATTGCCCACGGTGACAGTGCTCATGGTGACAGTTCGCATGTTGACATTGCCCATGGTGACAGTGCTCATGGTGACACAGCCCATGGTGACTGCGCTAAAGCTGGCGGTGTACATGGTTGGAATTCTCATGGTGAAATTCCTCATGGTGGCACTGCCCATGATGATAGCGCTCACTGTGACAGTGTCCATAGTGACAGTGCCCATGGTGACAGTGCCCATGGTGACATTTCCCATGGTGACTGTGCCCATGGTGACATTTCCCAATGTGACAGTGCTCATGGTGAGAGTTCCCATGGTGACAGTGTTGATGTTGACAGTGCCAATGGTGACAGTGCCCATGGTGACAGTGCCCATGGTGATAGTGTCCATGGTGACAGTGCTCATGTTGACAGTGCCCACGGCGACAGTGCTCATGGTGAGAGTACCCATGGTGACAGTTCTCACCTTGATAGTGCCCATGGTGACCGTTCCCATGGTGACAGTTCCCATGGTGATAGTGCTCACCGTGATAGTGCCCAGGGTGACAGTTCCCATGGATAGAGTGCCCATGGTGACAGTGCCCATGGTGACAGTTCTCATGGTGACAGTGCCCACGGTGATAGTGCTCATGGTGGCAGTTCGCATGCTGACAGTGCCCATGATGACAGTGCTCATGGTGACAGTGCCCACGGTGACAGTGCTCACAGTGAGAGTGCCCTTGCTGATAGTACCCATGGTAATAGTGCTCACATGAAAGTGCCCATAGTGATATTGCTCACGGTGACACTGCCCATGGTGATAGTGGTCACGGTGACAATGCCCACGGTGATAGTGTTCATGGTGATAGTGCTCATGTTGAGAGTGCTCATGGTGACACTGCCCATGGTGACTGTGATCATGCTGGCGGTGTACATGGTTGGAGTTCCCATGGGGAAATTTCTTATGGTGGCAATGCCCATGATGATAGTGCTCATGGTGACAGTGCTCATGGTGACAGTGTACATGGTGACAATCCCCACGGTGACAGTGATCACGGTGATAGTTCTCATGGCGATAGTGCCCATTGTAATAGTGCTCACGGTGACGTTGCCCATGTTGATATTGTTCACGGTGACACTGCCCTTGGTGATAGCGCTCATGGTGATAGTGCTCATGGTAATACTGCTCATGGTGACACTGCCCATGGTGACAGTGCCCATGGAGACACTGCCCATAGTGACATTTCCCATGGTGACAGTGCTCATGGTGAGAGTTCCCATATTGACAGTGCACATGGTGAAAGTTCCCATGGTGACAGTGTTCACAGTGACAGTGCTCACTGTGGCAGTGACATTGGTTACAGTGCTCATGGGGGCAGTGTCCATGGTGGCAGTTCCCAAGATGACAGTGCTCATGGTGACATTTCCCATGGTAACAGAGCTCATGATGACAGTGTCCATGGTGACATTGCCCATGTCGAAAGTGCCCATGGTGACATTGCTCATGGTGACACTGCCCATGGTGACTGTGCTCATGCTGGCGGTGTACATGGTTGGAGTTCCCATGGTGAAATTCCTCATGGTGGCACTGCCCATGATGATAGTGCTCATGGTGACAGTGTCCATCGTGAGAGTGCACTTGGTGACAGTGCTCATGATGACACTGCCCATGGTGACAGTGCCCATGGTGACATTTCCCATGGTGACAGTGCTCATGTTGACAGTGCACAAGGTGACAGTGCCCAAGGTGACATTTCCCATGGTTACAGTGTTAATGGTGATATTGCTCACTGTGACAGTGCCCATGGTTATAGTCCTCACGGTGATAGTGCTCATGGTGACAGTTCCCATGGTGACAGTGTTCATGGTGACAGTTCGCATGGTGACAGTCCCCATGGTGACAGTGCTCATGGTGACACAGCCCATGGTGACTGTTCTAAAGCTGCCGATGTACATGGTTGGAGTTCCCAATCTGAAATTCCTCATGTTGGCACTGCCCATGATGATAGTGTTCATGGTGACAGTGTCCATGGAGACAGTGCCTATGGTGACAGTGCCCATTGTGATAGTGCTCACGGTGATAGTGCCCACAGTGACAGTTGTAATAGTGACAGTCCCCATGGTGACAGTGTCGATGATGACAGTGCTCATGGTGACAGTGTTCATGGTGATATTGCTCACGGTGACACTGCCCATGGTTATTGTCCTCATGGTGATAGTGCTCATGATGACAGTGCCCACAGTGACAGTGCTCATGGTGGCAGTGCTCACAGTGACAATGCCCATGGTGATAGTGCCCATGGTAATAGTGCTCATGGTGACAGTACCCATGGTGATACTGTTCACGGTGACACTTCCTATGGTGATAGTGCTCACGTTGATAGTGCTCATAGTGACAGTTCCCATGGTTACAGTGCCCATGGTGACAGTGCTACTGGTGACAGTGCCCACGGTGAAAATGCTCATGGTGACAGTGCTCATGGTGATAGTCCTCACGGTGACAGTGCTCACATTGACAGTGCCCTTGGTGATAGTGCACATGGTAATACTGCTCATGGTGAAATTGCTCATGGTGATAGTTCGCATGGTGACAGTGCCCATGTCGAAAGTGCCCATGGTGGCAGTGCTCATGGTGACACTGCCCATGGTGACAGTGCTCATGGTAAAAGTTTGCATGGTAACAGTGCCCATGGTGACAGTGCTCATGGTGACACAGCCCATGTTGACAGTGCTAAAGCTGGCAGTGTACATGGTTGGAGTTCTCATGGTGAAATTCCTCATGGTGGCACTGCCCATGATGATAGTGCTCATGGTGACAGTGCCCATGGTGACATTTCCCATGGTGACAGTGCTCATGGTGAGAGTTCCCATGGTGACAGTGCTCATCTTGAGTGTGCCCATGGTGACCGTTCCCATGGTGACAGTTCCCATGGTGATAGTGCTCATGGTGACAGTGCCCTCGGTGACAGTGCAAAAGGTGACATTTCCCATGGTGACAGTGCTCATATTGACAGTGCACACGGTAACAGTGCCCACGGTGACACTGCTCACGGTGACAGTGCTCATGGTTATAGTGCTCACGGTGATAGTGCTCATGTTGACAGTGTCCTTGGTGATAGTGTTCATGGTAATACTGCTCATGGTGATAGTGCTGGTGGTGATAGTTCGCATGGTGACAGTGCCCATGTTGAAAGTCCCCATGATGGCAGTGCTCATGGTGACACTGCTCATGGTGACTGTGCTCATGCTGGCGGTGTACATGGTTGGAGTTCCCATGGTGAAATTCCTTATGCTGGCAGTGCCCATGATGATAGTGTTCATGGTGACAGTGTCCATGGTGACAGTGCCTATGGTGACAGGGCGCATGGTGACATTTCCCATGGTGACAGTGCCCATGGTTACAGTGCTCATGTTGACACTGCCCACGGTGACAGTGCTCATGGTGACAGTGCTCACAGTGACAGTACCCTAGGTGGTAGTACCCATGGTAATAGTGCTCACTTTGACAGTGCCCATGATGATAGTGCTAATGATGACAGTGCTCATGGTGACAGTTCCCATGGTGACAGTGCTCATGTTGACAGTGCCCACAGTGACAGTGCTCATGGTGGCAGTGCTCACAGTGACAATGCCCATGGTGATAGTGCCCATGGTAATAGTGCTCATGGTGACAGTACCCATGGTGATACTGTTCACGGTGACACTTCCTATGGTGATAGTGCTCACGTTGATAGTGCTCATGGTGACAGTTCCCATGGTTACAGTGCCCATGGTGACAGTGCTACTGGTGACAGTGCCCACGGTGAAAATGCTCATGGTGACAGTGCTCATGGTGATAGTCCTCACGGTGACAGTGCTCACATTGACAGTGCCCTTGGTGATAGTGCACATGGTAATTCTGCTCATGGTGAAATTGCTCATGGTGATAGTTCGCATGGTGACAGTGCCCATGTCGAAAGTGCCCATGGTGGCAGTGCTCATGGTGACACTGCCCATGGTGACTGTGCTCATGCTGGGAGTGTACATGGTTGGAGTTCCCATGGTGAAATTCCTTATGGTGGCACTGCCCATGATGATAGTGTTCATGGTGACATTGTCCATGGTGACAGTGCGTATGGTGACAGTGCCCATTGTGATTGTGCTCACGGTGATAGTGCCCACAGTGACAGTGCTAATGGTGACAGTCCCCATGGTGACAGTTCCCATGATGACAGGGCTCATGGTGACAGTGCCCACGGTGACAGTGCTCATGGTCACAGTGCTCACGGTGACAGTGCTCACGGTGACAGTGACCTTGGTGATAGTATCCTTGTTAATAGTGCTCACGGTGACAGTGCCCATGGTGATAGTGCTCATGGTGACGGTTCCCAAGGTTACAGTGCCCATGGTGACAGTGCTCATGGTGACAGTGCCCATGGTGATTATGCTCATGGAGACCGTGCTCACGGTGATAGTGCTCATGGTGACAGTTCGCATGCTGACAGGGCCCATGTTGAAAGTGCCCATGGTGACAGTGCTCATGGTGATAATGCCCATGGTGAATGTGCTCATGCTGGCTGTGTACCTGGTTGGAATTCCGATGGTGAAATTCTTCATGGTAGCACTGCCCATGATGATAGTGCCCATGATGAAAGTGGTCATGGTGACAGTGCTCATGGTGACACTGCCCATGGTAACAGAACTCAGGATGACAGTGTCCATGGTGACAGTGCACATGGTGACAGTGGCCATGTTGAAATTGCCCATGGTAACAGTTCTCATGGTGACACTGCCCATAGTGACTGTGCTCATGCTGGTGGTGTAGAAGGTTGGAGTTCCCATGGTGAAATTCCTCATGGTGGCACTACCCATGATAATGGTGCTCATGGTGACAGTGTACATCGTGAGAGTGCCCATGGTAACAATGCTAATGGTGACACTGCCCATGGTGACAGTGCCCAAGGTGATATTTCCCATGGTGACAGTGCTCATTTTGACAGTGCACACGGTGACAGTGCCCACAGTGACAGTGCTCACGGTGATCATGTTAATGGTAATATTGCTCATGGTGACACTGCCCATGGTTATAGTGCTCACGGTGATAGTGTTCATGGTGACAGTTCCCATGATGAAAGTGCTCATGGTGACATTGCCCACGGTGACAGTGCTCATGGTGAGAGTTCGCATGGTGACAGTGCCCATGGTTACAATGCTCATGGTCACACAACCCATGGTGACTGTGCTAAAGCTGGCGGTGTACATGGTTGGAGTTCCCATGGTGAAATTCCTCATGGTGGCACTGCCCATGATGATAGTGTTCATGGTGACAGTGTCCATGGTGACAGTGCCTATGGTGACAGTGTCCATTGTGATAGTTATCATGGTGATAGTGCCCTCAGTGACAGTTCTAATGGTGACAGTTCGATGGTGACAGTGCCCATGATGACAGTGCTCATGGTGACAGTGCCCACGGTGACATTGCTCATGGTGACAGTGCTCATGGTGACAGTTCCCTTGGTGATAGTACCCATGGTCATAGTGGTCACGGTGAGAGTGCCCATGGTGATATTGCTCACGGTGACACTGCCTATGGTGATAGTGCACACGGTCATAGTGCTCATTGTGACAGTGCCCATGGTGACTATGCTCATGGTGACAGTGCTCACGGTGATAGTGCTCATGGTGACCGTGCTCATGATGATAGTGCTCATGGTGACAGTTCGCATGGTGATAGGGCCCATGTTGAAAGTGCCCATGGTGAAAGTGCTCATGGTGACACTGCCCATGTTGACTGTGCTCATGCTGGCGGTGTACATGGTTGGAGTTCCGATGGTGAAATTGCTCATGGTAGCACTGCCCATAATGATAGTGCTCATGGTGACAGTGTCCATGGTGACAGTGCCTATGGTGACAGAGCCCATTGTGATAGTGTTCACGGTGATAGTGCCCACAGTGACAGTGCTCATGGTGACAGTTCCTATGGTGACACTGCCCATGATGACAGTGCTCATGGTGACAGTGCCCACGGTGACAGTGCTCATTGTGACACTGCTCACGGTAAAAGTGCCCTTGGTGATAGTACCCATGTTAATAGTGCTCACGGTGACAGTTCACATGGTGACAGTGCCCATTTTGAATGTGCCAATGGTGGCAGGGCCCATGGTGACAGTGCTCATGGTGAGAGTTCCCATGGTGACAGTGCTCATGTTCACAGTGCCCATGGTGACAGTGTCCATGGTCAACAGTGCCCATGGTGAGAGTGCCCATGGTGACAGTGCCCATGGTGACAGTGCTCATGGTGACAGTGCTCAAGGTGGCCATATCCATGGTGGGAATTCCCATGGTGAAAGTTCTCATGGTGGCAGTGCCCATGATGACAGTGCGCATTGTGACAGTGCAGATGCTGAGAGTGCCCATGGTGACATTTCCCATGGTGACAGTGTTCATGGTAAGACTTACCATGGTGACAGTGCTCATGTTCACAGTGCCCATGGTGACAGTGTCCATGGTCAACAGTGCCCATGGTGAGAGTGCCCATGGTGACAGTGCCCATGGTGACAGTGCTCATGGTGACAGTGCTCAAGGTGGCCATATCCATGGTGGGAATTCCCATGGTGAAAGTTCTCATGGTGGCAGTGCCCATGATGACAGTGCGCATTGTGACAGTGCACATGCTGAGAGTGCCCATGGTGACATTTCCCTTGGAGACAATGCTTATGGTGAGAGTGGCCATGGTGACACTGGCCATGGTGACAGTGCTCATGGTGAGAGTTCCCATGGTGACAGTGCTCATGTTGAGAGTGCCCATGGTGACCATTCCCATGGTGACAGTTCTCATGGTGATAGTGCTCATGGTGACAGTGCTCATGGGGACAGTGCACACGGTGACAGTGCCCACGGTGACAGTGCTCACGGTGATAGTGCTCATGGTGATATTGCCCATGGTAATAGTGCTCATGTTGACAGTGCCCATGGTGATATTGCTCATGGTGACACTACACATGGTGATAGTGCTCACGGTGATAGTGCTCACGGTGACAGTGCCCTTGGTGAAAGTGCTCTTGGTGATAGTGCTCATGGTAATAGTGCACATGGTGACACTGCCCATGGTGACAGTGCCCATGGTGACACTGCCCATAGTGACATTTCCCATGGTGACAGTGCTCTTGTTGACAGTGCCCATGGTGACAGTGACCATGGTGAGTGTGCCCATGGTGACAGTGTCCATGGTGACAGTGCTCACCTTGACAGTGCCTTTGGTGATAGTACCCATGTTAATATTGCTCACGGTTACAGTGCCCATGGTGATAGTGCTCATGGTGATAGTGCTCATGGTGACAGTTACCTTGGTGATAGTGCTCATGGTGATAGTGCTCATGGTGATAGTTCGCATGGTGACAGTGCCCATGTTGAAAGTCTCCATGAAGGCAGTGCTCATGGTGACACTGCCCATGGTGACTGTGCTCTTGCTGGCGGTGTACATGTTTGGAGTTCTCATGGTGAAATTCCTTATGGTGGCACTGCCCATGATGATAGTGTTCATCGTGACAATGTCCATGGTGACAGTGCCTATGGTGACAGTGCCCATTGTGATAGTGCTCACGGTGATAATGCCCTCAGTGACAGTTCTAATGGTGACAGTTCCCACGGTGACATTGCTCATGGTGACAGTGCTCACGGTGACAGTAACCTTGGTGATAGTACCCATGGTAATAGAGGTCACGGTGACAGTGCCCATGGTGATATTGCTCACGGTGACACTGCCCATGGTGATAGTGCTCACGGTGATAGTGCTCAGGGTGACAGTTCCCATGGTTACAGTGCCCATGGTGACAGTGCTCATGGTGACAGTGCCCGCGGTGACTGTGCTCATGGTGACAGTGCTCACAGACATACTGCTCATGGTGACAGTTCGCATGGCAACAGGGCCCATGTTAAAAGTGCCCATGGTGACAGTGCTCATGTTGGCACTGCCCATGGTGACTGTGCTCATGCTGGTGGTGTACATGGTTGGAGTTCCCATGGTGAAATTCCTTATGGTGGCAATGCCCATGATGATAGTGCTCATGGTGACATTGCCCACGGTGACAGTGCTCATGGTGACAGTTCGCATGTTGACATTGCCCATGGTGACAGTGCTCATGGTGACACAGCCCATGGTGACTGCGCTAAAGCTGGCGGTGTACATAGTTGGAATTCTCATGGTGAAATTCCTCATGGTGGCACTGCCCATGATGATAGCGCTCACTGTGACAGTGTCCATAGTGACAGTGCCCATGGTGACAGTGCCCATGGTGACATTTCCCATGGTGACTGTGCCCATGGTGACATTTCCCAATGTGACAGTGCTCATGGTGAGAGTTCCCATGGTGACAGTGTTGATGTTGACAGTGCCAATGGTGACAGTGCCCATGGTGACAGTGCCCATGGTGATAGTGTCCATGGTGACAGTGCTCATGTTGACAGTGCCCACGGCGACAGTGCTCATGGTGAGAGTACCCATGGTGACAGTTCTCACCTTGATAGTGCCCATGGTGACCGTTCCCATGGTGACAGTTCCCATGGTGATAGTGCTCACCGTGATAGTGCCCAGGGTGACAGTTCCCATGGATACAGTGCCCATGGTGACAGTTCTCATGGTGACAGTGCCCACGGTGATAGTGCTCATGGTGGCAGTTCGCATGCTGACAGTGCCCATGATGACAGTGCTCATGGTGACAGTGCCCACGGTGACAGTGCTCACAGTGAGAGTGCCCTTGCTGATAGTACCCATGGTAATAGTGCTCACATGAAAGTGCCCATAGTGATATTGCTCACGGTGACACTGCCCATGGTGATAGTGGTCACGGTGACAATGCCCACGGTGATAGTGTTCATGGTGATAGTGCTCATGTTGAGAGTGCTCATGGTGACACTGCCCATGGTGACTGTGATCATGCTGGCGGTGTACATGGTTGGAGTTCCCATGGGGAAATTTCTTATGGTGGCAATGCCCATGATGATAGTGCTCATGGTGACAGTGCTCATGGTGACAGTGTACATGGTGACAATCCCCACGGTGACAGTGATCACGGTGATAGTTCTCATGGCGATAGTGCCCATTGTAATAGTGCTCACGGTGACGTTGCCCATGTTGATATTGTTCACGGTGACACTGCCCTTGGTGATAGCGCTCATGGTGATAGTGCTCATGGTAATACTGCTCATGGTGACACTGCCCATGGTGACAGTGCCCATGGAGACACTGCCCATAGTGACATTTCCCATGGTGACAGTGCTCATGGTGAGAGTTCCCATATTGACAGTGCACATGGTGAAAGTTCCCATGGTGACAGTGTTCACAGTGACAGTGCTCACTGTGGCAGTGACATTGGTTACAGTGCTCATGGGGGCAGTGTCCATGGTGGCAGTTCCCAAGATGACAGTGCTCATGGTGACATTTCCCATGGTAACAGAGCTCATGATGACAGTGTCCATGGTGACATTGCCCATGTCGAAAGTGCCCATGGTGACATTGCTCATGGTGACACTGCCCATGGTGACTGTGCTCATGCTGGCGGTGTACATGGTTGGAGTTCCCATGGTGAAATTCCTCATGGTGGCACTGCCCATGATGATAGTGCTCATGGTGACAGTGTCCATCGTGAGAGTGCACTTGGTGACAGTGCTCATGATGACACTGCCCATGGTGACAGTGCCCATGGTGACATTTCCCATGGTGACAGTGCTCATGTTGACAGTGCACAAGGTGACAGTGCCCAAGGTGACATTTCCCATGGTTACAGTGTTAATGGTGATATTGCTCACTGTGACAGTGCCCATGGTTATAGTCCTCACGGTGATAGTGCTCATGGTGACAGTTCCCATGGTGACAGTGTTCATGGTGACAGTTCGCATGGTGACAGTCCCCATGGTGACAGTGCTCATGGTGACACAGCCCATGGTGACTGTTCTAAAGCTGCCGATGTACATGGTTGGAGTTCCCAAGCTGAAATTCCTCATGTTGGCACTGCCCATGATGATAGTGTTCATGGTGACAGTGTCCATGGAGACAGTGCCTATGGTGACAGTGCCCATTGTGATAGTGCTCACGGTGATAGTGCCCACAGTGACAGTTGTAATAGTGACAGTCCCCATGGTGACAGTGTCGATGATGACAGTGCTCATGGTGACAGTGTTCATGGTGATATTGCTCACGGTGACACTGCCCATGGTTATTGTCCTCACGGTGATAGTGCTCATGATGACAGTGCCCACAGTGACAGTGCTCATGGTGGCAGTGCTCACAGTGACAATGCCCATGGTGATAGTGCCCATGGTAATAGTGCTCATGGTGACAGTACCCATGGTGATACTGTTCACGGTGACACTTCCTATGGTGATAGTGCTCACGTTGATAGTGCTCATAGTGACAGTTCCCATGGTTACAGTGCCCATGGTGACAGTGCTACTGGTGACAGTGCCCACGGTGAAAATGCTCATGGTGACAGTGCTCATGGTGATAGTCCTCACGGTGACAGTGCTCACATTGACAGTGCCCTTGGTGATAGTGCACATGGTAATACTGCTCATGGTGAAATTGCTCATGGTGATAGTTCGCATGGTGACAGTGCCCATGTCGAAAGTGCCCATGGTGGCAGTGCTCATGGTGACACTGCCCATGGTGACTGTGCTCATGCTGGGAGTGTACATGGTTGGAGTTCCCATGGTGAAATTCCTTATGGTGGCACTGCCCATGATGATAGTGTTCATGGTGACATTGTCCATGGTGACAGTGCGTATGGTGACAGTGCCCATTGTGATTGTGCTCACGGTGATAGTGCCCACAGTGACAGTGCTAATGGTGACAGTCCCCATGGTGACAGTTCCCATGATGACAGTGCTCATGGTGACAGTGCCCACGGTGACAGTGCTCATGGTCACAGTGCTCACGGTGACAGTGCTCACGGTGACAGTGACCTTGGTGATAGTATCCTTGTTAATAGTGCTCACGGTGACAGTGCCCATGGTGATATTGCTCACGGTGACACTGCCCATGGTGATAGTGCTCATGGTGACGGTTCCCAAGGTTACAGTGCCCATGGTGACAGTGCTCATGGTGACAGTGCCCATGGTGATTATGCTCATGGAGACCGTGCTCACGGTGATAGTGCTCATGGTGACAGTTCGCATGCTGACAGGGCCCATGTTGAAAGTGCCCATGGTGACAGTGCTCATGGTGATAATGCCCATGGTGAATGTGCTCATGCTGGCTGTGTACCTGGTTGGAATTCCGATGGTGAAATTCTTCATGGTAGCACTGCCCATGATGATAGTGCCCATGATGAAAGTGGTCATGGTGACAGTGCTCATGGTGACACTGCCCATGGTAATAGAACTCAGGATGACAGTGTCCATGGTGACAGTGCACATGGTGACAGTGGCCATGTTGAAATTGCCCATGGTAACAGTTCTCATGGTGACACTGCCCATAGTGACTGTGCTCATGCTGGCGGTGTAGAAGGTTGGAGTTCCCATGGTGAAATTCCTCATGGTGGCACTACCCATGATAATGGTGCTCATGGTGACAGTGTACATCGTGAGAGTGCCCATGGTAACAATGCTAATGGTGACACTGCCCAAGGTGACAGTGCCCAAGGTGATATTTCCCATGGTGACAGTGCTCATTTTGACAGTGCACACGGTGACAGTGCCCACAGTGACAGTGCTCACGGTGATCATGTTAATGGTAATATTGCTCATGGTGACACTGCCCATGGTTATAGTGCTCACGGTGATAGTGTTCATGGTGACAGTTCCCATGGTGAAAGTGCTCATGGTGACATTGCCCACGGTGACAGTGCTCATGGTGAGAGTTCGCATGGTGACAGTGCCCATGGTTACAATGCTCATGGTCACACAACCCATGGTGACTGTGCTAAAGCTGGCGGTGTACATGGTTGGAGTTCCCATGGTGAAATTCCTCATGGTGGCACTGCCCATGATGATAGTGTTCATGGTGACAGTGTCCATGGTGACAGTGCCTATGGTGACAGTGTCCATTGTGATAGTTATCATGGTGATAGTGCCCTCAGTGACAGTTCTAATGGTGACAGTTCGATGGTGACAGTGCCCATGATGACAGTGCTCATGGTGACAGTTCCCATGGTGACAGTGCCCACGGTGACAGTGCTCATGGTGACAGTTCCCTTGGTGATAGTACCCATGGTCATAGTGGTCACGGTGAGAGTGCCCATGGTGATATTGCTCACGGTGACACTGCCTATGGTGATAGTGCACACGGTCATAGTGCTCATTGTGACAGTGCCCATGGTGACTATGCTCATGGTGACAGTGCTCACGGTGATAGTGCTCATGGTGACAGTGCTCATGATGATAGTGCTCATGGTGACAGTTCGCATGGTGATAGGGCCCATGTTGAAAGTGCCCATGGTGAAAGTGCTCATGGTGACACTGCCCATGTTGACTGTGCTCATGCTGGCGGTGTACATGGTTGGAGTTCCGATGGTGAAATTGCTCATGGTAGCACTGCCCATAATGATAGTGCTCATGGTGACAGTGTCCATGGTGACAGTGCCTATGGTGACAGAGCCCATTGTGATAGTGTTCACGGTGATAGTGCCCACAGTGACAGTGCTCATGGTGACAGTTCCTATGGTGACACTGCCCATGATGACAGTGCTCATGGTGACAGTGCCCACGGTGACAGTGCTCATTGTGACACTGCTCACGGTAAAAGTGCCCTTGGTGATAGTACCCATGTTAATAGTGCTCACGGTGACAGTTCACATGGTGACAGTGCCCATTTTGAATGTGCCCATGGTGGCAGTGCCCATGGTGACAGTGCTCATGGTGAGAGTTCCCATGGTGACAGTGCTCATGTTCACAGTGCCCATGGTGACAGTGTCCATGGTCAACAGTGCCCATGGTGAGAGTGCCCATGGTGACAGTGCCCATGGTGACAGTGCTCATGGTGACAGTGTCCACGGTGAGAGTGCTCATGGTGACACTGCTCACGGTAACAGTGCCCTTGGTGAGAGTACCCATGTTAATAGTGCTCACGGTGATAGAGCCCACGGTGACATTTCCCATGGTGACAGTGCTCACTTTGACAGTGTACACGATGACAGTGCCCACGGTGACAGTGTTTATGGTGATATTACTAACGGGGACACGGCCCATGTTCATAGTGCTCACGGTGATAGTGCTCATGGTGACAGTTACCATGGTGACAGTGCCCACAGTGACAGTGCTCATGGTGACATTACCCACAGTGACAGTACTCATGGTGACAGTACGCATGGTGACAGTGCCCATGGTGACAGTGCTCATGGTGACACAGCCCATGGTGACTGTGCTAAAGCTGGCGGTGCATATGGTTGGAGTTCCCATGGTGAAATTCCTCATGGTGGCACTGCCCATGATGATAGTGCTCATGGTGACAGTGCCCATGGTGACATTTCCCATGGTGACAGTGCTCATGGTGAGAGTTCCCAGGCCGACCGTGCCCATGATGACAGTGCTCATGTTTACTGTGCCCACGGTGAAAGTGCTCATGGTAACAGTGATCACGGTGACAGTGCCCTTGGTGATAGTACCCATGTTAACAGTGCTCAATGTGACAGTGCCCATGGTGATATTTCTCACGGTGACACTGCCCATGGTGATAGTGCTCACGGTGATTGTGCTCATGGTGACAGTTCCCATGGTTACAGTGCCCACTGTGACAGTGCCCATGGTGACAGTGCCCACGGTGACAGTGCTCATGGTGACAGTGCTCATGGTGATAGTGCTCACGGTGATAGTGCTCACGGTGACAGTGCCCTTGGTGATAGTGCTCATGGTGATAGTTCTCATGGTGGCAGTTTGCATGGTGACACTGCCCCTGTTGAAAGTGCCCATGGTGACAGTGCTCATGTTGACACTGCCCATGGTGACAGTGCTCATGTTGGAGGTGTACATGGTTGGAGTTCCCATGGTACAACTGTTATGGTGCACTGCCCATGATGATAGTGCTCATGGTGACAGTGTCCATGGTGACAGTGCACATGGTGACAGTGCCTATGGTGAGAGTGCCCATGGTGACAGCGCCCATGGTGACCGTTTCCATGGTGACAGTGCTCATGTTGACAGTGCCCATGGTGACCGTTCCCATGGTGACAGTTCCCATGGTGATAGTGCTCACCGTGATAGTGCCCATTGTGACAGTTCCCATGGATCCAGTGCCCATGGTGACAGTGCTCATTGTGACAGTGCCCTCGGTGATAGAGCTCATGGTGGCATTTCGCATGGTGACAGTGCCCATGACGACAGTGCTCATGGTTACAATGCCCACGGAGACAGTGCTCATGGTTACAGTGCTCACGGTGACAGTGCTCATGGTGACATTGCCCATGGTGACAGTGCTCATGGTGACAGTTCGCATGGTGACAGTGCCCACGGTGATAGTGCTCACGGTGATAATGCTCGCAGTGACAGTGCTCTTGATGATAGTGCTCATGGTTAAAGTTCTCATGGTGAGAGTGCTCATGGTAACACTGACCATCGTGTCTGTGCTCATGCTGGCGGTGTACATGGCTGGAGTCCCCATGGTGAAATTTCTTATGCTGGCAGTGCCCATGATGATAGTGCTCATGGTGACAGTGTCCATCGTGAGAGTGCCCATGGTGACAGTGCTCATGGTGACCCTGCCCATGGTGAGAGTTCCCATGGTGATATTTCCCATGTTGACAGTGCTCATGTTGACAGTGCACACGGTGACAGTGTTCATGGTGATATTGCTCAAGGTGACGGTGCCCATGGTTATAGTGCTCACGTTGATAGTGCTCATGGTGACAGTTCCCATGGTGACAGTGCTCATGGTGACATTTCCCATGGTAACAGAGCTCATGATGACAGTGTCCATGGTGACAGTGCCCATGTTGAAAGTGCCCATGGTGACATTGCTCATGGTGACACTGCCATGGTGACTGTGCTCATGCTGGCGGTGTACATGATTGGAGTTCCCATGGTGAAATTCCTCATGGTGGCACTGCCCATGATGACACTGCCCATGGTGACAGTGCCCATGGTGACATTTCCCATGGTGACAGTGCTCATGTTGACAGTGCACATGGTGACAGTGCCCACGGTGACATTTCCCATGGTTACAGTGTTCATGGTGATATTGCTCACGGTGACAGTGCCCATGGTTATAGTCCTCACGGTGATAGTGCTCATGGTGACAGTTCCCATGGTGACAGTGCCCACGGTGACAGTGCTCATGGTGACATTGCCCACGGTGACAGTACTCATGGTAACAGTTCCCATGGTGACAGTGCTCATGTTGATAGTGCCCACGGTGACAGTGCTCATGGTGACAGTGCTCACAATGACAGTGCCCTTGGTGATAGTGCCCATGGTAATAGGGCTCACGGTGACACTGCCCATGGTGATATTGTTCACGGTGACACTGCCCATGGTGATAGAGCTCACGGTGATAGTGCTCACATTGACAGTGCCCTTGGGGATAGTGCTCATGGTAATACTGCTCATGGTGATAGTGCTCATGGCGATAGTTCGCATGGTGACAGTGCCCATGTGGAAAGTGCCCATGGTGGCAGTGCTCATGGTGACACGCCCATGGTGGCTGTGCTCATGCTGGCGGTGTCCATGGTTGGAGTTCCCATGGTGAAATTCCTTATGGTAGCACTGCCCATGATGATAGTGCTCATGGTGACAGTATCCATGGTGACAGTGCCTATGGTGACAGTGTCCATGGTGATAGTGCCCACAGTGACTGTGCTCATTGTGACAGTTTCTATGGTGAGAGTAACCATGATGACAGTGCTCATGGTGACAATGCCCACAGTGACATTGCTCACGGTGATAGTGCTCACGTTGACATTGCCCTTGGTGATAGTACGCATGGTAATATTGCTCACGGTGACAGTGCCCATGGTGATAGTGCTCATGGTGATAGTGCTCATGGTAATAGTGATCATGGTGAAACTGCCTATGGTGACAGTGCCCACGGTGACACTGCCCATAGTGATATTTGCCATGGTGACAATGCTCATGGTGAGAGTTCCCATGGTGACAGTGCTCACGGTGACAGTGCTCATGGTGACACAGCCCATGGTGACTGTGCTAAAGCTGGCGGTGTATATGGTTGGAGTTCCCATGATGAAATTCCTCATGGTGGCACTCCCCATGATGATAGTGCTCATGGTGACAGTGCCCATGGTGAAATTATCCATGGTGACAGTGCTCATGGTGAGAGTTCCTATGGTGACTGTGCTCATGTTGACAGTGCCCATGGTGACAGTGCCCACGGTGACACTGCGCAAGGTGATAGTGCTCAACGTGATAGTGCCCATGGTAATAGTGCTGATGGTGACACTGCCCATGTTGATATTGCTCACGGTGACACTGCCCATGGTGATAGTGCTCACGGTGATAGTGCTCACGGTGACCGTGCCCTTGGTGATATTGCTCATGGTGATACAGCTCATGGCGGAAGTTCGCATGGTGACACTGCCCCTGTTGAAATTGCCCATGGTGACAGTGCTCATGTTGACACTGCCCATGGTGACTGTGCTCACGATGGAGGTGTACATGGTTGGAGTTCCCATGGTACAACTGTTATGGTGGTACTGCCCATGATGATAGTGCTCATGGTGACAGTGTCCATGGTGACAGTGCCCATGGTGATAGTGCCTATTGTGAGAGTGCCCATGGTGACAGTTCCCATGGTGACCATTTCCATGGTGATAATGCTCATGTTGACAGTGCCAACCGTGACAATGCTCATGGTGAGAGTTCCCATGGTGAAAGTGATCATCTTGACAATGCCCATGGCGACCGTTCCCATGGTGACATTTCCCATGGTGATAGTACTCACCGTGATAGTGCCCATGGTGACAGTTCCCATGGATACAGTGTCCATGGTGACAGTGCTCATTGTGGCACTGCCCATGGTGACTGTGCTCATGCTGGCGGTGTACTTGGTTGGAGTTCCGATGGTGAAATTCCTCATGGTAGCACTGCCCATGATGATAGTGCTCATGGTGACAGTGTCCGTCATGAGAGTGTCCATGGTGACAGTTCCCATGGTGATAGTGCATACCGTGATAGTGCCCATGGTGACAGTTCCCATGGATACAGTGCCCATGGTGACAGTGCTCACGGTGATAGTGCTCATGCAGACAGTTCGCATGGTGACACGGCCCATGTTGAAAGTGCCCATGGTGACAGTGCTCATAGTGGCACTGCCCATGATGATTGTGCTCATTCTGGCGGTGTACTTGGTTGGAGTTCCCATGGTGAAATTCCTCATGGTAGCACTGCCCATGCTGATAGTGCTCATGGTGACAGTGCACATGGTGACAATGCCCACACTGACAGTGCTCACGGTGTTAGTGCACATGGTGATAATGCCCATTGTAATTGTGCTCAAGGTGACAGTGCCCATGTTGATATTGCTCAAGGTGATAGTGCTCATGGTGACACTGCCCTTGATGATAGTGCTCTTGGTGATAGTGCTCATGGTAATAGTGTTCATGGTGACAGTGCCCATGGTGACACTGCTCATAGTGACAATTCCCATGGTGACAGTGCTCATGGTGACAGTGCTCACGGTGACAGTGCCCTTGGTGATAATACCCATGTTAATAGTGCTCACAGTGACAGTGCCCATGGTGATTTTGCTCACGGTGACACTACCCATGGTGATAGTGCTCATGGTGATAGTGCTCATGGTGACAGTTCCCATGGTAACTGTGCCCATGGTGACAGTGCTCATGGCGACAGTGCCCACGGTGACTATGCTCATGGAGACAGTGCTCATGGTGATAGTGCTCATGGTGACAGTTCACATGGTGACAGAGCCCATGTTGAAAGTGCCCATGGTGACAGTGCTCATGGTGGCACTGCCCATGGTGACTGTGCTCATGCTTGCGGTGTACCTGGTTGGAGTTCCGATGGTGAAATTCCTCATGGTAGCACTGCCCATAATGATAGTGCTCATGGTGACAGTGTCCATGGTGACAGTGCCTATGGTGACAGTGCCCATTGTGATAGTGCTCATAGTGACAGTGCCCACTGTGACAGTGCTCACGGTGACAGTGCCCTTGGTGATAGTGCTCATGGTGATAGTGCTCATGGTGACAGTTCGCATGGTGACAGTGCCCATGTTGAAATTGCCGATGGTGACAGTACCCATGGTGAGAGTGCTCATGGTGAAGGTTCCCACTGTGACAGTGCTCATGGTGACAGTGCTCATGGTGACAGTGCTCAGGGTGAGAGTGCTCACGATGATAGTGCTCACGGTGACAGTTCCCTTGGTGATAGTGCTCATGGTGATAGTGCCCATGGTGACACTGCCCATGGTGATATTGCTCACGGTGACACTGCCCATGGTAATAGTGCTCATGGTGATAGTGCTCACGTTGACAGTGCCTTTGGTGATAGTGCTCATGGTGACACTGCCCATGGTGACAGTTCACATGCTGATAGTGCCCATGTTGAAAGTTCCCACGGTGACAGTGCTCATGGTGATAATGCCCATGGTGACTGTGCTCATGCTGGCGGTGTACAGGGTTGGTGTTCCCATGTTGAAATTACTCATGGTGGCACTGCCCAGGATGATAGTGTACATGGTGACAGTGTCCATGGTGACAGTGCCAATGGTGACAGTGCTCACGGTGACACTGCCCATGGTGACATTTCACAAGGTGACAGTGCCCATGTTGAAAGTGCTCATGGTGACAGTGACCATGGTGACATTTCCCATGTTGACAGTGTCCATTGTGATAGTGCCCATGGTGACAGTGCCCATGGTGACAGTGCTCATGTTGACAGTGCCCATGGTGACAGTGCCCTTGGTGACAATACCCATAGTGACATTTCCAATTGTGACAGTCCTCATAGTGAGAGTTCCCATGGCGACAGTGCTGATGGATGACAGTGCTCATGTTGACAGTGCCCATGGGGACAATGCTGATGGATACAGTGTCCATGGTGATAGTGCTCCTCGGGACCGTGTAGATGGTTACAGTGCCCATGGTGACATTTTCCACAGTGACAGTGCCCATGGTGAGAGTGCCGATGGAGACAGTGTCCATAGTGACAGTTCCCATGGTGACAGTGCTCATGGTGACACTTCCCATGGTGAACAGTGTCCATGGTGACATTTCCGATGGAGACAGTGCTCCTGGTGAGAGTTCCCATGCTGACAGTGCTCACGTTGACAGTGCCCATGGTGACAGTTCCCATGTTGACACTTCCCATGGTGATATTGCTCATGGTGACAGTGCACATGGTGACATAGCCCACGGTGACAGTGCTCACGGTGATAGTGCTCATGGTAATAGTGCTCGTGTTGACACTACCGATGGTGACAGTGCACATGGTGACACTGCCCATAGTGACATTTCCCATGGTGACAGTGCTCATGGTGAGAGTTCCCATGGTGACAGTGCACATGGTGACAGTGCCCATGGTGATAGTGCTCACTGTGACAGTTCTCACTGTGGCAGTGCCAATGGTTACAGTGCGCATGGTGACCTTTCCCATGGTGACAGTTCCCATGGTGATAGTGCTCACCGTGATAGTGCCAATGGTGACAGTTACCATGGATACAGTGCCTATGGTGACAGTGCTCATGGTGACAGTGCCCACTGTGATAGTGCTCAGGGTGGCAGTTCGCATGGTGACAGTGGCCATGATGACAGTGCTCATGGTGGCAATGCCCACAGTGACAGTGCTCATGGTGATAGTGCTCACGATGACAGTGCCTTTGGTGATAGTATCCATGGTAATAGTTCTCAATGTGACAGTGCCCATGGAGATAGTGCTCATGGTGATGGTGCTCATGGTAATAGTGCTCATGGTGACACTGCCCATGGTGACAGTGCCCATGGTGACACTGCCCATAGTGACATTTCCCATGGTGGCAGTGCTCATGGTGACAGTTCCCATGGGGACAGTGCTCATGGTGACAGTGCCCATGGTGACAGTGTCCATGGTGACAGTGCCTATGGTGAGAGTGCCCATGGTGACAGTGTGCATGGTGACAGTGCTCATGTTGAAATTGCCCATGGTGACAGTGCTCATGGTGAGAGTTCCCATGGTGACAATGTTCATGTTGACAATGCCCATGGAGACAGTGCTCATGTTGACAGCGCCCACGGTGACAGTGCTCATGGTTACAGTGCTCACAGTTACAGTGCCCATGGTGATAGGGCCCATAGTAATAGTGCTCACGGTGACAGCATCCATGTTGATATTGTTCATGGTGACACTACCCATGGTGATAGTGCTCACGGTGACAGTGCTCATGAAGACAGTTCCCATGGTTGCAGTGCCCATGGTGACATTGCCCACGGTGACAATGCTCATGGTGACAGTGCTCATGGTGATATTGCTCACGGTGATAGTGCTCACATTGACAATGCCCTTGGTGATAGTGCTCATGGTAATACTGCTCATGGTGATAGTGCTCATGGTGATAGTTCGTATGGTGACAGTGCCCATGTTGAAAGTCCCCATGATGGCAGTGCTCATGGTGACATTGCCCATGGTGACTGTGCTCATGCTGGCAGTGTACATGGTTGGAGTTCCCATGGTGAAATTCCTTATGGTGGCACTGCCCATGGTGATAGTGTTCATGGTGACAGTGTCCATGGTGACAGTGCCCATGATGACAGTGCTCATGGTGACAGTGCCCACGGTGACAGTGCTCATGGTGACAGTGCTCACGGTGACAGTGCCCTTGGTGATAATACCCATGTTAATAGTGCTCACAGTGACAGTGCCCATGGTGATTTTGCTCACGGTGACACTACCCATGGTGATAGTGCTCATGGTGATAGTGCTCATGGTGACAGTTCCCATGGTAACTGTGCCCATGGTGACAGTGCTCATGGCGACAGTGCCCACGGTGACTATGCTCATGGAGACAGTGCTCATGGTGATAGTGCTCATGGTGACAGTTCACATGGTGACAGAGCCCATGTTGAAAGTGCCCATGGTGACAGTGCTCATGGTGGCACTGCCCATGGTGACTGTGCTCATGATGGCGGTGTACCTGGTTGGAGTTCCGATGGTGAAATTCCTCATGGTAGCACTGCCCATAATGATAGTGCTCATGGTGACAGTGTCCATGGTGACAGTGCCTATGGTGACAGTGCCCATTGTGATAGTGCTCATAGTGACAGTGCCCACTGTGACAGTGCTCACGGTGACAGTGCCCTTGGTGATAGTGCTCATGGTGATAGTGCTCATGGTGACAGTTCGCATGGTGACAGTGCCCATGTTGAAATTGCCGATGGTGACAGTACCCATGGTGAGAGTGCTCATGGTGAAGGTTCCCACTGTGACAGTGCTCATGGTGACAGTGCTCATGGTGACAGTGCTCAGGGTGAGAGTGCTCACGATGATAGTGCTCACGGTGACAGTTCCCTTGGTGATAGTGCTCATGGTGATAGTGCCCATGGTGACACTGCCCATGGTGATATTGCTCACGGTGACACTGCCCATGGTAATAGTGCTCATGGTGATAGTGCTCACGTTGACAGTGCCTTTGGTGATAGTGCTCATGGTGACACTGCCCATGGTGACAGTTCACATGCTGATAGTGCCCATGTTGAAAGTTCCCACGGTGACAGTGCTCATGGTGATAATGCCCATGGTGACTGTGCTCATGCTGGCGGTGTACAGGGTTGGTGTTCCCATGTTGAAATTCCTCATGGTGGCACTGCCCATGATGATAGTGTACATGGTGACAGTGTCCATGGTGACAGTGCCAATGGTGACAGTGCTCACGGTGACACTGCCCATGGTGACATTTCACAAGGTGACAGTGCCCATGTTGAAAGTGCTCATGGTGACAGTGACCATGGTGACATTTCCCATGTTGACAGTGTCCATTGTGATAGTGCCCATGGTGACAGTGCCCATGGTGACAGTGCTCATGTTGACAGTGCCCATGGTGACAGTGCCCTTGGTGACAATACCCATAGTGACATTTCCAATTGTGACAGTCCTCATAGTGAGAGTTCCCATGGCGACAGTGCTGATGGATGACAGTGCTCATGTTGACAGTGCCCATGGGGACAATGCTGATGGATACAGTGTCCATGGTGATAGTGCTCCTCGGGACCGTGTAGATGGTTACAGTGCCCATGGTGACATTTTCCACAGTGACAGTGCCCATGGTGAGAGTGCCGATGGAGACAGTGTCCATAGTGACAGTTCCCATGGTGACAGTGCTCATGGTGACACTTCCCATGGTGAACAGTGTCCATGGTGACATTTCCGATGGAGACAGTGCTCCTGGTGAGAGTTCCCATGCTGACAGTGCTCACGTTGACAGTGCCCATGGTGACAGTTCCCATGTTGACACTTCCCATGGTGATATTGCTCATGGTGACAGTGCACATGGTGACATAGCCCACGGTGACAGTGCTCACGGTGATAGTGCTCATGGTAATAGTGCTCGTGTTGACACTACCGATGGTGACAGTGCACATGGTGACACTGCCCATAGTGACATTTCCCATGGTGACAGTGCTCATGGTGAGAGTTCCCATGGTGACAGTGCACATGGTGACAGTGCCCATGGTGATAGTGCTCACTGTGACAGTTCTCACTGTGGCAGTGCCAATGGTTACAGTGCGCATGGTGACCTTTCCCATGGTGACAGTTCCCATGGTGATAGTGCTCACCGTGATAGTGCCAATGGTGACAGTTACCATGGATACAGTGCCTATGGTGACAGTGCTCATGGTGACAGTGCCCACTGTGATAGTGCTCAGGGTGGCAGTTCGCATGGTGACAGTGGCCATGATGACAGTGCTCATGGTGGCAATGCCCACAGTGACAGTGCTCATGGTGATAGTGCTCACGATGACAGTGCCTTTGGTGATAGTATCCATGGTAATAGTTCTCAATGTGACAGTGCCCATGGAGATAGTGCTCATGGTGATGGTGCTCATGGTAATAGTGCTCATGGTGACACTGCCCATGGTGACAGTGCCCATGGTGACACTGCCCATAGTGACATTTCCCATGGTGGCAGTGCTCATGGTGACAGTTCCCATGGGGACAGTGCTCATGGTGACAGTGCCCATGGTGACAGTGTCCATGGTGACAGTGCCTATGGTGAGAGTGCCCATGGTGACAGTGTGCATGGTGACAGTGCTCATGTTGAAATTGCCCATGGTGACAGTGCTCAGGGTGAGAGTTCCCATGGTGACAATGTTCATGTTGACAATGCCCATGGAGACAGTGCTCATGTTGACAGCGCCCACGGTGACAGTGCTCATGGTTACAGTGCTCACAGTTACAGTGCCCATGGTGATAGTGCCCATAGTAATAGTGCTCACGGTGACAGCATCCATGTTGATATTGTTCATGGTGACACTACCCATGGTGATAGTGCTCATGGTGACAGTGCTCATGAAGACAGTTCCCATGGTTGCAGTGCCCATGGTGACATTGCCCACGGTGACAATGCTCATGGTGACAGTGCTCATGGTGATATTGCTCACGGTGATAGTGCTCACATTGACAATGCCCTTGGTGATAGTGCTCATGGTAATACTGCTCATGGTGATAGTGCTCATGGTGATAGTTCGTATGGTGACAGTGCCCATGTTGAAAGTCCCCATGATGGCAGTGCTCATGGTGACATTGCCCATGGTGACTGTGCTCATGCTGGCAGTGTACATGGTTGGAGTTCCCATGGTGAAATTCCTTATGGTGGCACTGCCCATGGTGATAGTGTTCATGGTGACAGTGTCCATGGTGACAGTGCCCATGATGACAGTGCTCATGGTGACAGTGCCCACGGTGACAGTGCTCATGGTGACAGTGCTCACGGTGACAGTGCCCTTGGTGATAATACCCATGTTAATAGTGCTCACAGTGACAGTGCCCATGGTGATTTTGCTCACGGTGACACTCCCCATGGTGATAGTGCTCATGGTGACAGTTCCCATGGTAACTGTGCCCATGGTGACAGTGCTCATGGCGACAGTGCCCACGGTGACTATGCTCATGGAGACAGTGCTCATGGTGATAGTGCTCATGGTGACAGTTCACATGGTGACAGAGCCCATGTTGAAAGTGCCCATGGTGACAGTGCTCATGGTGGCACTGCCCATGGTGACTGTGCTCATGCTTGCGGTGTACCTGGTTGGAGTTCCGATGGTGAAATTCCTCATGGTAGCACTGCCCATAATGATAGTGCTCATGGTGACAGTGTCCATGGTGACAGTGCCTATGGTGACAGTGCCCATTGTGATAGTGCTCATAGTGACAGTGCCCACTGTGACAGTGCTCAATGTGACAGTGCTCACGGTGACAGTGCCCTTGGTGATAGTGCTCATGGTGATAGTGCTCATGGTGACAGTTCGCATGGTGACAGTGCCCATGTTGAAATTGCTGATGGTGACAGTACCCATGGTGAGAGTGCTCATGGTGAAGGTTCCCACTGTGACAGTGCTCATGGTGACAGTGCTCATGGTGACAGTGTTCAGGGTGAGAGTGCTCACGATGATAGTGCTCACGGTGACAGTTCCCTTGGTGATAGTGCTCATGGTGATAGTGCCCATGGTGACACTGCCCATGGTGATATTGCTCACGGTGACACTGCCCATGGTAATAGTGCTCATGGTGATAGTGCTCACGTTGACAGTGCCTTTGGTGATAGTGCTCATGGTGACACTGCCCATGGTGACAGTTCACATGCTGATAGTGCCCATGTTGAAAGTTCCCACGGTGACAGTGCTCATGGTGATAATGCCCATGGTGACTGTGCTCATGCTGGCGGTGTACAGGGTTGGTGTTCCCATGTTGAAATTCCTCATGGTGGCACTGCCCATGATGATAGTGTACATGGTGACAGTTCGCATGGTGACAGTGCCCATGTTGAAATTGCCGATGGTGACAGTACCCATGGTGAGAGTGCTCATGGTGAAGGTTCCCACTGTGACAGTGCTCATGGTGACAGTGCCCTTAGTGATAGTGCTCATGGTGACAGTTCGCATGGTGATAGTGCTCATGTTGACATTGCCCATGGTGACCGTTCCCATGGTGACAGTACCCATGGTGATAGTGCTCATGGTGACAGTGCTCATGGGGACAGTGCACATGGTGACAATGCCCACGATGACAGTGCTCACGGTGATAGTGCTCAAGGGGAAAGTGCCCATTGTAATAGTGCTCACCGTGACAGTGCCCATGCTGATATTGCTCAAGGTAACACTGCCCATGGTGATAGTGCTCACGGTGATAGTGCTCATGGTGACAATGCCCTTGGTGATAGTGCTCATGGTGATAGTGTTCATGGTAATAGTGCTCATGGAGACAGTGCTCATGGTGATAGTGCCCATGGTGACACTGCCCATAATGACATTTCCCATGGTGACAGTGCTCATGGTGAGAGTTCCCATGGTGACAGTGCTCACGGTGACAATGCTCACTGTGGCAGAGCCAATGGTTACAGTGCTCATGGTGGCAGTGTCCATGGTGGCAGTTCCCAAGATGACAGTGCTCATGGTGACATTTCCCATGGAAACAGAGCTCATGATGACAGTGTCCATGGTGACAGTGTACATGGTGACAGTGGCCATGTTGAAAGTGCCCATGGTGACAGTGCTCAAGCTGGCGGTATACATGGCTGGAGTTCCCATGGTGAAATTCCTCATGGTTGCCCTGCCCATGATGATAGTGCTCATGGTGACAGTGTCCATCATGAGAGTGCCCATGGTGACAGTGCTCATGATGACCCTGCCCATGGTGACAGTGCCCATGGTGACATTTCCCATGGTGACAGTGCTCATGTTGACAGTGCACACGGTGACATTGCCCACGGTGACATTTCCCATGGTGACAGTGTTCATGGTGATATTGCTCACGGTCACAGTGCCCATGGTTATAGTCCTCACGGTGATAGTGCTCATGGTGACAGTTCCCATGGTGACAGTGCCCGCAGTGACTGTGCTCATGGTGACATTGCCCACGGTGACAGTGCTCATGGTGACAGTTCGCTTGGTGACACTACCCATGGTGACAGTGCACATGGTGACACAGCCCATGGTGACTGTGCTAAAGCTGCCGATGTACATGGTTGGAGTTCCCATGGTGAAATTCCTCATGGTGGCACTGCCCATGATGATAGTGTTGATGGTGACAGTGCCTATGGTGAGAGTGCCCATTGTGATAGTGGTCACGGTGACAGTGCCCTTCGTGATAGTATCCATGGTAATAGTGTTCACAGTGACACTGCCCATGGTGATAGTGCTCATGGTGACAGTGCTCATGGTGATAGTGTTCACGGTGATAGTGCTCATGGTGACAGTGCCCTTGGTGATAGTGCTCATGGTGATAGTGTTCATGGAGACATTTCACATGGTGACAGTGCTCATGTTGACAGTCCCCATGTTGACTGTGCTCATGCTGGCGGTGTACATGGTTGGTGTTACAATGGTGAAATTCCTTATGGTGGCACTGCCCATGATGATAGTGCTCATGGTGAAAGTGCCCATGGTGACAGTGTCCATGGTGACAGTGCCTATGGTGAGAGTGCCCATGGTGACAGTGCCCATGGTGACGGTGTCCAAGGTGACAGTGCTCATGTTGACAGTGCCCACGGTGACAATGCTCATGGTGAGAGTTTCCATGGTGGCAGTGCTAACCTTAACAGTGTCCATGGTGACCGTTCCGGTGGTGACAGTTCCCATGGTGATAGTGCCCATGGTGACAGTGCTCATGGTGATAGTGCTCATGGTGACACGGCCCATGGTGAATGTGCTCATGCTGGCGGTGTACATGGTTGGAGTTCCCATGGTGAAATTCCTTATGGTGGCAATGCCCATGATGATAGTGCTCATGGTGAGAGTGTCCATGGTGACAATACCTATGGTGACAGTGCCCATGGTGACATTTCCCATGGTGATAGTGCTCATGGTGAGAGTTCCCATGATGACAATGCTTATGTTGACAATGCCCTTGGTGACAGTGCTCATCGTGACAGTGCCCACTGTGAAATTTCTCATGGTGACAGTGCTCACGGTGATAGTGCTCACGGTGATAGTGCTCACGCTGACAGTGCCCTTGGTGATAGTGCTCATGGTAATAGTGCTCACGGTGACGGTTCGCATGGTGACAGTGCCCATGATGAAAGTGCCCATGGTGGCAGTGCTCATTGTGACACTGCCCATGGTGAATGTGCTCATGCTGGCGTTGTACATGGTTGGAGTTCCCATGGTGAAATTCCTTATGGTGGCACTACCCATGATGATAGTGTTCATGGTGACAGTGTCCATGGTGACATTTCCCATGGTGACAGTGCTCATGGTGAGAGTTCTCATGTTGAGAGTGCTCAGGTTGACATTGCCCATGGTGACCCTTCCGATGGTGAGAGTTCCCATGGTGATAGTGCTCATGGTGACAGTGCTCATGGTGACCGTGCACACGGTGACAATGCCCACAGTGACAATGCTCACGGTGATAGTGCTCATGGCGATAGTGACCATTGTAATAGTGCTCACCGTGACAGTGCCCATGTTGATATTGCTCATGGTGACACTGCCCATGGTGATAGTGCTCACGGTGATAGCGCTCAGGGTGACACTGCCCTTGGTGATAGTGCTCATGGTGATAGTGTTCATGGTAATAGTGCTCATGGTGACACTGCCCATGGTGACAGTGCCCATGGTGACACTCCCGATAGTGACATTTCTTATGGTGACAGTGCTCATGGTGAGAGTTCCCATGGTGACAGTGCACATGGTGACAGTTCCCATGGTGACAGTGCTCACGGTGACCGTGCTCACTGTGGCAGTGCCAATGGTAACATTGTTCATGGTGGCAGTGTCCATGGTGGCGGTTTCCAAGATGACAGTGCTCATGGTGATATTTCCCATGGTAACAGAGTTCATGATGACAGTGCTCATGGTGACAGTTCGCATGGTGACAGTGCCCACTTTGAAAGTGCCCATGGTGACAGTACCCATGGTGACTGTGCCCATGGTGACAGTGCCCATGGTGACAGTGCTCATTGTGAGAATTGCCATGGTGACAGTGCTAATGTTGACATTGCCCATTGTGACCGTTCCCATGGTGACAGTTCCCAAGGTGATAGTGCTCATGGTGACAGTGCTATTGGTGACAGTGCACACGGTGAGAATGCCCACACTTACACTGCTCACGTTGATAGTGCCCATGGTGATAGTGCCAATTTTAATAGTGCTCATGGTGACCGTGCCCATGTGGATGTTGCTCAAGGTGACACTTCCCATGGTGATAGTGCTCACGGTGATAGTGCTCATGGTGACACTGCCCTTGGTGATAGTGCTCATGGTGATAGTGCTCATGGTAATACTGCTCATGTTTACGCTGCCCATGGTGACAGTGCCCATGGTGACACTGCCCAAAGTGACATTTCCCATGGTGACAGTGCTCATGGTGAGAGTTCCCATGGTGACAGTGCACATGGTGACAGTTCCGATGGTGACAGTGCTCATGGTGACAGTGCTCACTGTGGCAGTGCCAATGGTTACAGTGCTCATGGTGGCAGTGTCCATGGTGGCAGTTCCCAAGAGGACAGTGCTCATGGTGACATTTCCCATGGTAACAGAACTCAGGATGACAGTGTCCATGGTGACAGTGCCCATGGTGAGAGTGGCCATGTTGAAATTGCCCATGGTGACAGTGTTTATGGTGACACTGCCCATGGTGACTGTGCTCATGCTGGCGTTGAACAAGGTTGGAGTTCCCATGGTGAAATTCCTCATGGTGGCACTACCCATGATAATAGTGCTCATGGTGACAGTGTACATCGTGAGAGTGCCCATGGTAACAATGCTCATGGTGAAACTGCCCATGGTGACAGTGCCCAAGGTGATATTCCCATGGTGACAGTGCTCATTTTGACAGTGCACATGGTGACAGTGCCGACAGTGACAGTGCTCACGGTGATAGTGTTAATGGAAATATTGCTCATGGTGACACTGCCCATGGTTATAGTGCTCACAGTGATAGTGCTCATGGTGACAGTTCCCAAGGTGACAGTGCCCACGGTGATAGTGCTCATGGTGACATTGCCCACGGTGACAGTGCTCATGGTGAGAGTTCGCATGGTGACAGTGCCCATGGTTACAGTGCTCATGGTCACACAACCCATGGTGACTGTGCTAAAGCTGGCAGTGTACATGGTTGGAGTTCCCATGGTGAAATTCCTCATGGTGGCACTGCCCATGATGATAGTGTTGATGGTGACAGTGTCCATGGTGACAGTGCCTATGGTGACAGTGTCCATTGTGATAGTGCTCTCGGTGATAGTTCCCTCAGTGACAGTTCTAATGGTGACAATTCCATGGTGACAGTGCCCATGATGACCGTGCTCATGGTGACAGTGCCCACGGTGACATTTCTCATGGTGAGAGTGCTCACGGTGACAGTGCCCTTGGTGATAGTACCCATGGTAATAGTGGTCACGTTGACATGGCCCATGGTGATATTGCTCACGGTGACGCTGCCCATGGTGATAGTGCTCACGGTGACATTCCCATGGTTACAGTGCCCATGGTGATATTGCTCACGGTGACACTGCCCATGATGACAGTGCTCATGGTGACAATGCCCATTCTGACAATGCTCATAGTGACAGTGCTCACGGTGACAGTGCCCTTGATGATAGTACTCATGGTAATAGTGCTCACGGTGACAGTTCCCATGGTGACAGTGCTCACTGTGGCAGTGCCAATGGTTACAGTGCTCATGGTGGCAGTGTCCATGGTGGCAGTTCCCAAGATGACAGTGCTCATGGTGACATTTCCCATGGTAAGAGAGCTCATGATGACAGTGTCTATGGAGACAGTGCCCATGGTGACAGTGGCCATGTTGAAAGTGCCCATGGTGACACTGCTCATGGTGTCACTGCCCATGGTGACTATGCTCATGCTGGCGGTGTACTGCTCACGGTGACACTGCCCATGGTGATAGTGGTCACGGTGACAATGCCCACGGTGATAGTGTTCATGGTGATAGTGCTCATGTTGAGAGTGCTCATGGTGACACTGCCCATGGTGACTGTGATCATGCTGGCGGTGTACATGGTTGGAGATCCCATGGTGAAATTCCTCATGGTGGCACTGCCCATAATGATGACAGTGCCCTTGGTGATAGTACCCATGGTAAAAGTGCTCATATTCCGAGTTCCGATGATGAAATTCCTCATGGTAGCACTGCCCATGATGATAGTGCTCACGGTGAAAGTGTCCATGGTGACAGTGCCTATGGTGACAGTGCCCATTGTGATAGTGCTCATGGTGATAGTGCCCAAAGTGACAGTGCTCATTGTGACAGTTCCTATGGTGACAGTGCCCATGATGATAGTGCTCATGGTAAAAGTTCCCACTGTGATAGTGCTCACGGTGAAAGTGCTCACGGTGACAGTGCCCTTGGTGATAGTGCTCATGGTAATAGTGCACATGGTGACACTGCCCATGGTGACAGTGCCCATGGTGACACTGCCCATAGTGACATTTCCCATGGTGACAGTGCTCATGTTGACAGTGCCCATGGTGACAGTGACCATGGTGAGTGTGCCCATGGTGACAGTGTCCATGGTGACAGTGCTCACCTTGACAGTGCCTTTGGTGATAGTACCCATGTTAATATTGCTCACGGTTACAGTGCCCATGGTGATAGTGCTCATGGTGATAGTGCTCATGGTGACAGTTACCTTGGTGATAGTGCTCATGGTGATAGTGCTCATGGTGATAGTTCGCATGGTGACAGTGCCCATGTTGAAAGTCTCCATGAAGGCAGTGCTCATGGTGACACTGCCCATGGTGACTGTGCTCTTGCTGGCGGTGTACATGTTTGGAGTTCTCATGGTGAAATTCCTTATGGTGGCACTGCCCATGATGATAGTGTTCATCGTGACAATGTCCATGGTGACAGTGCCTATGGTGACAGTGCCCATTGTGATAGTGCTCACGGTGATAGTGCCCTCAGTGACAGTTCTAATGGTGACAGTTCCCACGGAGACATTGCTCATGGTGACAGTGCTCACAGTGACAGTAACCTTGGTGATAGTACCCATGGTAATAGAGGTCACGGTGACAGTGCCCATGGTGATATTGCTCATGGTGACACTGCCCATGGTGATAGTGCTCACGGTGATAGTGCTCAGGGTGACAGTTCCCATGGTTACAGTGCCCATGGTGACAGTGCTCATGGTGACAGTGCCCGCGGTGACTGTGCTCATGGTGACAGTGCTCACAGACATACTGCTCATGGTGACAGTTCGCATGGCAACAGGGCCCATGTTAAAAGTGCCCATGGTGACAGTGCTCATGTTGGCACTGCCCATGGTGACTGTGCTCATGCTGGTGGTGTACATGGTTGGAGTTCCCATTGTGAAATTCCTTATGGTGGCAATGCCCATGATGATAGTGCTCATGGTGACATTGCCCACGGTGACAGTGCTCATGGTGACAGTTCGCATGTTGACATTGCCCATGGTGACAGTGCTCATGGTGACACAGCCCATGGTGACTGCGCTAAAGCTGGCGGTGTACATGGTTGGAATTCTCATGGTGAAATTCCTCATGGTGGCACTGCCCATGATGATAGCGCTCACTGTGACAGTGTCCATAGTGACAGTGCCCATGGTGACAGTGCCCATGGTGACATTTCCCATGGTGACTGTGCCCATGGTGACATTTCCCAATGTGACAGTGCTCATGGTGAGAGTTCCCATGGTGACAGTGTTGATGTTGACAGTGCCAATGGTGACAGTGCCCATGGTGACAGTGCCCATGGTGATAGTGTCCATGGTGACAGTGCTCATGTTGACAGTGCCCACGGCGACAGTGCTCATGGTGAGAGTACCCATGGTGACAGTTCTCACCTTGATAGTGCCCATGGTGACCGTTCCCATGGTGACAGTTCCCATGGTGATAGTGCTCACCGTGATAGTGCCCAGGGTGACAGTTCCCATGGATAGAGTGCCCATGGTGACAGTGCCCATGGTGACAGTTCTCATGGTGACAGTGCCCACGGTGATAGTGCTCATGGTGGCAGTTCGCATGCTGACAGTGCCCATGATGACAGTGCTCATGGTGACAGTGCCCACGGTGACAGTGCTCACAGTGAGAGTGCCCTTGCTGATAGTACCCATGGTAATAGTGCTCACATGAAAGTGCCCATAGTGATATTGCTCACGGTGACACTGCCCATGGTGATAGTGGTCACGGTGACAATGCCCACGGTGATAGTGTTCATGGTGATAGTGCTCATGTTGAGAGTGCTCATGGTGACACTGCCCATGGTGACTGTGATCATGCTGGCGGTGTACATGGTTGGAGTTCCCATGGGGAAATTTCTTATGGTGGCAATGCCCATGATGATAGTGCTCATGGTGACAGTGCTCATGGTGACAGTGTACATGGTGACAATCCCCACGGTGACAGTGATCACGGTGATAGTTCTCATGGCGATAGTGCCCATTGTAATAGTGCTCACGGTGACGTTGCCCATGTTGATATTGTTCACGGTGACACTGCCCTTGGTGATAGCGCTCATGGTGATAGTGCTCATGGTAATACTGCTCATGGTGACACTGCCCATGGTGACAGTGCCCATGGAGACACTGCCCATAGTGACATTTCCCATGGTGACAGTGCTCATGGTGAGAGTTCCCATATTGACAGTGCACATGGTGAAAGTTCCCATGGTGACAGTGTTCACAGTGACAGTGCTCACTGTGGCAGTGACATTGGTTACAGTGCTCATGGGGGCAGTGTCCATGGTGGCAGTTCCCAAGATGACAGTGCTCATGGTGACATTTCCCATGGTAACAGAGCTCATGATGACAGTGTCCATGGTGACATTGCCCATGTCGAAAGTGCCCATGGTGACATTGCTCATGGTGACACTGCCCATGGTGACTGTGCTCATGCTGGCGGTGTACATGGTTGGAGTTCCCATGGTGAAATTCCTCATGGTGGCACTGCCCATGATGATAGTGCTCATGGTGACAGTGTCCATCGTGAGAGTGCACTTGGTGACAGTGCTCATGATGACACTGCCCATGGTGACAGTGCCCATGGTGACATTTCCCATGGTGACAGTGCTCATGTTGACAGTGCACAAGGTGACAGTGCCCAAGGTGACATTTCCCATGGTTACAGTGTTAATGGTGATATTGCTCACTGTGACAGTGCCCATGGTTATAGTCCTCACGGTGATAGTGCTCATGGTGACAGTTCCCATGGTGACAGTGTTCATGGTGACAGTTCGCATGGTGACAGTCCCCATGGTGACAGTGCTCATGGTGACACAGCCCATGGTGACTGTTCTAAAGCTGCCGATGTACATGGTTGGAGTTCCCAATCTGAAATTCCTCATGTTGGCACTGCCCATGATGATAGTGTTCATGGTGACAGTGTCCATGGAGACAGTGCCTATGGTGACAGTGCCCATTGTGATAGTGCTCACGGTGATAGTGCCCACAGTGACAGTTGTAATAGTGACAGTCCCCATGGTGACAGTGTCGATGATGACAGTGCTCATGGTGACAGTGTTCATGGTGATATTGCTCACGGTGACACTGCCCATGGTTATTGTCCTCACGGTGATAGTGCTCATGATGACAGTGCCCACAGTGACAGTGCTCATGGTGGCAGTGCTCACAGTGACAATGCCCATGGTGATAGTGCCCATGGTAATAGTGCTCATGGTGACAGTACCCATGGTGATACTGTTCACGGTGACACTTCCTATGGTGATAGTGCTCACGTTGATAGTGCTCATGGTGACAGTTCCCATGGTTACAGTGCCCATGGTGACAGTGCTACTGGTGACAGTGCCCACGGTGAAAATGCTCATGGTGACAGTGCTCATGGTGATAGTCCTCACGGTGACAGTGCTCACATTGACAGTGCCCTTGGTGATAGTGCACATGGTAATACTGCTCATGGTGAAATTGCTCATGGTGATAGTTCGCATGGTGACAGTGCCCATGTCGAAAGTGCCCATGGTGGCAGTGCTCATGGTGACACTGCCCATGGTGACAGTGCTCATGGTAAAAGTTTGCATGGTAACAGTGCCCATGGTGACAGTGCCCATGGTGACGGTGTCCAAGGTGACAGTGCTCATGTTGACAGTGCCCACGGTGACAATGCTCATGGTGAGAGTTTCCATGGTGGCAGTGCTAACCTTAACAGTGTCCATGGTGACCGTTCCGGTGGTGACAGTTCCCATGGTGATAGTGCCCATGGTGACAGTGCTCATGGTGATAGTGCTCATGGTGACACGGCCCATGGTGAATGTGCTCATGCTGGCGGTGTACATGGTTGGAGTTCCCATGGTGAAATTCCTTATGGTGGCAATGCCCATGATGATAGTGCTCATGGTGAGAGTGTCCATGGTGACAATACCTATGGTGACAGTGCCCATGGTGACATTTCCCATGGTGATAGTGCTCATGGTGAGAGTTCCCATGATGACAATGCTTATGTTGACAATGCCCTTGGTGACAGTGCTCATCGTGACAGTGCCCACTGTGAAATTTCTCATGGTGACAGTGCTCACGGTGATAGTGCTCACGGTGATAGTGCTCACGCTGACAGTGCCCTTGGTGATAGTGCTCATGGTAATAGTGCTCACGGTGACGGTTCGCATGGTGACAGTGCCCATGATGAAAGTGCCCATGGTGGCAGTGCTCATTGTGACACTGCCCATGGTGAATGTGCTCATGCTGGCGTTGTACATGGTTGGAGTTCCCATGGTGAAATTCCTTATGGTGGCACTACCCATGATGATAGTGTTCATGGTGACAGTGTCCATGGTGACATTTCCCATGGTGACAGTGCTCATGGTGAGAGTTCTCATGTTGAGAGTGCTCAGGTTGACATTGCCCATGGTGACCCTTCCGATGGTGAGAGTTCCCATGGTGATAGTGCTCATGGTGACAGTGCTCATGGTGACCGTGCACACGGTGACAATGCCCACAGTGACAATGCTCACGGTGATAGTGCTCATGGCGATAGTGACCATTGTAATAGTGCTCACCGTGACAGTGCCCATGTTGATATTGCTCATGGTGACACTGCCCATGGTGATAGTGCTCACGGTGATAGCGCTCAGGGTGACACTGGCCTTGGTGATAGTGCTCATGGTGATAGTGTTCATGGTAATAGTGCTCATGGTGACACTGCCCATGGTGACAGTGCCCATGGTGACACTCCCGATAGTGACATTTCTTATGGTGACAGTGCTCATGGTGAGAGTTCCCATGGTGACAGTGCACATGGTGACAGTTCCCATGGTGACAGTGCTCACGGTGACCGTGCTCACTGTGGCAGTGCCAATGGTAACATTGTTCATGGTGGCAGTGTCCATGGTGGCGGTTTCCAAGATGACAGTGCTCATGGTGATATTTCCCATGGTAACAGAGTTCATGATGACAGTGCTCATGGTGACAGTTCGCATGGTGACAGTGCCCACTTTGAAAGTGCCCATGGTGACAGTACCCATGGTGACTGTGCCCATGGTGACAGTGCCCATGGTGACAGTGCTCATTGTGAGAATTGCCATGGTGACAGTGCTAATGTTGACATTGCCCATTGTGACCGTTCCCATGGTGACAGTTCCCAAGGTGATAGTGCTCATGGTGACAGTGCTATTGGTGACAGTGCACACGGTGAGAATGCCCACACTTACACTGCTCACGTTGATAGTGCCCATGGTGATAGTGCCAATTTTAATAGTGCTCATGGTGACCGTGCCCATGTGGATGTTGCTCAAGGTGACACTTCCCATGGTGATAGTGCTCACGGTGATAGTGCTCATGGTGACACTGCCCTTGGTGATAGTGCTCATGGTGATAGTGCTCATGGTAATACTGCTCATGTTTACGCTGCCCATGGTGACAGTGCCCATGGTGACACTGCCCAAAGTGACATTTCCCATGGTGACAGTGCTCATGGTGAGAGTTCCCATGGTGACAGTGCACATGGTGACAGTTCCGATGGTGACAGTGCTCATGGTGACAGTGCTCACTGTGGCAGTGCCAATGGTTACAGTGCTCATGGTGGCAGTGTCCATGGTGGCAGTTCCCAAGAGGACAGTGCTCATGGTGACATTTCCCATGGTAACAGAACTCAGGATGACAGTGTCCATGGTGACAGTGCCCATGGTGAGAGTGGCCATGTTGAAATTGCCCATGGTGACAGTGTTTATGGTGACACTGCCCATGGTGACTGTGCTCATGCTGGCGTTGAACAAGGTTGGAGTTCCCATGGTGAAATTCCTCATGGTGGCACTACCCATGATAATAGTGCTCATGGTGACAGTGTACATCGTGAGAGTGCCCATGGTAACAATGCTCATGGTGAAACTGCCCATGGTGACAGTGCCCAAGGTGATATTCCCATGGTGACAGTGCTCATTTTGACAGTGCACATGGTGACAGTGCCGACAGTGACAGTGCTCACGGTGATAGTGTTAATGGAAATATTGCTCATGGTGACACTGCCCATGGTTATAGTGCTCACAGTGATAGTGCTCATGGTGACAGTTCCCAAGGTGACAGTGCCCACGGTGATAGTGCTCATGGTGACATTGCCCACGGTGACAGTGCTCATGGTGAGAGTTCGCATGGTGACAGTGCCCATGGTTACAGTGCTCATGGTCACACAACCCATGGTGACTGTGCTAAAGCTGGCAGTGTACATGGTTGGAGTTCCCATGGTGAAATTCCTCATGGTGGCACTGCCCATGATGATAGTGTTGATGGTGACAGTGTCCATGGTGACAGTGCCTATGGTGACAGTGTCCATTGTGATAGTGCTCTCGGTGATAGTTCCCTCAGTGACAGTTCTAATGGTGACAATTCCATGGTGACAGTGCCCATGATGACCGTGCTCATGGTGACAGTGCCCACGGTGACATTTCTCATGGTGAGAGTGCTCACGGTGACAGTGCCCTTGGTGATAGTACCCATGGTAATAGTGGTCACGTTGACATGGCCCATGGTGATATTGCTCACGGTGACGCTGCCCATGGTGATAGTGCTCACGGTGACATTCCCATGGTTACAGTGCCCATGGTGATATTGCTCACGGTGACACTGCCCATGATGACAGTGCTCATGGTGACAATGCCCATTCTGACAATGCTCATAGTGACAGTGCTCACGGTGACAGTGCCCTTGATGATAGTACTCATGGTAATAGTGCTCACGGTGACAGTTCCCATGGTGACAGTGCTCACTGTGGCAGTGCCAATGGTTACAGTGCTCATGGTGGCAGTGTCCATGGTGGCAGTTCCCAAGATGACAGTGCTCATGGTGACATTTCCCATGGTAAGAGAGCTCATGATGACAGTGTCTATGGAGACAGTGCCCATGGTGACAGTGGCCATGTTGAAAGTGCCCATGGTGACACTGCTCATGGTGTCACTGCCCATGGTGACTATGCTCATGCTGGCTGTGTACATGCTTGGAGATCCCATGGTGAAATTCCTCATGGTGGCACTGCCCATAATGATAGTGCTCATGGTGACAGTGTCCATGGTGACATTGCCTATGGTGACAGTTCCCATTGTGATAGTGCTCACGGTGATAGGGCCCACAGGGACAGTTCTAATGGTGACAGTTCCAATGGTGACAGTGCCCATGATGACAGTGCTTATGGTGACAGTGCCCACGGTGACAGTGCTCATGGTGACAGTGCTCATGGTGACAGTGCCCTTGGTGATAGTACCCATGGTAAAAGTGCTCATGGTGACATTGCCCATGGTGATATTGCTCATGCTGGCGGTGTACATGGTTGGAGTTCCGATGATGAAATTCCTCATGGTAGCACTGCCCATGATGATAGTGCTCACGGTGAAAGTGTCCATGGTGACAGTGCCTATGGTGACAGTGCCCATTGTGATAGTGCTCATGGTGATAGTGCCCAAAGTGACAGTGCTCATTGTGACAGTTCCTATGGTGACAGTGCCCATGATGATAGTGCTCATGGTAAAAGTTCCCACTGTGATAGTGCTCACGGTGAAAGTGCTCACGGTGACAGTGCCCTTGGTGATAGTGCTCATGGTAATAGTGCACATGGTGACACTGCCCATGGTGACAGTGCCCATGGTGACACTGCCCATAGTGACATTTCCCATGGTGACAGTGCTCATGTTGACAGTGCCCATGGTGACAGTGACCATGGTGAGTGTGCCCATGGTGACAGTGTCCATGGTGACAGTGCTCACCTTGACAGTGCCTTTGGTGATAGTACCCATGTTAATATTGCTCACGGTTACAGTGCCCATGGTGATAGTGCTCATGGTGATAGTGCTCATGGTGACAGTTACCTTGGTGATAGTGCTCATGGTGATAGTGCTCATGGTGATAGTTCGCATGGTGACAGTGCCCATGTTGAAAGTCTCCATGAAGGCAGTGCTCATGGTGACACTGCCCATGGTGACTGTGCTCTTGCTGGCGGTGTACATGTTTGGAGTTCTCATGGTGAAATTCCTTATGGTGGCACTGCCCATGATGATAGTGTTCATCGTGACAATGTCCATGGTGACAGTGCCTATGGTGACAGTGCCCATTGTGATAGTGCTCACGGTGATAGTGCCCTCAGTGACAGTTCTAATGGTGACAGTTCCCACGGAGACATTGCTCATGGTGACAGTGCTCACGGTGACAGTAACCTTGGTGATAGTACCCATGGTAATAGAGGTCACGGTGACAGTGCCCATGGTGATATTGCTCATGGTGACACTGCCCATGGTGATAGTGCTCACGGTGATAGTGCTCAGGGTGACAGTTCCCATGGTTACAGTGCCCATGGTGACAGTGCTCATGGTGACAGTGCCCGCGGTGACTGTGCTCATGGTGACAGTGCTCACAGACATACTGCTCATGGTGACAGTTCGCATGGCAACAGGGCCCATGTTAAAAGTGCCCATGGTGACAGTGCTCATGTTGGCACTGCCCATGGTGACTGTGCTCATGCTGGTGGTGTACATGGTTGGAGTTCCCATTGTGAAATTCCTTATGGTGGCAATGCCCATGATGATAGTGCTCATGGTGACATTGCCCACGGTGACAGTGCTCATGGTGACAGTTCGCATGTTGACATTGCCCATGGTGACAGTGCTCATGGTGACACAGCCCATGGTGACTGCGCTAAAGCTGGCGGTGTACATGGTTGGAATTCTCATGGTGAAATTCCTCATGGTGGCACTGCCCATGATGATAGCGCTCACTGTGACAGTGTCCATAGTGACAGTGCCCATGGTGACAGTGCCCATGGTGACATTTCCCATGGTGACTGTGCCCATGGTGACATTTCCCAATGTGACAGTGCTCATGGTGAGAGTTCCCATGGTGACAGTGTTGATGTTGACAGTGCCAATGGTGACAGTGCCCATGGTGACAGTGCCCATGGTGATAGTGTCCATGGTGACAGTGCTCATGTTGACAGTGCCCACGGCGACAGTGCTCATGGTGAGAGTACCCATGGTGACAGTTCTCACCTTGATAGTGCCCATGGTGACCGTTCCCATGGTGACAGTTCCCATGGTGATAGTGCTCACCGTGATAGTGCCCAGGGTGACAGTTCCCATGGATAGAGTGCCCATGGTGACAGTGCCCATGGTGACAGTTCTCATGGTGACAGTGCCCACGGTGATAGTGCTCATGGTGGCAGTTCGCATGCTGACAGTGCCCATGATGACAGTGCTCATGGTGACAGTGCCCACGGTGACAGTGCTCACAGTGAGAGTGCCCTTGCTGATAGTACCCATGGTAATAGTGCTCACATGAAAGTGCCCATAGTGATATTGCTCACGGTGACACTGCCCATGGTGATAGTGGTCACGGTGACAATGCCCACGGTGATAGTGTTCATGGTGATAGTGCTCATGTTGAGAGTGCTCATGGTGACACTGCCCATGGTGACTGTGATCATGCTGGCGGTGTACATGGTTGGAGTTCCCATGGGGAAATTTCTTATGGTGGCAATGCCCATGATGATAGTGCTCATGGTGACAGTGCTCATGGTGACAGTGTACATGGTGACAATCCCCACGGTGACAGTGATCACGGTGATAGTTCTCATGGCGATAGTGCCCATTGTAATAGTGCTCACGGTGACGTTGCCCATGTTGATATTGTTCACGGTGACACTGCCCTTGGTGATAGCGCTCATGGTGATAGTGCTCATGGTAATACTGCTCATGGTGACACTGCCCATGGTGACAGTGCCCATGGAGACACTGCCCATAGTGACATTTCCCATGGTGACAGTGCTCATGGTGAGAGTTCCCATATTGACAGTGCACATGGTGAAAGTTCCCATGGTGACAGTGTTCACAGTGACAGTGCTCACTGTGGCAGTGACATTGGTTACAGTGCTCATGGGGGCAGTGTCCATGGTGGCAGTTCCCAAGATGACAGTGCTCATGGTGACATTTCCCATGGTAACAGAGCTCATGATGACAGTGTCCATGGTGACATTGCCCATGTCGAAAGTGCCCATGGTGACATTGCTCATGGTGACACTGCCCATGGTGACTGTGCTCATGCTGGCGGTGTACATGGTTGGAGTTCCCATGGTGAAATTCCTCATGGTGGCACTGCCCATGATGATAGTGCTCATGGTGACAGTGTCCATCGTGAGAGTGCACTTGGTGACAGTGCTCATGATGACACTGCCCATGGTGACAGTGCCCATGGTGACATTTCCCATGGTGACAGTGCTCATGTTGACAGTGCACAAGGTGACAGTGCCCAAGGTGACATTTCCCATGGTTACAGTGTTAATGGTGATATTGCTCACTGTGACAGTGCCCATGGTTATAGTCCTCACGGTGATAGTGCTCATGGTGACAGTTCCCATGGTGACAGTGTTCATGGTGACAGTTCGCATGGTGACAGTCCCCATGGTGACAGTGCTCATGGTGACACAGCCCATGGTGACTGTTCTAAAGCTGCCGATGTACATGGTTGGAGTTCCCAATCTGAAATTCCTCATGTTGGCACTGCCCATGATGATAGTGTTCATGGTGACAGTGTCCATGGAGACAGTGCCTATGGTGACAGTGCCCATTGTGATAGTGCTCACGGTGATAGTGCCCACAGTGACAGTTGTAATAGTGACAGTCCCCATGGTGACAGTGTCGATGATGACAGTGCTCATGGTGACAGTGTTCATGGTGATATTGCTCACGGTGACACTGCCCATGGTTATTGTCCTCACGGTGATAGTGCTCATGATGACAGTGCCCACAGTGACAGTGCTCATGGTGGCAGTGCTCACAGTGACAATGCCCATGGTGATAGTGCCCATGGTAATAGTGCTCATGGTGACAGTACCCATGGTGATACTGTTCACGGTGACACTTCCTATGGTGATAGTGCTCACGTTGATAGTGCTCATGGTGACAGTTCCCATGGTTACAGTGCCCATGGTGACAGTGCTACTGGTGACAGTGCCCACGGTGAAAATGCTCATGGTGACAGTGCTCATGGTGATAGTCCTCACGGTGACAGTGCTCACATTGACAGTGCCCTTGGTGATAGTGCACATGGTAATACTGCTCATGGTGAAATTGCTCATGGTGATAGTTCGCATGGTGACAGTGCCCATGTCGAAAGTGCCCATGGTGGCAGTGCTCATGGTGACACTGCCCATGGTGACAGTGCTCATGGTAAAAGTTTGCATGGTAACAGTGCCCATGGTGACAGTGCCCATGGTGACGGTGTCCAAGGTGACAGTGCTCATGTTGACAGTGCCCACGGTGACAATGCTCATGGTGAGAGTTTCCATGGTGGCAGTGCTAACCTTAACAGTGTCCATGGTGACCGTTCCGGTGGTGACAGTTCCCATGGTGATAGTGCCCATGGTGACAGTGCTCATGGTGATAGTGCTCATGGTGACACGGCCCATGGTGAATGTGCTCATGCTGGCGGTGTACATGGTTGGAGTTCCCATGGTGAAATTCCTTATGGTGGCAATGCCCATGATGATAGTGCTCATGGTGAGAGTGTCCATGGTGACAATACCTATGGTGACAGTGCCCATGGTGACATTTCCCATGGTGATAGTGCTCATGGTGAGAGTTCCCATGATGACAATGCTTATGTTGACAATGCCCTTGGTGACAGTGCTCATCGTGACAGTGCCCACTGTGAAATTTCTCATGGTGACAGTGCTCACGGTGATAGTGCTCACGGTGATAGTGCTCACGCTGACAGTGCCCTTGGTGATAGTGCTCATGGTAATAGTGCTCACGGTGACGGTTCGCATGGTGACAGTGCCCATGATGAAAGTGCCCATGGTGGCAGTGCTCATTGTGACACTGCCCATGGTGAATGTGCTCATGCTGGCGTTGTACATGGTTGGAGTTCCCATGGTGAAATTCCTTATGGTGGCACTACCCATGATGATAGTGTTCATGGTGACAGTGTCCATGGTGACATTTCCCATGGTGACAGTGCTCATGGTGAGAGTTCTCATGTTGAGAGTGCTCAGGTTGACATTGCCCATGGTGACCCTTCCGATGGTGAGAGTTCCCATGGTGATAGTGCTCATGGTGACAGTGCTCATGGTGACCGTGCACACGGTGACAATGCCCACAGTGACAATGCTCACGGTGATAGTGCTCATGGCGATAGTGACCATTGTAATAGTGCTCACCGTGACAGTGCCCATGTTGATATTGCTCATGGTGACACTGCCCATGGTGATAGTGCTCACGGTGATAGCGCTCAGGGTGACACTGGCCTTGGTGATAGTGCTCATGGTGATAGTGTTCATGGTAATAGTGCTCATGGTGACACTGCCCATGGTGACAGTGCCCATGGTGACACTCCCGATAGTGACATTTCTTATGGTGACAGTGCTCATGGTGAGAGTTCCCATGGTGACAGTGCACATGGTGACAGTTCCCATGGTGACAGTGCTCACGGTGACCGTGCTCACTGTGGCAGTGCCAATGGTAACATTGTTCATGGTGGCAGTGTCCATGGTGGCGGTTTCCAAGATGACAGTGCTCATGGTGATATTTCCCATGGTAACAGAGTTCATGATGACAGTGCTCATGGTGACAGTTCGCATGGTGACAGTGCCCACTTTGAAAGTGCCCATGGTGACAGTACCCATGGTGACTGTGCCCATGGTGACAGTGCCCATGGTGACAGTGCTCATTGTGAGAATTGCCATGGTGACAGTGCTAATGTTGACATTGCCCATTGTGACCGTTCCCATGGTGACAGTTCCCAAGGTGATAGTGCTCATGGTGACAGTGCTATTGGTGACAGTGCACACGGTGAGAATGCCCACACTTACACTGCTCACGTTGATAGTGCCCATGGTGATAGTGCCAATTTTAATAGTGCTCATGGTGACCGTGCCCATGTGGATGTTGCTCAAGGTGACACTTCCCATGGTGATAGTGCTCACGGTGATAGTGCTCATGGTGACACTGCCCTTGGTGATAGTGCTCATGGTGATAGTGCTCATGGTAATACTGCTCATGTTTACGCTGCCCATGGTGACAGTGCCCATGGTGACACTGCCCAAAGTGACATTTCCCATGGTGACAGTGCTCATGGTGAGAGTTCCCATGGTGACAGTGCACATGGTGACAGTTCCGATGGTGACAGTGCTCATGGTGACAGTGCTCACTGTGGCAGTGCCAATGGTTACAGTGCTCATGGTGGCAGTGTCCATGGTGGCAGTTCCCAAGAGGACAGTGCTCATGGTGACATTTCCCATGGTAACAGAACTCAGGATGACAGTGTCCATGGTGACAGTGCCCATGGTGAGAGTGGCCATGTTGAAATTGCCCATGGTGACAGTGTTTATGGTGACACTGCCCATGGTGACTGTGCTCATGCTGGCGTTGAACAAGGTTGGAGTTCCCATGGTGAAATTCCTCATGGTGGCACTACCCATGATAATAGTGCTCATGGTGACAGTGTACATCGTGAGAGTGCCCATGGTAACAATGCTCATGGTGAAACTGCCCATGGTGACAGTGCCCAAGGTGATATTCCCATGGTGACAGTGCTCATTTTGACAGTGCACATGGTGACAGTGCCGACAGTGACAGTGCTCACGGTGATAGTGTTAATGGAAATATTGCTCATGGTGACACTGCCCATGGTTATAGTGCTCACAGTGATAGTGCTCATGGTGACAGTTCCCAAGGTGACAGTGCCCACGGTGATAGTGCTCATGGTGACATTGCCCACGGTGACAGTGCTCATGGTGAGAGTTCGCATGGTGACAGTGCCCATGGTTACAGTGCTCATGGTCACACAACCCATGGTGACTGTGCTAAAGCTGGCAGTGTACATGGTTGGAGTTCCCATGGTGAAATTCCTCATGGTGGCACTGCCCATGATGATAGTGTTGATGGTGACAGTGTCCATGGTGACAGTGCCTATGGTGACAGTGTCCATTGTGATAGTGCTCTCGGTGATAGTTCCCTCAGTGACAGTTCTAATGGTGACAATTCCATGGTGACAGTGCCCATGATGACCGTGCTCATGGTGACAGTGCCCACGGTGACATTTCTCATGGTGAGAGTGCTCACGGTGACAGTGCCCTTGGTGATAGTACCCATGGTAATAGTGGTCACGTTGACATGGCCCATGGTGATATTGCTCACGGTGACGCTGCCCATGGTGATAGTGCTCACGGTGACATTCCCATGGTTACAGTGCCCATGGTGATATTGCTCACGGTGACACTGCCCATGATGACAGTGCTCATGGTGACAATGCCCATTCTGACAATGCTCATAGTGACAGTGCTCACGGTGACAGTGCCCTTGATGATAGTACTCATGGTAATAGTGCTCACGGTGACAGTTCCCATGGTGACAGTGCTCACTGTGGCAGTGCCAATGGTTACAGTGCTCATGGTGGCAGTGTCCATGGTGGCAGTTCCCAAGATGACAGTGCTCATGGTGACATTTCCCATGGTAAGAGAGCTCATGATGACAGTGTCTATGGAGACAGTGCCCATGGTGACAGTGGCCATGTTGAAAGTGCCCATGGTGACACTGCTCATGGTGTCACTGCCCATGGTGACTATGCTCATGCTGGCTGTGTACATGCTTGGAGATCCCATGGTGAAATTCCTCATGGTGGCACTGCCCATAATGATAGTGCTCATGGTGACAGTGTCCATGGTGACATTGCCTATGGTGACAGTTCCCATTGTGATAGTGCTCACGGTGATAGGGCCCACAGGGACAGTTCTAATGGTGACAGTTCCAATGGTGACAGTGCCCATGATGACAGTGCTTATGGTGACAGTGCCCACGGTGACAGTGCTCATGGTGACAGTGCTCATGGTGACAGTGCCCTTGGTGATAGTACCCATGGTAAAAGTGCTCATGGTGACATTGCCCATGGTGATATTGCTCATGCTGGCGGTGTACATGGTTGGAGTTCCGATGATGAAATTCCTCATGGTAGCACTGCCCATGATGATAGTGCTCACGGTGAAAGTGTCCATGGTGACAGTGCCTATGGTGACAGTGCCCATTGTGATAGTGCTCATGGTGATAGTGCCCAAAGTGACAGTGCTCATTGTGACAGTTCCTATGGTGACAGTGCCCATGATGATAGTGCTCATGGTAAAAGTTCCCACTGTGATAGTGCTCACGGTGAAAGTGCTCACGGTGACAGTGCCCTTGGTGATAGTGCTCATGGTAATAGTGCACATGGTGACACTGCCCATGGTGACAGTGCCCATGGTGACACTGCCCATAGTGACATTTCCCATGGTGACAGTGCTCATGTTGACAGTGCCCATGGTGACAGTGACCATGGTGAGTGTGCCCATGGTGACAGTGTCCATGGTGACAGTGCTCACCTTGACAGTGCCTTTGGTGATAGTACCCATGTTAATATTGCTCACGGTTACAGTGCCCATGGTGATAGTGCTCATGGTGATAGTGCTCATGGTGACAGTTACCTTGGTGATAGTGCTCATGGTGATAGTGCTCATGGTGATAGTTCGCATGGTGACAGTGCCCATGTTGAAAGTCTCCATGAAGGCAGTGCTCATGGTGACACTGCCCATGGTGACTGTGCTCTTGCTGGCGGTGTACATGTTTGGAGTTCTCATGGTGAAATTCCTTATGGTGGCACTGCCCATGATGATAGTGTTCATCGTGACAATGTCCATGGTGACAGTGCCTATGGTGACAGTGCCCATTGTGATAGTGCTCACGGTGATAGTGCCCTCAGTGACAGTTCTAATGGTGACAGTTCCCACGGAGACATTGCTCATGGTGACAGTGCTCACGGTGACAGTAACCTTGGTGATAGTACCCATGGTAATAGAGGTCACGGTGACAGTGCCCATGGTGATATTGCTCATGGTGACACTGCCCATGGTGATAGTGCTCACGGTGATAGTGCTCAGGGTGACAGTTCCCATGGTTACAGTGCCCATGGTGACAGTGCTCATGGTGACAGTGCCCGCGGTGACTGTGCTCATGGTGACAGTGCTCACAGACATACTGCTCATGGTGACAGTTCGCATGGCAACAGGGCCCATGTTAAAAGTGCCCATGGTGACAGTGCTCATGTTGGCACTGCCCATGGTGACTGTGCTCATGCTGGTGGTGTACATGGTTGGAGTTCCCATGGTGAAATTCCTTATGGTGGCAATGCCCATGATGATAGTGCTCATGGTGACATTGCCCACGGTGACAGTGCTCATGGTGACAGTTCGCATGTTGACATTGCCCATGGTGACAGTGCTCATGGTGACACAGCCCATGGTGACTGCGCTAAAGCTGGCGGTGTACATGGTTGGAATTCTCATGGTGAAATTCCTCATGGTGGCACTGCCCATGATGATAGCGCTCACTGTGACAGTGTCCATAGTGACAGTGCCCATGGTGACAGTGCCCATGGTGACATTTCCCATGGTGACTGTGCCCATGGTGACATTTCCCAATGTGACAGTGCTCATGGTGAGAGTTCCCATGGTGACAGTGTTGATGTTGACAGTGCCAATGGTGACAGTGCCCATGGTGACAGTGCCCATGGTGATAGTGTCCATGGTGACAGTGCTCATGTTGACAGTGCCCACGGCGACAGTGCTCATGGTGAGAGTACCCATGGTGACAGTTCTCACCTTGATAGTGCCCATGGTGACCGTTCCCATGGTGACAGTTCCCATGGTGATAGTGCTCACCGTGATAGTGCCCAGGGTGACAGTTCCCATGGATAGAGTGCCCATGGTGACAGTGCCCATGGTGACAGTTCTCATGGTGACAGTGCCCACGGTGATAGTGCTCATGGTGGCAGTTCGCATGCTGACAGTGCCCATGATGACAGTGCTCATGGTGACAGTGCCCACGGTGACAGTGCTCACAGTGAGAGTGCCCTTGCTGATAGTACCCATGGTAATAGTGCTCACATGAAAGTGCCCATAGTGATATTGCTCACGGTGACACTGCCCATGGTGATAGTGGTCACGGTGACAATGCCCACGGTGATAGTGTTCATGGTGATAGTGCTCATGTTGAGAGTGCTCATGGTGACACTGCCCATGGTGACTGTGATCATGCTGGCGGTGTACATGGTTGGAGTTCCCATGGGGAAATTTCTTATGGTGGCAATGCCCATGATGATAGTGCTCATGGTGACAGTGCTCATGGTGACAGTGTACATGGTGACAATCCCCACGGTGACAGTGATCACGGTGATAGTTCTCATGGCGATAGTGCCCATTGTAATAGTGCTCACGGTGACGTTGCCCATGTTGATATTGTTCACGGTGACACTGCCCTTGGTGATAGCGCTCATGGTGATAGTGCTCATGGTAATACTGCTCATGGTGACACTGCCCATGGTGACAGTGCCCATGGAGACACTGCCCATAGTGACATTTCCCATGGTGACAGTGCTCATGGTGAGAGTTCCCATATTGACAGTGCACATGGTGAAAGTTCCCATGGTGACAGTGTTCACAGTGACAGTGCTCACTGTGGCAGTGACATTGGTTACAGTGCTCATGGGGGCAGTGTCCATGGTGGCAGTTCCCAAGATGACAGTGCTCATGGTGACATTTCCCATGGTAACAGAGCTCATGATGACAGTGTCCATGGTGACATTGCCCATGTCGAAAGTGCCCATGGTGACATTGCTCATGGTGACACTGCCCATGGTGACTGTGCTCATGCTGGCGGTGTACATGGTTGGAGTTCCCATGGTGAAATTCCTCATGGTGGCACTGCCCATGATGATAGTGCTCATGGTGACAGTGTCCATCGTGAGAGTGCACTTGGTGACAGTGCTCATGATGACACTGCCCATGGTGACAGTGCCCATGGTGACATTTCCCATGGTGACAGTGCTCATGTTGACAGTGCACAAGGTGACAGTGCCCAAGGTGACATTTCCCATGGTTACAGTGTTAATGGTGATATTGCTCACTGTGACAGTGCCCATGGTTATAGTCCTCACGGTGATAGTGCTCATGGTGACAGTTCCCATGGTGACAGTGTTCATGGTGACAGTTCGCATGGTGACAGTCCCCATGGTGACAGTGCTCATGGTGACACAGCCCATGGTGACTGTTCTAAAGCTGCCGATGTACATGGTTGGAGTTCCCAATCTGAAATTCCTCATGTTGGCACTGCCCATGATGATAGTGTTCATGGTGACAGTGTCCATGGAGACAGTGCCTATGGTGACAGTGCCCATTGTGATAGTGCTCACGGTGATAGTGCCCACAGTGACAGTTGTAATAGTGACAGTCCCCATGGTGACAGTGTCGATGATGACAGTGCTCATGGTGACAGTGTTCATGGTGATATTGCTCACGGTGACACTGCCCATGGTTATTGTCCTCACGGTGATAGTGCTCATGATGACAGTGCCCACAGTGACAGTGCTCATGGTGGCAGTGCTCACAGTGACAATGCCCATGGTGATAGTGCCCATGGTAATAGTGCTCATGGTGACAGTACCCATGGTGATACTGTTCACGGTGACACTTCCTATGGTGATAGTGCTCACGTTGATAGTGCTCATGGTGACAGTTCCCATGGTTACAGTGCCCATGGTGACAGTGCTACTGGTGACAGTGCCCACGGTGAAAATGCTCATGGTGACAGTGCTCATGGTGATAGTCCTCACGGTGACAGTGCTCACATTGACAGTGCCCTTGGTGATAGTGCACATGGTAATACTGCTCATGGTGAAATTGCTCATGGTGATAGTTCGCATGGTGACAGTGCCCATGTCGAAAGTGCCCATGGTGGCAGTGCTCATGGTGACACTGCCCATGGTGACAGTGCTCATGGTAAAAGTTTGCATGGTAACAGTGCCCATGGTGACAGTGCTCATGGTGACACAGCCCATGTTGACAGTGCTAAAGCTGGCAGTGTACATGGTTGGAGTTCTCATGGTGAAATTCCTCATGGTGGCACTGCCCATGATGATAGTGCTCATGGTGACAGTGCCCATGGTGACATTTCCCATGGTGACAGTGCTCATGGTGAGAGTTCCCATGGTGACAGTGCTCATCTTGAGTGTGCCCATGGTGACCGTTCCCATGGTGACAGTTCCCATGGTGATAGTGCTCATGGTGACAGTGCCCTCGGTGACAGTGCAAATGGTGACATTTCCCATGGTGACAGTGCTCATATTGACAGTGCACACGGTAACAGTGCCCACGGTGACACTGCTCACGGTGACAGTGCTCATGGTTATAGTGCTCACGGTGATAGTGCTCATGTTGACAGTGTCCTTGGTGATAGTGTTCATGGTAATACTGCTCATGGTGATAGTGCTGGTGGTGATAGTTCGCATGGTGACAGTGCCCATGTTGAAAGTCCCCATGATGGCAGTGCTCATGTTGACAGTGCCCACAGTGACAGTGCTCATGGTGGCAGTGCTCACAGTGACAATGCCCATGGTGATAGTGCCCATGGTAATAGTGCTCATGGTGACAGTACCCATGGTGATACTGTTCACGGTGACACTTCCTATGGTGATAGTGCTCACGTTGATAGTGCTCATGGTGACAGTTCCCATGGTTACAGTGCCCATGGTGACAGTGCTACTGGTGACAGTGCCCACGGTGAAAATGCTCATGGTGACAGTGCTCATGGTGATAGTCCTCACGGTGACAGTGCTCACATTGACAGTGCCCTTGGTGATAGTGCACATGGTAATTCTGCTCATGGTGAAATTGCTCATGGTGATAGTTCGCATGGTGACAGTGCCCATGTCGAAAGTGCCCATGGTGGCAGTGCTCATGGTGACACTGCCCATGGTGACTGTGCTCATGCTGGGAGTGTACATGGTTGGAGTTCCCATGGTGAAATTCCTTATGGTGGCACTGCCCATGATGATAGTGTTCATGGTGACATTGTCCATGGTGACAGTGCGTATGGTGACAGTGCCCATTGTGATTGTGCTCACGGTGATAGTGCCCACAGTGACAGTGCTAATGGTGACAGTCCCCATGGTGACAGTTCCCATGATGACAGGGCTCATGGTGACAGTGCCCACGGTGACAGTGCTCATGGTCACAGTGCTCACGGTGACAGTGCTCACGGTGACAGTGACCTTGGTGATAGTATCCTTGTTAATAGTGCTCACGGTGACAGTGCCCATGGTGATAGTGCTCATGGTGACGGTTCCCAAGGTTACAGTGCCCATGGTGACAGTGCTCATGGTGACAGTGCCCATGGTGATTATGCTCATGGAGACCGTGCTCACGGTGATAGTGCTCATGGTGACAGTTCGCATGCTGACAGGGCCCATGTTGAAAGTGCCCATGGTGACAGTGCTCATGGTGATAATGCCCATGGTGAATGTGCTCATGCTGGCTGTGTACCTGGTTGGAATTCCGATGGTGAAATTCTTCATGGTAGCACTGCCCATGATGATAGTGCCCATGATGAAAGTGGTCATGGTGACAGTGCTCATGGTGACACTGCCCATGGTAACAGAACTCAGGATGACAGTGTCCATGGTGACAGTGCACATGGTGACAGTGGCCATGTTGAAATTGCCCATGGTAACAGTTCTCATGGTGACACTGCCCATAGTGACTGTGCTCATGCTGGTGGTGTAGAAGGTTGGAGTTCCCATGGTGAAATTCCTCATGGTGGCACTACCCATGATAATGGTGCTCATGGTGACAGTGTACATCGTGAGAGTGCCCATGGTAACAATGCTAATGGTGACACTGCCCATGGTGACAGTGCCCAAGGTGATATTTCCCATGGTGACAGTGCTCATTTTGACAGTGCACACGGTGACAGTGCCCACAGTGACAGTGCTCACGGTGATCATGTTAATGGTAATATTGCTCATGGTGACACTGCCCATGGTTATAGTGCTCACGGTGATAGTGTTCATGGTGACAGTTCCCATGATGAAAGTGCTCATGGTGACATTGCCCACGGTGACAGTGCTCATGGTGAGAGTTCGCATGGTGACAGTGCCCATGGTTACAATGCTCATGGTCACACAACCCATGGTGACTGTGCTAAAGCTGGCGGTGTACATGGTTGGAGTTCCCATGGTGAAATTCCTCATGGTGGCACTGCCCATGATGATAGTGTTCATGGTGACAGTGTCCATGGTGACAGTGCCTATGGTGACAGTGTCCATTGTGATAGTTATCATGGTGATAGTGCCCTCAGTGACAGTTCTAATGGTGACAGTTCGATGGTGACAGTGCCCATGATGACAGTGCTCATGGTGACAGTGCCCACGGTGACATTGCTCATGGTGACAGTGCTCATGGTGACAGTTCCCTTGGTGATAGTACCCATGGTCATAGTGGTCACGGTGAGAGTGCCCATGGTGATATTGCTCACGGTGACACTGCCTATGGTGATAGTGCACACGGTCATAGTGCTCATTGTGACAGTGCCCATGGTGACTATGCTCATGGTGACAGTGCTCACGGTGATAGTGCTCATGGTGACCGTGCTCATGATGATAGTGCTCATGGTGACAGTTCGCATGGTGATAGGGCCCATGTTGAAAGTGCCCATGGTGAAAGTGCTCATGGTGACACTGCCCATGTTGACTGTGCTCATGCTGGCGGTGTACATGGTTGGAGTTCCGATGGTGAAATTGCTCATGGTAGCACTGCCCATAATGATAGTGCTCATGGTGACAGTGTCCATGGTGACAGTGCCTATGGTGACAGAGCCCATTGTGATAGTGTTCACGGTGATAGTGCCCACAGTGACAGTGCTCATGGTGACAGTTCCTATGGTGACACTGCCCATGATGACAGTGCTCATGGTGACAGTGCCCACGGTGACAGTGCTCATTGTGACACTGCTCACGGTAAAAGTGCCCTTGGTGATAGTACCCATGTTAATAGTGCTCACGGTGACAGTTCACATGGTGACAGTGCCCATTTTGAATGTGCCCATGGTGGCAGGGCCCATGGTGACAGTGCTCATGGTGATAGTGCTCATGGTGATATTGCCCATGGTAATAGTGCTCATGTTGACAGTGCCCATGGTGATATTGCTCATGGTGACACTACACATGGTGATAGTGCTCACGGTGATAGTGCTCACGGTGACAGTGCCCTTGGTGAAAGTGCTCTTGGTGATAGTGCTCATGGTAATAGTGCACATGGTGACACTGCCCATGGTGACAGTGCCCATGGTGACACTGCCCATAGTGACATTTCCCATGGTGGCAGTGCTCATGGTGACAGTTCCCATGGGGACAGTGCTCATGGTGACAGTGCCCATGGTGACAGTGTCCATGGTGACAGTGCCTATGGTGAGAGTGTCCATGGTGACAGTGTGCATGGTGACAGTGCTCATGTTGAAATTGCCCATGGTGACAGTGCTCATGGTGAGAGTTCCCATGGTGACAATGTTCATGTTGACAATGCCCATGGAGACAGTGCTCATGTTGACAGCGCCCACGGTGACAGTGCTCATGGTTACAGTGCTCACAGTTACAGTGCCCATGGTGATAGGGCCCATAGTAATAGTGCTCACGGTGACAGCATCCATGTTGATATTGTTCATGGTGACACTACCCATGGTGATAGTGCTCACGGTGACAGTGCTCATGAAGACAGTTCCCATGGTTGCAGTGCCCATGGTGACATTGCCCACGGTGACAATGCTCATGGTGACAGTGCTCATGGTGATATTGCCCATGGTAATAGTGCTCATGTTGACAGTGCCCATGGTGATATTGCTCATGGTGACACTACACATGGTGATAGTGCTCACGGTGATAGTGCTCACGGTGACAGTGCCCTTGGTGAAAGTGCTCTTGGTGATAGTGCTCATGGTAATAGTGCACATGGTGACACTGCCCATGGTGACAGTGCCCATGGTGACACTGCCCATAGTGACATTTCCCATGGTGACAGTGCTCATGTTGACAGTGCCCATGGTGACAGTGACCATGGTGAGTGTGCCCATGGTGACAGTGTCCATGGTGACAGTGCTCACCTTGACAGTGCCTTTGGTGATAGTACCCATGTTAATATTGCTCACGGTTACAGTGCCCATGGTGATAGTGCTCATGGTGATAGTGCTCATGGTGACAGTTACCTTGGTGATAGTGCTCATGGTGATAGTGCTCATGGTGATAGTTCGCATGGTGACAGTGCCCATGTTGAAAGTCTCCATGAAGGCAGTGCTCATGGTGACACTGCCCATGGTGACTGTGCTCTTGCTGGCGGTGTACATGTTTGGAGTTCTCATGGTGAAATTCCTTATGGTGGCACTGCCCATGATGATAGTGTTCATCGTGACAATGTCCATGGTGACAGTGCCTATGGTGACAGTGCCCATTGTGATAGTGCTCACGGTGATAATGCCCTCAGTGACAGTTCTAATGGTGACAGTTCCCACGGTGACATTGCTCATGGTGACAGTGCTCACGGTGACAGTAACCTTGGTGATAGTACCCATGGTAATAGAGGTCACGGTGACAGTGCCCATGGTGATATTGCTCACGGTGACACTGCCCATGGTGATAGTGCTCACGGTGATAGTGCTCAGGGTGACAGTTCCCATGGTTACAGTGCCCATGGTGACTGTGCTCATGGTGACAGTGCTCACAGACATACTGCTCATGGTGACAGTTCGCATGGCAACAGGGCCCATGTTAAAAGTGCCCATGGTGACAGTGCTCATGTTGGCACTGCCCATGGTGACTGTGCTCATGCTGGTGGTGTACATGGTTGGAGTTCCCATGGTGAAATTCCTTATGGTGGCAATGCCCATGATGATAGTGCTCATGGTGACATTGCCCACGGTGACAGTGCTCATGGTGACAGTTCGCATGTTGACATTGCCCATGGTGACAGTGCTCATGGTGACACAGCCCATGGTGACTGCGCTAAAGCTGGCGGTGTACATGGTTGGAATTCTCATGGTGAAATTCCTCATGGTGGCACTGCCCATGATGATAGCGCTCACTGTGACAGTGTCCATAGTGACAGTGCCCATGGTGACAGTGCCCATGGTGACATTTCCCATGGTGACTGTGCCCATGGTGACATTTCCCAATGTGACAGTGCTCATGGTGAGAGTTCCCATGGTGACAGTGTTGATGTTGACAGTGCCAATGGTGACAGTGCCCATGGTGACAGTGCCCATGGTGATAGTGTCCATGGTGACAGTGCTCATGTTGACAGTGCCCACGGCGACAGTGCTCATGGTGAGAGTACCCATGGTGACAGTTCTCACCTTGATAGTGCCCATGGTGACCGTTCCCATGGTGACAGTTCCCATGGTGATAGTGCTCACCGTGATAGTGCCCAGGGTGACAGTTCCCATGGATACAGTGCCCATGGTGACAGTTCTCATGGTGACAGTGCCCACGGTGATAGTGCTCATGGTGGCAGTTCGCATGCTGACAGTGCCCATGATGACAGTGCTCATGGTGACAGTGCCCACGGTGACAGTGCTCACAGTGAGAGTGCCCTTGCTGATAGTACCCATGGTAATAGTGCTCACATGAAAGTGCCCATAGTGATATTGCTCACGGTGACACTGCCCATGGTGATAGTGGTCACGGTGACAATGCCCACGGTGATAGTGTTCATGGTGATAGTGCTCATGTTGAGAGTGCTCATGGTGACACTGCCCATGGTGACTGTGATCATGCTGGCGGTGTACATGGTTGGAGTTCCCATGGGGAAATTTCTTATGGTGGCAATGCCCATGATGATAGTGCTCATGGTGACAGTGCTCATGGTGACAGTGTACATGGTGACAATCCCCACGGTGACAGTGATCACGGTGATAGTTCTCATGGCGATAGTGCCCATTGTAATAGTGCTCACGGTGACGTTGCCCATGTTGATATTGTTCACGGTGACACTGCCCTTGGTGATAGCGCTCATGGTGATAGTGCTCATGGTAATACTGCTCATGGTGACACTGCCCATGGTGACAGTGCCCATGGAGACACTGCCCATAGTGACATTTCCCATGGTGACAGTGCTCATGGTGAGAGTTCCCATATTGACAGTGCACATGGTGAAAGTTCCCATGGTGACAGTGTTCACGGTGACAGTGCTCACTGTGGCAGTGACATTGGTTACAGTGCTCATGGGGGCAGTGTCCATGGTGGCAGTTCCCAAGATGACAGTGCTCATGGTGACATTTCCCATGGTAACAGAGCTCATGATGACAGTGTCCATGGTGACATTGCCCATGTCGAAAGTGCCCATGGTGACATTGCTCATGGTGACACTGCCCATGGTGACTGTGCTCATGCTGGCGGTGTACATGGTTGGAGTTCCCATGGTGAAATTCCTCATGGTGGCACTGCCCATGATGATAGTGCTCATGGTGACAGTGTCCATCGTGAGAGTGCACTTGGTGACAGTGCTCATGATGACACTGCCCATGGTGACAGTGCCCATGGTGACATTTCCCATGGTGACAGTGCTCATGTTGACAGTGCACAAGGTGACAGTGCCCAAGGTGACATTTCCCATGGTTACAGTGTTAATGGTGATATTGCTCACTGTGACAGTGCCCATGGTTATAGTCCTCACGGTGATAGTGCTCATGGTGACAGTTCCCATGGTGACAGTGTTCATGGTGACAGTTCGCATGGTGACAGTCCCCATGGTGACAGTGCTCATGGTGACACAGCCCATGGTGACTGTTCTAAAGCTGCCGATGTACATGGTTGGAGTTCCCAATCTGAAATTCCTCATGTTGGCACTGCCCATGATGATAGTGTTCATGGTGACAGTGTCCATGGAGACAGTGCCTATGGTGACAGTGCCCATTGTGATAGTGCTCACGGTGATAGTGCCCACAGTGACAGTTGTAATAGTGACAGTCCCCATGGTGACAGTGTCGATGATGACAGTGCTCATGGTGACAGTGTTCATGGTGATATTGCTCACGGTGACACTGCCCATGGTTATTGTCCTCACGGTGATAGTGCTCATGATGACAGTGCCCACAGTGACAGTGCTCATGGTGGCAGTGCTCACAGTGACAATGCCCATGGTGATAGTGCCCATGGTAATAGTGCTCATGGTGACAGTACCCATGGTGATACTGTTCACGGTGACACTTCCTATGGTGATAGTGCTCACGTTGATAGTGCTCATGGTGACAGTTCCCATGGTTACAGTGCCCATGGTGACAGTGCTACTGGTGACAGTGCCCACGGTGAAAATGCTCATGGTGACAGTGCTCATGGTGATAGTCCTCACGGTGACAGTGCTCACATTGACAGTGCCCTTGGTGATAGTGCACATGGTAATACTGTTCATGGTGAAATTGCTCATGGTGATAGTTCGCATGGTGACAGTGCCCATGTCGAAAGTGCCCATGGTGGCAGTGCTCATGGTGACACTGCCCATGGTGACTGTGCTCATGCTGGGAGTGTACATGGTTGGAGTTCCCATGGTGAAATTCCTTATGGTGGCACTGCCCATGATGATAGTGTTCATGGTGACATTGTCCATGGTGACAGTGCGTATGGTGACAGTGCCCATTGTGATTGTGCTCACGGTGATAGTGCCCACAGTGACAGTGCTAATGGTGACAGTCCCCATGGTGACAGTTCCCATGATGACAGTGCTCATGGTGACAGTGCCCACGGTGACAGTGCTCATGGTCACAGTGCTCACGGTGACAGTGCTCACGGTGACAGTGACCTTGGTGATAGTATCCTTGTTAATAGTGCTCACGGTGACAGTGCCCATGGTGATATTGCTCACGGTGACACTGCCCATGGTGATAGTGCTCATGGTGACGGTTCCCAAGGTTACAGTGCCCATGGTGACAGTGCTCATGGTGACAGTGCCCATGGTGATTATGCTCATGGAGACCGTGCTCACGGTGATAGTGCTCATGGTGACAGTTCGCATGCTGACAGGGCCCATGTTGAAAGTGCCCATGGTGACAGTGCTCATGGTGATAATGCCCATGGTGAATGTGCTCATGCTGGCTGTGTACCTGGTTGGAATTCCGATGGTGAAATTCTTCATGGTAGCACTGCCCATGATGATAGTGCCCATGATGAAAGTGGTCATGGTGACAGTGCTCATGGTGACACTGCCCATGGTAACAGAACTCAGGATGACAGTGTCCATGGTGACAGTGCACATGGTGACAGTGGCCATGTTGAAATTGCCCATGGTAACAGTTCTCATGGTGACACTGCCCATAGTGACTGTGCTCATGCTGGCGGTGTAGAAGGTTGGAGTTCCCATGGTGAAATTCCTCATGGTGGCACTACCCATGATAATGGTGCTCATGGTGACAGTGTACATCGTGAGAGTGCCCATGGTAACAATGCTAATGGTGACACTGCCCAAGGTGACAGTGCCCAAGGTGATATTTCCCATGGTGACAGTGCTCATTTTGACAGTGCACACGGTGACAGTGCCCACAGTGACAGTGCTCACGGTGATCATGTTAATGGTAATATTGCTCATGGTGACACTGCCCATGGTTATAGTGCTCACGGTGATAGTGTTCATGGTGACAGTTCCCATGGTGAAAGTGCTCATGGTGACATTGCCCACGGTGACAGTGCTCATGGTGAGAGTTCGCATGGTGACAGTGCCCATGGTTACAATGCTCATGGTCACACAACCCATGGTGACTGTGCTAAAGCTGGCGGTGTACATGGTTGGAGTTCCCATGGTGAAATTCCTCATGGTGGCACTGCCCATGATGATAGTGTTCATGGTGACAGTGTCCATGGTGACAGTGCCTATGGTGACAGTGTCCATTGTGATAGTTATCATGGTGATAGTGCCCTCAGTGACAGTTCTAATGGTGACAGTTCGATGGTGACAGTGCCCATGATGACAGTGCTCATGGTGACAGTTCCCATGGTGACAGTGCCCACGGTGACAGTGCTCATGGTGACAGTTCCCTTGGTGATAGTACCCATGGTCATAGTGGTCACGGTGAGAGTGCCCATGGTGATATTGCTCACGGTGACACTGCCTATGGTGATAGTGCACACGGTCATAGTGCTCATTGTGACAGTGCCCATGGTGACTATGCTCATGGTGACAGTCCTCACGGTGATAGTGCTCATGGTGACAGTGCTCATGATGATAGTGCTCATGGTGACAGTTCGCATGGTGATAGGGCCCATGTTGAAAGTGCCCATGGTGAAAGTGCTCATGGTGTCACTGCCCATGGTGACTATGCTCATGCTGGCTGTGTACATGCTTGGAGATCCCATGGTGAAATTCCTCATGGTGGCACTGCCCATAATGATAGTGCTCATGGTGACAGTGTCCATGGTGACATTGCCTATGGTGACAGTTCCCATTGTGATAGTGCTGACGGTGATAGGGCCCACAGGGACAGTTCTAATGGTGACAGTTCCAATGGTGACAGTGCCCATGATGACAGTGCTTATGGTGACAGTGCCCATGGTGACATTGCTCATGGTGACAGTGCTCACGGTGACAATGCCCTTGGTGATAGTACCCATGGTCATAGTGGTCACGGTGAGAGTGCCCATGGTGATATTGCTCACGGTGACACTGCCTATGGTGATAGTGCACACGGTCATAGTGCTCATTGTGACAGTGCCCATGGTGACTATGCTCATGGTGACAGTCCTCACGGTGATAGTGCTCATGGTGACAGTGCTCATGATGATAGTGCTCATGGTGACAGTTCGCATGGTGATAGGGCCCATGTTGAAAGTGCCCATGGTGAAAGTGCTCATGGTGACACTGCCCATGTTGACTGTGCTCATGCTGGCGGTGTACATGGTTGGAGTTCCGATGGTGAAATTGCTCATGGTAGCACTGCCCATAATGATAGTGCTCATGGTGACAGTGTCCATGGTGACAGTGCCTATGGTGACAGAGCCCATTGTGATAGTGTTCACGGTGATAGTGCCCACAGTGACAGTGCTCATGGTGACAGTTCCTATGGTGACACTGCCCATGATGACAGTGCTCATGGTGACAGTGCCCACGGTGACAGTGCTCATTGTGACACTGCTCACGGTAAAAGTGCCCTTGGTGATAGTACCCATGTTAATAGTGCTCACGGTGACAGTTCACATGGTGACAGTGCCCATTTTGAATGTGCCCATGGTGGCAGTGCCCATGGTGACAGTGCTCATGGTGAGAGTTCCCATGGTGACAGTGCTCATGTTCACAGTGCCCATGGTGACAGTGTCCATGGTCAACAGTGCCCATGGTGAGAGTGCCCATGGTGACAGTGCCCATGGTGACAGTGCTCATGGTGACAGTGTCCACGGTGAGAGTGCTCATGGTGACACTGCTCACGGTAACAGTGCCCTTGGTGAGAGTACCCATGTTAATAGTGCTCACGGTGATAGAGCCCACGGTGACATTTCCCATGGTGACAGTGCTCACTTTGACAGTGTACACGATGACAGTGCCCACGGTGACAGTGTTTATGGTGATATTACTAACGGGGACACGGCCCATGTTCATAGTGCTCACGGTGATAGTGCTCATGGTGACAGTTACCATGGTGACAGTGCCCACAGTGACAGTGCTCATGGTGACATTACCCACAGTGACAGTACTCATGGTGACAGTACGCATGGTGACAGTGCCCATGGTGACAGTGCTCATGGTGACACAGCCCATGGTGACTGTGCTAAAGCTGGCGGTGCATATGGTTGGAGTTCCCATGGTGAAATTCCTCATGGTGGCACTGCCCATGATGATAGTGCTCATGGTGACAGTGCCCATGGTGACATTTCCCATGGTGACAGTGCTCATGGTGAGAGTTCCCAGGCCGACCGTGCCCATGATGACAGTGCTCATGTTTACTGTGCCCACGGTGAAAGTGCTCATGGTAACAGTGATCACGGTGACAGTGCCCTTGGTGATAGTACCCATGTTAACAGTGCTCAATGTGACAGTGCCCATGGTGATATTTCTCACGGTGACACTGCCCATGGTGATAGTGCTCACGGTGATTGTGCTCATGGTGACAGTTCCCATGGTTACAGTGCCCACTGTGACAGTGCCCATGGTGACAGTGCCCACGGTGACAGTGCTCATGGTGACAGTGCTCATGGTGATAGTGCTCACGGTGATAGTGCTCACGGTGACAGTGCCCTTGGTGATAGTGCTCATGGTGATAGTTCTCATGGTGGCAGTTTGCATGGTGACACTGCCCCTGTTGAAAGTGCCCATGGTGACAGTGCTCATGTTGACACTGCCCATGGTGACAGTGCTCATGTTGGAGGTGTACATGGTTGGAGTTCCCATGGTACAACTGTTATGGTGCACTGCCCATGATGATAGTGCTCATGGTGACAGTGTCCATGGTGACAGTGCACATGGTGACAGTGCCTATGGTGAGAGTGCCCATGGTGACAGCGCCCATGGTGACCGTTTCCATGGTGACAGTGCTCATGTTGACAGTGCCCATGGTGACCGTTCCCATGGTGACAGTTCCCATGGTGATAGTGCTCACCGTGATAGTGCCCATTGTGACAGTTCCCATGGATCCAGTGCCCATGGTGACAGTGCTCATTGTGACAGTGCCCTCGGTGATAGAGCTCATGGTGGCATTTCGCATGGTGACAGTGCCCATGACGACAGTGCTCATGGTTACAATGCCCACGGAGACAGTGCTCATGGTTACAGTGCTCACGGTGACAGTGCTCATGGTGACATTGCCCATGGTGACAGTGCTCATGGTGACAGTTCGCATGGTGACAGTGCCCACGGTGATAGTGCTCACGGTGATAATGCTCGCAGTGACAGTGCTCTTGATGATAGTGCTCATGGTTAAAGTTCTCATGGTGAGAGTGCTCATGGTAACACTGACCATCGTGTCTGTGCTCATGCTGGCGGTGTACATGGCTGGAGTCCCCATGGTGAAATTTCTTATGCTGGCAGTGCCCATGATGATAGTGCTCATGGTGACAGTGTCCATCGTGAGAGTGCCCATGGTGACAGTGCTCATGGTGACCCTGCCCATGGTGAGAGTTCCCATGGTGATATTTCCCATGTTGACAGTGCTCATGTTGACAGTGCACACGGTGACAGTGTTCATGGTGATATTGCTCAAGGTGACGGTGCCCATGGTTATAGTGCTCACGTTGATAGTGCTCATGGTGACAGTTCCCATGGTGACAGTGCTCATGGTGACATTTCCCATGGTAACAGAGCTCATGATGACAGTGTCCATGGTGACAGTGCCCATGTTGAAAGTGCCCATGGTGACATTGCTCATGGTGACACTGCCATGGTGACTGTGCTCATGCTGGCGGTGTACATGATTGGAGTTCCCATGGTGAAATTCCTCATGGTGGCACTGCCCATGATGACACTGCCCATGGTGACAGTGCCCATGGTGACATTTCCCATGGTGACAGTGCTCATGTTGACAGTGCACATGGTGACAGTGCCCACGGTGACATTTCCCATGGTTACAGTGTTCATGGTGATATTGCTCACGGTGACAGTGCCCATGGTTATAGTCCTCACGGTGATAGTGCTCATGGTGACAGTTCCCATGGTGACAGTGCCCACGGTGACAGTGCTCATGGTGACATTGCCCACGGTGACAGTACTCATGGTAACAGTTCCCATGGTGACAGTGCTCATGTTGATAGTGCCCACGGTGACAGTGCTCATGGTGACAGTGCTCACAATGACAGTGCCCTTGGTGATAGTGCCCATGGTAATAGGGCTCACGGTGACACTGCCCATGGTGATATTGTTCACGGTGACACTGCCCATGGTGATAGAGCTCACGGTGATAGTGCTCACATTGACAGTGCCCTTGGGGATAGTGCTCATGGTAATACTGCTCATGGTGATAGTGCTCATGGCGATAGTTCGCATGGTGACAGTGCCCATGTGGAAAGTGCCCATGGTGGCAGTGCTCATGGTGACACGCCCATGGTGGCTGTGCTCATGCTGGCGGTGTCCATGGTTGGAGTTCCCATGGTGAAATTCCTTATGGTAGCACTGCCCATGATGATAGTGCTCATGGTGACAGTATCCATGGTGACAGTGCCTATGGTGACAGTGTCCATGGTGATAGTGCCCACAGTGACTGTGCTCATTGTGACAGTTTCTATGGTGAGAGTAACCATGATGACAGTGCTCATGGTGACAATGCCCACAGTGACATTGCTCACGGTGATAGTGCTCACGTTGACATTGCCCTTGGTGATAGTACGCATGGTAATATTGCTCACGGTGACAGTGCCCATGGTGATAGTGCTCATGGTGATAGTGCTCATGGTAATAGTGATCATGGTGAAACTGCCTATGGTGACAGTGCCCACGGTGACACTGCCCATAGTGATATTTGCCATGGTGACAATGCTCATGGTGAGAGTTCCCATGGTGACAGTGCTCACGGTGACAGTGCTCATGGTGACACAGCCCATGGTGACTGTGCTAAAGCTGGCGGTGTATATGGTTGGAGTTCCCATGATGAAATTCCTCATGGTGGCACTCCCCATGATGATAGTGCTCATGGTGACAGTGCCCATGGTGAAATTATCCATGGTGACAGTGCTCATGGTGAGAGTTCCTATGGTGACTGTGCTCATGTTGACAGTGCCCATGGTGACAGTGCCCACGGTGACACTGCGCAAGGTGATAGTGCTCAACGTGATAGTGCCCATGGTAATAGTGCTGATGGTGACACTGCCCATGTTGATATTGCTCACGGTGACACTGCCCATGGTGATAGTGCTCACGGTGACCGTGCCCTTGGTGATATTGCTCATGGTGATACAGCTCATGGCGGAAGTTCGCATGGTGACACTGCCCCTGTTGAAATTGCCCATGGTGACAGTGCTCATGTTGACACTGCCCATGGTGACTGTGCTCACGATGGAGGTGTACATGGTTGGAGTTCCCATGGTACAACTGTTATGGTGGTACTGCCCATGATGATAGTGCTCATGGTGACAGTGTCCATGGTGACAGTGCCCATGGTGATAGTGCCTATTGTGAGAGTGCCCATGGTGACAGTTCCCATGGTGACCATTTCCATGGTGATAATGCTCATGTTGACAGTGCCAACCGTGACAATGCTCATGGTGAGAGTTCCCATGGTGAAAGTGATCATCTTGACAATGCCCATGGCGACCGTTCCCATGGTGACATTTCCCATGGTGATAGTACTCACCGTGATAGTGCCCATGGTGACAGTTCCCATGGATACAGTGTCCATGGTGACAGTGCTCATTGTGGCACTGCCCATGGTGACTGTGCTCATGCTGGCGGTGTACTTGGTTGGAGTTCCGATGGTGAAATTCCTCATGGTAGCACTGCCCATGATGATAGTGCTCATGGTGACAGTGTCCGTCATGAGAGTGTCCATGGTGACAGTTCCCATGGTGATAGTGCATACCGTGATAGTGCCCATGGTGACAGTTCCCATGGATACAGTGCCCATGGTGACAGTGCTCACGGTGATAGTGCTCATGCAGACAGTTCGCATGGTGACACGGCCCATGTTGAAAGTGCCCATGGTGACAGTGCTCATAGTGGCACTGCCCATGATGATTGTGCTCATTCTGGCGGTGTACTTGGTTGGAGTTCCCATGGTGAAATTCCTCATGGTAGCACTGCCCATGCTGATAGTGCTCATGGTGACAGTGCACATGGTGACAATGCCCACACTGACAGTGCTCACGGTGTTAGTGCACATGGTGATAATGCCCATTGTAATTGTGCTCAAGGTGACAGTGCCCATGTTGATATTGCTCAAGGTGATAGTGCTCATGGTGACACTGCCCTTGATGATAGTGCTCTTGGTGATAGTGCTCATGGTAATAGTGTTCATGGTGACAGTGCCCATGGTGACACTGCTCATAGTGACAATTCCCATGGTGACAGTGCTCATGGTGAGAGTTCCCATGGTGACAGTGCACATGGTGACAGTTCCCATGGTGACAGTGCTCACTGTGACAGTGCTCACTGTGGCAGTGTCAATGGTTACAGTGCACATGGTGACCGTTCCCATAGTGACAGTTCCCATGGTGATAGTGCTCACCGTGATAGTGCCCATGGTGACAGTTCCCATGGAAACAGTGCCCATGGTGACAGTGCTCATGGTGACAGTGCCCACTGTGATAGTGCTCATGGTGGCAGTTTGCAGGGTGACAGTGGCCATGATGACAGTGCTCATGGTGGAAATGCCCACGGTGACAGTGCTCATGGTGACAGTGCTCATGATGACAGTGCCCTTGGTGATAGTACCCATGGTAATAGTGCTCACTGTGACAGTGCCCATGGTGATAGTGCTCATGGTGATAGTGCTCATGGTAATAGTGCTCATGGTGACACTGTCCATGGTGACAGTGCCCATGGTGGCAGTGCTCATGCTGAGAGTTCCCATGGTGACAGTGCACATGGTGACAGTTCCCATGGTGACACTGCTCATGGTGACAGTGCTCACTGTGGCAGTGCCAATGGTAACAGTGCTCATGGTGGCAGTGTCCATGGTGGCATTTACCAAAGTGACAGTGCTCATGGAGATATTTCCCATGGTAACATAGCTCATGATGACAGTGTCCATGGTGACAGTGCCCATGGTGACAGTGGCCATGTTGAAAGTACCTATGGTGACAGTGCTCATGGTGACAGTGCCCACGGTGACTATGCTCATGGTGACAGTGCTCACAGTGATAGTGCTCATGGTGACAGTTCGCATGGTGACAGGGCCCATGTTGAAAGTGCCCAAGGTGACAGTGCTCATGGTGGCACTGCCCATGATGATAGTGTTCATGGTGACAGTGCCTATGGTGACACTGCCCATTGTGATAGTGCTCACGGTGATAGTGTCCACAGTGACAGTGCTAATGGTGACAGTCCCCATGGTGACAGTGCCCATGATGACAGTGCTCATGGTGACAGTGCCCACGGTGATAGTGCTCATGGTGGCAGTTCACATGGTGACAGTTACCATGATGACAATGCTCATGGTGACAGTGCCCATGGTGACAGTGCTCATGGTGATAGTGCTCATGGTAATAGTGCTAATGGTGACACTGCCCATGGTGACAGTGCCCATGGTGACAGTCCCCATGGTCACAGTGACCGTGGTGACAGTGCCCATGGTGACATTTCCCATGCTGACAGTGCTCATGGTGAGAGTTCCCATGGTGACAGTGCTCATGATGACAGTGCCCATGGTGACCGTTCCCATGGTGACAGTTCCCATGGTGACAGTGCACACGGTAACAGTGCCCACGGTGACAGTGCTCACGGTGATAGTGCTCATGGTGACAGTGCCCATGTTGATATTGCTCACGGTGACCCTCCCCATCGTGATAGTGCTCACGGTGATAGTTCTCATGGTGACATTGTCCACGGTGATAATGCTCATGGTGACAGTGCCCTTGGTGATAGTGATCATGGTGATAGTGCTTATGGAGACATTTCCCATGGTGACAGTGCACATGTTGACAGTCCCCATGGTGACTGTGCTCATGCTGGCGGTGTATATGGTTGGACTTACAATGGTGAAATTCCTTATGGTGGCACTGCCCATGATTATAATGCTCATGGTGACAGTGTCCATGGTGACAGCGCCCATGGTGACAGTGCCCATGGTGACATTTCCCATGGTGATAGTGCTCATGGTGAGAGTTCCCATGGTGACAGTGCTCATCTTGGCAGTGCCCATAATGACCGTTCCCATGGTGACAGTTCCCATGGTGATAGGGCTCATGGTTACAGTGCTCATGGTGACAGTGAACACGGTGAAAGTGCCCGCAGTGACAGTGCTCATGGTGATAGTGCTCATGCTTATAGTGCCCACGGTGACAGTAGTCATGGTTAAAGTGTTCACGGTGATAGTGCTCACGGTGATAGTGCTCAGGGTGACAGTGCCCATAGTGATAGTGCTCACGGTGATAGTGCTCATGGTGACAGTTCCCATCGTGACAGTGCCCTTGGTGTTAGTGCTCATGGTAATACTGCTGATGGTGATAGTGCTCATGGTGACGGTTTGCATGTTGAGAGTGCCCATGTTGAAAGTGCCCATGGTGGCAGTGATCATGGTGACACTGCCCATTGTGACTGTGCTCATGCTGGCGGTGTACATAGTTGGAGTTCCCATGGTGAAATTCCTTATGGTGGCACTGCCCATGATGATAATTTTCATGGTGACATTGTCCATGGTGACAGTGCCTATGGTGACAGTGCCCATTGTGATAGTGCTCACGGTGATAGTGTCCACAGTGACAGTGCTAATGCTGACAGTCCCCATGGTGACAGTGCCCATGATGACAGTGCTCATGGTGACAGTGCCCATGGTGACAGTGCTCATGGTGACATTGCTCACGGTGACAGTGACCTTGGTGATAGTACCCATGGTAATAGGGGTCACTGTGACAGTGCTCATGGTGATATTGCTCACGGTGACACTGCCCATGGTGATAGTGCTCATGGTGATAGTGCTCATGTTGACAGTTCCCATGGTTACAGTGCCCATGGTGACTATGCTCATGATGAAAGTTCTCACGGTGATAGTGCTCATGGAGACAGTGCTCATGGTGACAGTTCGCATGGTAGACATGGTGAAGTTGAAAGTGCCCATGGTGACAGTGCCTATGGTGACAATGCTCATGTTGACAGTGCCCACTGTGACAGTGCTCACGGTGACAGTGCCCTTGGTGATAGTGCTTATGGTGATAGTGCTCATTGTGACTGCATGGTGACAGTGCCCATGTTGAAAGTGCCCATGGTGACAGTACCCATGGTGACAGTGCCCATGGTGACAGTGCTCAAGTTGAGATTGCCCATGGTGACCATTCCCATGGTGACAGTTCCCATGGTGATAGTGCTCATGGTAACAGTGCTCATGTTGACAGTGCACATGGTGACAATGCCCACACTGACATTGCTCACGGTGATAGTGCTCATGGTGATAATGCCCATTGTAATAGTGCTCACGGTGACAGTGCCCATGTTGATATTGCTCCAGGTGACACTGCCCATGGTGATAGTGCTCACGGTGATAGTGCTCATGGTAATAGTGCTCATGGTGACACTACCCATGGTGACAGTGCCCATGGTGACACTGCCCATTGTGACATTTCCCATGGTGACAGTGCTCATGGTGAGAGTTCCCATGGTGACAGTGCACATGGTGACAGTTCCCATGGTGACAGTGCCCACGTTGACATTGCTCATGGTGACAGTGCTCACGGTGACAGTGACTTTGGTGATAGTACCCATGGTAATAGAGGTCACAGTGACAGTGCCCATGGTGATATTGCTCACGGTGACACTGCCCATGGTGATAGTGCTCACAGTGATAGTGCTCATGGTGACAGTTCCCATGGTTACAGTGCCCATGGTGACAGTGCTCATGGTGACAGTGCCCACGGTGACTATGCTCATGGTGACAGTGCTCACAGAGATACTGCTCATGGTGACAGTTCGCATGGCGACAGGGCCCATGTTAAAAGTGCCCATGGTGACAATGCTCATGGTGACACTGCCCATGGTGACTGTGCTGATGTTCACGGTGTACATGGTTGGAATTCCCATGGTGAAATTCCTTATGGTGGCATTGCCCATGATGTTAGTGCTCATGGTGAATGTGTCCATGGTGACAGTGCCTATGGTGACAGTGCCCATGGTGACATTTCCCCGGGTGACAGTGCTCATACTGACAGTTCCCATGGTGACAGTGCCCATGGTGACAGTGCTAATGTTGACACTGCCCACGGTGACAGTGCTCATGGTGACAGTGTCCTTGGTGACAGTACCCATGGTAATAGTGCTCACGGTGACAGTGCCCACGGTGATATTGCTCATGGTGACACTGCCCATGGTGATAGTGCCAACGGTTACAGTTCTCATGGTGACAGTGCCCATGGTGACAGTGCTCACGTTGACAGTGCCCACGCTGGCAGTGCTCATGGTGACAGTGATCACAGTGACAGTGCCCATGGTGATATTGTTCACGGTGACACTGCCCAGTGTGATAGTGCTAACGGTGATAGTGCTCATGGTGATAGTTCCCATGGTTACAGTGCTCATGGTGACAGTGCTCACGGTGATAGTGCTCACATTGACAGTGCCCTTGGTGATAGTGCTCACGGTGATAGTACCCACAGTGACAGATCAAATGATGACAGTTCCCATGGTGACAGTGCCCATGATGACAGTGCTCATGGTGACAGTGTCCACGGTGAGAGTGCTCATGTTGACACTGCTCACGGTAACAGTGCCCTTGGTGATAGTACCCATGTTAATAGTGCTCACGGTGATAGAGCCCACGGTGACATTTCCCATGGTGACAGTGCTCACTTTGACAGTGTACACGATGACAGTGCCCACGGTGACAGTGTTTATGGTGATATTACTAACGGGGACACGGCCCATGTTCATAGTGCTCACGGTGATAGTGCTCATGGTGACAGTTACCATGGTGACAGTGCCAACAGTGACAGTGCTCATGGTGACATTACCCACAGTGACAGTACTCATGGTGACAGTACGCATGGTGACAGTGCCCATGGTGACTGTTCCCATGGTGACAGTTCCCATGGTGATAGTGCTCACCGTGATAGTGCCCATTGTGACAGTTCCCATGGATCCAGTGCCCATGGTGACAGTGCTCATTGTGACAGTGCCCTCGGTGATAGAGCTCATGGTGGCATTTCGCATGGTGACAGTGCCCATGACGACAGTGCTCATGGTTACAATGCCCACGGAGACAGTGCTCATGGTTACAGTGCTCACGGTGACAGTGCTCATGGTGACATTGCCCATGGTGACAGTGCTCATGGTGACAGTTCGCATGGTGACAGTGCCCACGGTGATAGTGCTCACGGTGATAATGCTCGCAGTGACAGTGCTCTTGATGATAGTGCTCATGGTTAAAGTTCTCATGGTGAGAGTGCTCATGGTAACACTGACCATCGTGTCTGTGCTCATGCTGGCGGTGTACATGGCTGGAGTCCCCATGGTGAAATTTCTTATGCTGGCAGTGCCCATGATGATAGTGCTCATGGTGACAGTGTCCATCGTGAGAGTGCCCATGGTGACAGTGCTCATGGTGACCCTGCCCATGGTGAGAGTTCCCATGGTGATATTTCCCATGTTGACAGTGCTCATGTTGACAGTGCACACGGTGACAGTGTTCATGGTGATATTGCTCAAGGTGACGGTGCCCATGGTTATAGTGCTCACGTTGATAGTGCTCATGGTGACAGTTCCCATGGTGACAGTGCTCATGGTGACATTTCCCATGGTAACAGAGCTCATGATGACAGTGTCCATGGTGACAGTGCCCATGTTGAAAGTGCCCATGGTGACATTGCTCATGGTGACACTGCCATGGTGACTGTGCTCATGCTGGCGGTGTACATGATTGGAGTTCCCATGGTGAAATTCCTCATGGTGGCACTGCCCATGATGACACTGCCCATGGTGACAGTGCTCATGGTGACATTTCCCATGGTGACAGTGCTCATGTTGACAGTGCACATGGTGACAGTGCCCACGGTGACATTTCCCATGGTTACAGTGTTCATGGTGATATTGCTCACGGTGACAGTGCCCATGGTTATAGTCCTCACGGTGATAGTGCTCATGGTGACAGTTCCCATGGTGACAGTGCCCACGGTGACAGTGCTCATGGTGACATTGCCCACGGTGACAGTACTCATGGTAACAGTTCCCATGGTGACAGTGCTCATGTTGATAGTGCCCACGGTGACAGTGCTCATGGTGACAGTGCTCACAATGACAGTGCCCTTGGTGATAGTGCCCATGGTAATAGGGCTCACGGTGACACTGCCCATGGTGATATTGTTCACGGTGACACTGCCCATGGTGATAGAGCTCACGGTGATAGTGCTCACATTGACAGTGCCCTTGGGGATAGTGCTCATGGTAATACTGCTCATGGTGATAGTGCTCATGGCGATAGTTCGCATGGTGACAGTGCCCATGTGGAAAGTGCCCATGGTGGCAGTGCTCATGGTGACACGCCCATGGTGGCTGTGCTCATGCTGGCGGTGTCCATGGTTGGAGTTCCCATGGTGAAATTCCTTATGGTAGCACTGCCCATGATGATAGTGCTCATGGTGACAGTATCCATGGTGACAGTGCCTATGGTGACAGTGTCCATGGTGATAGTGCCCACAGTGACTGTGCTCATTGTGACAGTTTCTATGGTGAGAGTAACCATGATGACAGTGCTCATGGTGACAATGCCCACAGTGACATTGCTCACGGTGATAGTGCTCACGTTGACATTGCCCTTGGTGATAGTACGCATGGTAATATTGCTCACGGTGACAGTGCCCATGGTGATAGTGCTCATGGTGATAGTGCTCATGGTAATAGTGATCATGGTGAAACTGCCTATGGTGACAGTGCCCACGGTGACACTGCCCATAGTGATATTTGCCATGGTGACAATGCTCATGGTGAGAGTTCCCATGGTGACAGTGCTCACGGTGACAGTGCTCATGGTGACACAGCCCATGGTGACTGTGCTAAAGCTGGCGGTGTATATGGTTGGAGTTCCCATGATGAAATTCCTCATGGTGGCACTCCCCATGATGATAGTGCTCATGGTGACAGTGCCCATGGTGAAATTATCCATGGTGACAGTGCTCATGGTGAGAGTTCCTATGGTGACTGTGCTCATGTTGACAGTGCCCATGGTGACAGTGCCCACGGTGACACTGCGCAAGGTGATAGTGCTCAACGTGATAGTGCCCATGGTAATAGTGCTGATGGTGACACTGCCCATGTTGATATTGCTCACGGTGACACTGCCCATGGTGATAGTGCTCACGGTGACCGTGCCCTTGGTGATATTGCTCATGGTGATACAGCTCATGGCGGAAGTTCGCATGGTGACACTGCCCCTCTTGAAATTGCCCATGGTGACAGTGCTCATGTTGACACTGCCCATGGTGACTGTGCTCACGATGGAGGTGTACATGGTTGGAGTTCCCATGGTACAACTGTTATGGTGGTACTGCCCATGATGATAGTGCTCATGGTGACAGTGTCCATGGTGACAGTGCCCATGGTGATAGTGCCTATTGTGAGAGTGCCCATGGTGACAGTTCCCATGGTGACCATTTCCATGGTGATAATGCTCATGTTGACAGTGCCAACCGTGACAATGCTCATGGTGAGAGTTCCCATGGTGAAAGTGATCATCTTGACAATGCCCATGGCGACCGTTCCCATGGTGACATTTCCCATGGTGATAGTACTCACCGTGATAGTGCCCATGGTGACAGTTCCCATGGATACAGTGTCCATGGTGACAGTGCTCATTGTGGCACTGCCCATGGTGACTGTGCTCATGCTGGCGGTGTACTTGGTTGGAGTTCCGATGGTGAAATTCCTCATGGTAGCACTGCCCATGATGATAGTGCTCATGGTGACAGTGTCCGTCATGAGAGTGTCCATGGTGACAGTTCCCATGGTGATAGTGCATACCGTGATAGTGCCCATGGTGACAGTTCCCATGGATACAGTGCCCATGGTGACAGTGCTCACGGTGATAGTGCTCATGCAGACAGTTCGCATGGTGACACGGCCCATGTTGAAAGTGCCCATGGTGACAGTGCTCATAGTGGCACTGCCCATGATGATTGTGCTCATTCTGGCGGTGTACTTGGTTGGAGTTCCCATGGTGAAATTCCTCATGGTAGCACTGCCCATGCTGATAGTGCTCATGGTGACAGTGCACATGGTGACAATGCCCACACTGACAGTGCTCACGGTGTTAGTGCACATGGTGATAATGCCCATTGTAATTGTGCTCAAGGTGACAGTGCCCATGTTGATATTGCTCAAGGTGATAGTGCTCATGGTGACACTGCCCTTGATGATAGTGCTCTTGGTGATAGTGCTCATGGTAATAGTGTTCATGGTGACAGTGCCCATGGTGACACTGCTCATAGTGACAATTCCCATGGTGACAGTGCTCATGGTGAGAGTTCCCATGGTGACAGTGCACATGGTGACAGTTCCCATGGTGACAGTGCTCACTGTGACAGTGCTCACTGTGGCAGTGTCAATGGTTACAGTGCACATGGTGACCGTTCCCATAGTGACAGTTCCCATGGTGATAGTGCTCACCGTGATAGTGCCCATGGTGACAGTTCCCATGGAAACAGTGCCCATGGTGACAGTGCTCATGGTGACAGTGCCCACTGTGATAGTGCTCATGGTGGCAGTTTGCAGGGTGACAGTGGCCATGATGACAGTGCTCATGGTGGAAATGCCCACGGTGACAGTGCTCATGGTGACAGTGCTCATGATGACAGTGCCCTTGGTGATAGTACCCATGGTAATAGTGCTCACTGTGACAGTGCCCATGGTGATAGTGCTCATGGTGATAGTGCTCATGGTAATAGTGCTCATGGTGACACTGTCCATGGTGACAGTGCCCATGGTGGCAGTGCTCATGCTGAGAGTTCCCATGGTGACAGTGCACATGGTGACAGTTCCCATGGTGACACTGCTCATGGTGACAGTGCTCACTGTGGCAGTGCCAATGGTAACAGTGCTCATGGTGGCAGTGTCCATGGTGGCATTTACCAAAGTGACAGTGCTCATGGAGATATTTCCCATGGTAACATAGCTCATGATGACAGTGTCCATGGTGACAGTGCCCATGGTGACAGTGGCCATGTTGAAAGTACCTATGGTGACAGTGCTCATGGTGACAGTGCCCACGGTGACTATGCTCATGGTGACAGTGCTCACAGTGATAGTGCTCATGGTGACAGTTCCCATCGTGACAGTGCCCTTGGTGTTAGTGCTCATGGTAATACTGCTGATGGTGATAGTGCTCATGGTGACGGTTTGCATGTTGAGAGTGCCCATGTTGAAAGTGCCCATGGTGGCAGTGATCATGGTGACACTGCCCATTGTGACTGTGCTCATGCTGGCGGTGTACATAGTTGGAGTTCCCATGGTGAAATTCCTTATGGTGGCACTGCCCATGATGATAATTTTCATGGTGACATTGTCCATGGTGACAGTGCCTATGGTGACAGTGCCCATTGTGATAGTGCTCACGGTGATAGTGTCCACAGTGACAGTGCTAATGCTGACAGTCCCCATGGTGACAGTGCCCATGATGACAGTGCTCATGGTGACAGTGCCCATGGTGACAGTGCTCATGGTGACATTGCTCACGGTGACAGTGACCTTGGTGATAGTACCCATGGTAATAGGGGTCACTGTGACAGTGCTCATGGTGATATTGCTCACGGTGACACTGCCCATGGTGATAGTGCTCATGTTGACAGTTCCCATGGTTACAGTGCCCATGGTGACTATGCTCATGATGAAAGTTCTCACGGTGATAGTGCTCATGGAGACAGTGCTCATGGTGACAGTTCGCATGGTAGACATGGTGAAGTTGAAAGTGCCCATGGTGACAGTGCCTATGGTGACAATGCTCATGTTGACAGTGCCCACTGTGACAGTGCTCACGGTGACAGTGCCCTTGGTGATAGTGCTTATGGTGATAGTGCTCATTGTGACTGCATGGTGACAGTGCCCATGTTGAAAGTGCCCATGGTGACAGTACCCATGGTGACAGTGCCCATGGTGACAGTGCTCAAGTTGAGATTGCCCATGGTGACCATTCCCATGGTGACAGTTCCCATGGTGATAGTGCTCATGGTAACAGTGCTCATGTTGACAGTGCACATGGTGACAATGCCCACACTGACATTGCTCACGGTGATAGTGCTCATGGTGATAATGCCCATTGTAATAGTGCTCACGGTGACAGTGCCCATGTTGATATTGCTCCAGGTGACACTGCCCATGGTGATAGTGCTCACGGTGATAGTGCTCATGGTAATAGTGCTCATGGTGACACTACCCATGGTGACAGTGCCCATGGTGACACTGCCCATTGTGACATTTCCCATGGTGACAGTGCTCATGGTGAGAGTTCCCATGGTGACAGTGCACATGGTGACAGTTCCCATGGTGACAGTGCCCACGTTGACATTGCTCATGGTGACAGTGCTCACGGTGACAGTGACTTTGGTGATAGTACCCATGGTAATAGAGGTCACAGTGACAGTGCCCATGGTGATATTGCTCACGGTGACACTGCCCATGGTGATAGTGCTCACAGTGATAGTGCTCATGGTGACAGTTCCCATGGTTACAGTGCCCATGGTGACAGTGCTCATGGTGACAGTGCCCACGGTGACTATGCTCATGGTGACAGTGCTCACAGAGATACTGCTCATGGTGACAGTTCGCATGGCGACAGGGCCCATGTTAAAAGTGCCCATGGTGACAATGCTCATGGTGACACTGCCCATGGTGACTGTGCTGATGTTCACGGTGTACATGGTTGGAATTCCCATGGTGAAATTCCTTATGGTGGCATTGCCCATGATGTTAGTGCTCATGGTGAATGTGTCCATGGTGACAGTGCCTATGGTGACAGTGCCCATGGTGACATTTCCCCGGGTGACAGTGCTCATACTGACAGTTCCCATGGTGACAGTGCCCATGGTGACAGTGCTAATGTTGACACTGCCCACGGTGACAGTGCTCATGGTGACAGTGTCCTTGGTGACAGTACCCATGGTAATAGTGCTCACGGTGACAGTGCCCACGGTGATATTGCTCATGGTGACACTGCCCATGGTGATAGTGCCAACGGTTACAGTTCTCATGGTGACAGTGCCCATGGTGACAGTGCTCACGTTGACAGTGCCCACGCTGGCAGTGCTCATGGTGACAGTGATCACAGTGACAGTGCCCATGGTGATATTGTTCACGGTGACACTGCCCAGGGTGATAGTGCTAACGGTGATAGTGCTCATGGTGATAGTTCCCATGGTTACAGTGCTCATGGTGACAGTGCTCACGGTGATAGTGCTCACATTGACAGTGCCCTTGGTGATAGTGCTCACGGTGATAGTACCCACAGTGACAGATCAAATGATGACAGTTCCCATGGTGACAGTGCCCATGATGACAGTGCTCATGGTGACAGTGTCCACGGTGAGAGTGCTCATGTTGACACTGCTCACGGTAACAGTGCCCTTGGTGATAGTACCCATGTTAATAGTGCTCACGGTGATAGAGCCCACGGTGACATTTCCCATGGTGACAGTGCTCACTTTGACAGTGTACACGATGACAGTGCCCACGGTGACAGTGTTTATGGTGATATTACTAACGGGGACACGGCCCATGTTCATAGTGCTCACGGTGATAGTGCTCATGGTGACAGTTACCATGGTGACAGTGCCAACAGTGACAGTGCTCATGGTGACATTACCCACAGTGACAGTACTCATGGTGACAGTACGCATGGTGACAGTGCCCATGGTGACTGTTCCCATGGTGACAGTTCCCATGGTGATAGTGCTCACCGTGATAGTGCCCATTGTGACAGTTCCCATGGATCCAGTGCCCATGGTGACAGTGCTCATTGTGACAGTGCCCTCGGTGATAGAGCTCATGGTGGCATTTCGCATGGTGACAGTGCCCATGACGACAGTGCTCATGGTTACAATGCCCACGGAGACAGTGCTCATGGTTACAGTGCTCACGGTGACAGTGCTCATGGTGACATTGCCCATGGTGACAGTGCTCATGGTGACAGTTCGCATGGTGACAGTGCCCACGGTGATAGTGCTCACGGTGATAATGCTCGCAGTGACAGTGCTCTTGATGATAGTGCTCATGGTTAAAGTTCTCATGGTGAGAGTGCTCATGGTAACACTGACCATCGTGTCTGTGCTCATGCTGGCGGTGTACATGGCTGGAGTCCCCATGGTGAAATTTCTTATGCTGGCAGTGCCCATGATGATAGTGCTCATGGTGACAGTGTCCATCGTGAGAGTGCCCATGGTGACAGTGCTCATGGTGACCCTGCCCATGGTGAGAGTTCCCATGGTGATATTTCCCATGTTGACAGTGCTCATGTTGACAGTGCACACGGTGACAGTGTTCATGGTGATATTGCTCAAGGTGACGGTGCCCATGGTTATAGTGCTCACGTTGATAGTGCTCATGGTGACAGTTCCCATGGTGACAGTGCTCATGGTGACATTTCCCATGGTAACAGAGCTCATGATGACAGTGTCCATGGTGACAGTGCCCATGTTGAAAGTGCCCATGGTGACATTGCTCATGGTGACACTGCCATGGTGACTGTGCTCATGCTGGCGGTGTACATGATTGGAGTTCCCATGGTGAAATTCCTCATGGTGGCACTGCCCATGATGACACTGCCCATGGTGACAGTGCTCATGGTGACATTTCCCATGGTGACAGTGCTCATGTTGACAGTGCACATGGTGACAGTGCCCACGGTGACATTTCCCATGGTTACAGTGTTCATGGTGATATTGCTCACGGTGACAGTGCCCATGGTTATAGTCCTCACGGTGATAGTGCTCATGGTGACAGTTCCCATGGTGACAGTGCCCACGGTGACAGTGCTCATGGTGACATTGCCCACGGTGACAGTACTCATGGTAACAGTTCCCATGGTGACAGTGCTCATGTTGATAGTGCCCACGGTGACAGTGCTCATGGTGACAGTGCTCACAATGACAGTGCCCTTGGTGATAGTGCCCATGGTAATAGGGCTCACGGTGACACTGCCCATGGTGATATTGTTCACGGTGACACTGCCCATGGTGATAGAGCTCACGGTGATAGTGCTCACATTGACAGTGCCCTTGGGGATAGTGCTCATGGTAATACTGCTCATGGTGATAGTGCTCATGGCGATAGTTCGCATGGTGACAGTGCCCATGTGGAAAGTGCCCATGGTGGCAGTGCTCATGGTGACACGCCCATGGTGGCTGTGCTCATGCTGGCGGTGTCCATGGTTGGAGTTCCCATGGTGAAATTCCTTATGGTAGCACTGCCCATGATGATAGTGCTCATGGTGACAGTATCCATGGTGACAGTGCCTATGGTGACAGTGTCCATGGTGATAGTGCCCACAGTGACTGTGCTCATTGTGACAGTTTCTATGGTGAGAGTAACCATGATGACAGTGCTCATGGTGACAATGCCCACAGTGACATTGCTCACGGTGATAGTGCTCACGTTGACATTGCCCTTGGTGATAGTACGCATGGTAATATTGCTCACGGTGACAGTGCCCATGGTGATAGTGCTCATGGTGATAGTGCTCATGGTAATAGTGATCATGGTGAAACTGCCTATGGTGACAGTGCCCACGGTGACACTGCCCATAGTGATATTTGCCATGGTGACAATGCTCATGGTGAGAGTTCCCATGGTGACAGTGCTCACGGTGACAGTGCTCATGGTGACACAGCCCATGGTGACTGTGCTAAAGCTGGCGGTGTATATGGTTGGAGTTCCCATGATGAAATTCCTCATGGTGGCACTCCCCATGATGATAGTGCTCATGGTGACAGTGCCCATGGTGAAATTATCCATGGTGACAGTGCTCATGGTGAGAGTTCCTATGGTGACTGTGCTCATGTTGACAGTGCCCATGGTGACAGTGCCCACGGTGACACTGCGCAAGGTGATAGTGCTCAACGTGATAGTGCCCATGGTAATAGTGCTGATGGTGACACTGCCCATGTTGATATTGCTCACGGTGACACTGCCCATGGTGATAGTGCTCACGGTGATAGTGCTCACGGTGACCGTGCCCTTGGTGATATTGCTCATGGTGATACAGCTCATGGCGGAAGTTCGCATGGTGACACTGCCCCTCTTGAAATTGCCCATGGTGACAGTGCTCATGTTGACACTGCCCATGGTGACTGTGCTCACGATGGAGGTGTACATGGTTGGAGTTCCCATGGTACAACTGTTATGGTGGTACTGCCCATGATGATAGTGCTCATGGTGACAGTGTCCATGGTGACAGTGCCCATGGTGATAGTGCCTATTGTGAGAGTGCCCATGGTGACAGTTCCCATGGTGACCATTTCCATGGTGATAATGCTCATGTTGACAGTGCCAACCGTGACAATGCTCATGGTGAGAGTTCCCATGGTGAAAGTGATCATCTTGACAATGCCCATGGCGACCGTTCCCATGGTGACATTTCCCATGGTGATAGTACTCACCGTGATAGTGCCCATGGTGACAGTTCCCATGGATACAGTGTCCATGGTGACAGTGCTCATTGTGGCACTGCCCATGGTGACTGTGCTCATGCTGGCGGTGTACTTGGTTGGAGTTCCGATGGTGAAATTCCTCATGGTAGCACTGCCCATGATGATAGTGCTCATGGTGACAGTGTCCGTCATGAGAGTGTCCATGGTGACAGTTCCCATGGTGATAGTGCATACCGTGATAGTGCCCATGGTGACAGTTCCCATGGATACAGTGCCCATGGTGACAGTGCTCACGGTGATAGTGCTCATGCAGACAGTTCGCATGGTGACACGGCCCATGTTGAAAGTGCCCATGGTGACAGTGCTCATAGTGGCACTGCCCATGATGATTGTGCTCATTCTGGCGGTGTACTTGGTTGGAGTTCCCATGGTGAAATTCCTCATGGTAGCACTGCCCATGCTGATAGTGCTCATGGTGACAGTGCACATGGTGACAATGCCCACACTGACAGTGCTCACGGTGTTAGTGCACATGGTGATAATGCCCATTGTAATTGTGCTCAAGGTGACAGTGCCCATGTTGATATTGCTCAAGGTGATAGTGCTCATGGTGACACTGCCCTTGATGATAGTGCTCTTGGTGATAGTGCTCATGGTAATAGTGTTCATGGTGACAGTGCCCATGGTGACACTGCTCATAGTGACAATTCCCATGGTGACAGTGCTCATGGTGAGAGTTCCCATGGTGACAGTGCACATGGTGACAGTTCCCATGGTGACAGTGCTCACTGTGACAGTGCTCACTGTGGCAGTGTCAATGGTTACAGTGCACATGGTGACCGTTCCCATAGTGACAGTTCCCATGGTGATAGTGCTCACCGTGATAGTGCCCATGGTGACAGTTCCCATGGAAACAGTGCCCATGGTGACAGTGCTCATGGTGACAGTGCCCACTGTGATAGTGCTCATGGTGGCAGTTTGCAGGGTGACAGTGGCCATGATGACAGTGCTCATGGTGGAAATGCCCACGGTGACAGTGCTCATGGTGACAGTGCTCATGATGACAGTGCCCTTGGTGATAGTACCCATGGTAATAGTGCTCACTGTGACAGTGCCCATGGTGATAGTGCTCATGGTGATAGTGCTCATGGTAATAGTGCTCATGGTGACACTGTCCATGGTGACAGTGCCCATGGTGGCAGTGCTCATGCTGAGAGTTCCCATGGTGACAGTGCACATGGTGACAGTTCCCATGGTGACACTGCTCATGGTGACAGTGCTCACTGTGGCAGTGCCAATGGTAACAGTGCTCATGGTGGCAGTGTCCATGGTGGCATTTACCAAAGTGACAGTGCTCATGGAGATATTTCCCATGGTAACATAGCTCATGATGACAGTGTCCATGGTGACAGTGCCCATGGTGACAGTGGCCATGTTGAAAGTACCTATGGTGACAGTGCTCATGGTGACAGTGCCCACGGTGACTATGCTCATGGTGACAGTGCTCACAGTGATAGTGCTCATGGTGACAGTTCGCATGGTGACAGGGCCCATGTTGAAAGTGCCCAAGGTGACAGTGCTCATGGTGGCACTGCCCATGATGATAGTGTTCATGGTGACAGTGCCTATGGTGACACTGCCCATTGTGATAGTGCTCACGGTGATAGTGTCCACAGTGACAGTGCTAATGGTGACAGTCCCCATGGTGACAGTGCCCATGATGACAGTGCTCATGGTGACAGTGCCCACGGTGATAGTGCTCATGGTGGCAGTTCACATGGTGACAGTTACCATGATGACAATGCTCATGGTGACAGTGCCCATGGTGACAGTGCTCATGGTGATAGTGCTCATGGTAATAGTGCTAATGGTGACACTGCCCATGGTGACAGTGCCCATGGTGACAGTCCCCATGGTCACAGTGACCGTGGTGACAGTGCCCATGGTGACATTTCCCATGCTGACAGTGCTCATGGTGAGAGTTCCCATGGTGACAGTGCTCATGATGACAGTGCCCATGGTGACCGTTCCCATGGTGACAGTTCCCATGGTGACAGTGCACACGGTAACAGTGCCCACGGTGACAGTGCTCACGGTGATAGTGCTCATGGTGACAGTGCCCATGTTGATATTGCTCACGGTGACCCTCCCCATCGTGATAGTGCTCACGGTGATAGTTCTCATGGTGACATTGTCCACGGTGATAATGCTCATGGTGACAGTGCCCTTGGTGATAGTGATCATGGTGATAGTGCTTATGGAGACATTTCCCATGGTGACAGTGCACATGTTGACAGTCCCCATGGTGACTGTGCTCATGCTGGCGGTGTATATGGTTGGACTTACAATGGTGAAATTCCTTATGGTGGCACTGCCCATGATTATAATGCTCATGGTGACAGTGTCCATGGTGACAGCGCCCATGGTGACAGTGCCCATGGTGACATTTCCCATGGTGATAGTGCTCATGGTGAGAGTTCCCATGGTGACAGTGCTCATCTTGGCAGTGCCCATAATGACCGTTCCCATGGTGACAGTTCCCATGGTGATAGGGCTCATGGTTACAGTGCTCATGGTGACAGTGAACACGGTGAAAGTGCCCGCAGTGACAGTGCTCATGGTGATAGTGCTCATGCTTATAGTGCCCACGGTGACAGTAGTCATGGTTAAAGTGTTCACGGTGATAGTGCTCACGGTGATAGTGCTCAGGGTGACAGTGCCCATAGTGATAGTGCTCACGGTGATAGTGCTCATGGTGACAGTTCCCATCGTGACAGTGCCCTTGGTGTTAGTGCTCATGGTAATACTGCTGATGGTGATAGTGCTCATGGTGACGGTTTGCATGTTGAGAGTGCCCATGTTGAAAGTGCCCATGGTGGCAGTGATCATGGTGACACTGCCCATTGTGACTGTGCTCATGCTGGCGGTGTACATAGTTGGAGTTCCCATGGTGAAATTCCTTATGGTGGCACTGCCCATGATGATAATTTTCATGGTGACATTGTCCATGGTGACAGTGCCTATGGTGACAGTGCCCATTGTGATAGTGCTCACGGTGATAGTGTCCACAGTGACAGTGCTAATGCTGACAGTCCCCATGGTGACAGTGCCCATGATGACAGTGCTCATGGTGACAGTGCCCATGGTGACAGTGCTCATGGTGACATTGCTCACGGTGACAGTGACCTTGGTGATAGTACCCATGGTAATAGGGGTCACTGTGACAGTGCTCATGGTGATATTGCTCACGGTGACACTGCCCATGGTGATAGTGCTCATGGTGATAGTGCTCATGTTGACAGTTCCCATGGTTACAGTGCCCATGGTGACTATGCTCATGATGAAAGTTCTCACGGTGATAGTGCTCATGGAGACAGTGCTCATGGTGACAGTTCGCATGGTAGACATGGTGAAGTTGAAAGTGCCCATGGTGACAGTGCCTATGGTGACAATGCTCATGTTGACAGTGCCCACTGTGACAGTGCTCACGGTGACAGTGCCCTTGGTGATAGTGCTTATGGTGATAGTGCTCATTGTGACTGTTTGCATGGTGACAGTGCCCATGTTGAAAGTGCCCATGGTGACAGTACCCATGGTGACAGTGCCCATGGTGACAGTGCTCAAGTTGAGATTGCCCATGGTGACCATTCCCATGGTGACAGTTCCCATGGTGATAGTGCTCATGGTAACAGTGCTCATGTTGACAGTGCACATGGTGACAATGCCCACACTGACATTGCTCACGGTGATAGTGCTCATGGTGATAATGCCCATTGTAATAGTGCTCACGGTGACAATGCCCATGTTGATATTGCTCCAGGTGACACTGCCCATGGTGATAGTGCTCACGGTGATAGTGCTCATAGTAATAGTGCTCATGGTGACACTACCCATGGTGACAGTGCCCATGGTGACACTGCCCATTGTGACATTTCCCATGGTGACAGTGCTCATGGTGAGAGTTCCCATGGTGACAGTGCACATGGTGACAGTTCCCATGGTGACAGTGGCCACATTGACATTGCTCATGGTGACAGTGCTCACGGTGACAGTGACTTTGGTGATAGTACCCATGGTAATAGAGGTCACAGTGACAGTGCCCATGGTGATATTGCTCACGGTGACACTGCCCATGGTGATAGTGCTCACAGTGATATTGCTCATGGTGACAGTTCCCATGGTTACAGTGCCCATGGTGACAGTGCTCATGGTGACAGTGCCCACGGTGACTATGCTCATGGTGACAGTGCTCACAGAGATACTGCTCATGGTGACAGTTCGCATGGCGACAGGGCCCATGTTAAAAGTGCCCATGGTGACAATGCTCATGGTGACACTGCCCATGGTGACTGTGCTGATGTTCACAGTGTACATGGTTGGAATTCCCATGGTGAAATTCCTTATGGTGGCATTGCCCATGATGTTAGTGCTCATGGTGAATGTGTCCATGGTGACAGTGCCTATGGTGACAGTGCCCATGGTGACATTTCCCCGGGTGACAGTGCTCATACTGACAGTTCCCATGGTGACAGTGCCCATGGTGACAGTGCTAATGTTGACACTGCCCACGGTGACAGTGCTCATGGTGACAGTGTCCTTGGTGACAGTACCCATGGTAATAGTGCTCACGGTGACAGTGCCCACGGTGATATTGCTCATGGTGACACTGCCCATGGTGATAGTGCCAACGGTTACAGTTCTCATGGTGACAGTGCCCATGGTGACAGTGCTCACGTTGACAGTGCCCACGCTGGCAGTGCTCATGGTGACAGTGATCACAGTGACAGTGCCCATGGTGATATTGTTCACGGTGACACTGCCCAGGGTGATAGTGCTAACGGTGATAGTGCTCATGGTGATAGTTCCCATGGTTACAGTGCTCATGGTGACAGTGCTCACGGTGATAGTGCTCACATTGACAGTGCCCTTGGTGATAGTGCTCACGGTGATAGTACCCACAGTGACAGATCAAATGATGACAGTTCCCATGGTGACAGTGCCCATGATGACAGTGCTCATGGTGACAGTGTCCACGGTGAGAGTGCTCATGGTGACACTGCTCACGGTAACAGTGCCCTTGGTGATAGTACCCATGTTAATAGTGCTCACGGTGATAGAGCCCACGGTGACATTTCCCATGGTGACAGTGCTCACTTTGACAGTGTACACGATGACAGTGCCCACGGTGACAGTGTTTATGGTGATATTACTAACGGGGACACGGCCCATGTTCATAGTGCTCACGGTGATAGTGCTCATGGTGACAGTTACCATGGTGACAGTGCCCACAGTGACAGTGCTCATGGTGACATTACCCACAGTGACAGTACTCATGGTGACAGTACGCATGGTGACAGTGCCCATGGTGACAGTGCTCATGGTGACACAGCCCATGGTGACTGTGCTAAAGCTGGCGGTGCATATGGTTGGAGTTCCCATGGTGAAATTCCTCATGGTGGCACTGCCCATGATGATAGTGCTCATGGTGACGGTGCCCATGGTGACATTTCCCATGGTGACAGTGCTCATGGTGAGAGTTCCCAGGCCGACCGTGCCCATGATGACAGTGCTCATGTTTACTGTGCCCACGGTGAAAGTGCTCATGGTAACAGTGATCACGGTGACAGTGCCCTTGGTGATAGTCCCCATGGTAACAGTGCTCAATGTGACAGTGCCCATGGTGATATTTCTCACAGTGACACTGCCCATGGTGATAGTGCTCACGGTGATTGTGCTCATGGTGACAGTTCCCATGGTTACAGTGCCCACTGTGACAGTGCCCATGGTGACAGTGCCCACGGTGACAGTGCTCATGGTGACAGTGCTCATGGTGATAGTGCTCACGGTGATAGTGCTCACGGTGACAGTGCCCTTGGTGATAGTGCTCATGGTGATAGTTCTCATGGTGGCAGTTTGCATGGTGACACTGCCCCTGTTGAAAGTGCCCATGGTGACAGTGCTCATGTTGACACTGCCCATGGTGACAGTGCTCATGTTGGAGGTGTACATGGTTGGAGTTCCCATGGTACAACTGTTATGGTGCACTGCCCATGATGATAGTGCTCATGGTGACAGTGTCCATGGTGACAGTGCCTATGGTGAGAGTGCCCATGGTGACAGCGCCCATGGTGACCGTTTCCATGGTGACAGTGCTCATGTTGACAGTGCCCATGGTGACCGTTCCCATGGTGACAGTTCCCATGGTGATAGTGCTCACCGTGATAGTGCCCATTGTGACAGTTCCCATGGATCCAGTGCCCATGGTGACAGTGCTCATTGTGACAGTGCCCTCGGTGATAGAGCTCATGGTGGCATTTCGCATGGTGACAGGGCCCATGACGACAGTGCTCATGGTTACAATGCCCACGGAGACAGTGCTCATGGTTACAGTGCTCACGGTGACAGTGCTCATGGTGACATTGCCCATGGTGACAGTGCTCATGGTGACAGTTCGCATGGTGACAGTGCCCACGGTGATAGTGCTCACGGTGATAATGCTCGCAGTGACAGTGCTCTTGATGATAGTGCTCATGGTTAAAGTTCTCATGGTGAGAGTGCTCATGGTAACACTGACCATCGTGACTGTGCTCATGCTGGCGGTGTACATGGCTGGAGTCCCCATGGTGAAATTTCTTATGCTGGCAGTGCCCATGATGATAGTGCTCATGGTGACAGTGTCCATCGTGAGAGTGCCCATGGTGACAGTGCTCATGGTGACCCTGCCCATGGTGAGAGTTCCCATGGTGATATTTCCCATGTTGACAGTGCTCATGTTGACAGTGCACACGGTGACAGTGTTCATGGTGATATTGCTCAAGGTGACGGTGCCCATGGTTATAGTGCTCACGTTGATAGTGCTCATGGTGACAGTTCCCATGGTGACAGTGCTCATGGTGACATTTCCCATGGTAACAGAGCTCATGATGACAGTGTCCATGGTGACAGTGCCCATGTTGAAAGTGCCCATGGTGACATTGCTCATGGTGACACTGCCATGGTGACTGTGCTCATGCTGGCGGTGTACATGATTGGAGTTCCCATGGTGAAATTCCTCATGGTGGCACTGCCCATGATGACACTGCCCATGGTGACAGTGCCCATGGTGACGTTTCCCATGGTGACAGTGCTCATGTTGACAGTGCACATGGTGACAGTGCCCACGGTGACATTTCCCATGGTTACAGTGTTCATGGTGATATTGCTCACGGTGACAGTGCCCATGGTTATAGTCCTCACGGTGATAGTGCTCATGGTGACAGTTCCCATGGTGACAGTGCCCACGGTGACAGTGCTCATGGTGACATTGCCCACGGTGACAGTTCTCATGGTAACAGTTCCCATGGTGACAGTGCTCATGTTGATAGTGCCCACGGTGACAGTGCTCATGGTGACAGTGCTCACAATGACAGTGCCCTTGGTGACAGTGCCCATGGTAATAGGGCTCACGGTGACACTGCCCATGGTGATATTGTTCACGGTGACACTGCCCATGGTGATAGAGCTCACGGTGATAGTGCTCACATTGACAGTGCCCTTGGGGATAGTGCTCATGGTAATACTGCTCATGGTGATAGTGCTCATGGCGATAGTTCGCATGGTGACAGTGCCCATGTGGAAAGTGCCCATGGTGGCAGTGCTCATGGTGACACGCCCATGGTGGCTGTGCTCATGCTGGCGGTGTCCATGGTTGGAGTTCCCATGGTGAAATTCCTTATGGTAGCACTGCCCATGATGATAGTGCTCATGGTGACAGTATCCATGGTGACAGTGCCTATGGTGACAGTGTCCATGGTGATAGTGCCCACAGTGACTGTGCTCATTGTGACAGTTTCTATGGTGAGAGTAACCATGATGACAGTGCTCATGGTGACAATGCCCACAGTGAAAGTGCTCACGGTGATAGTGCTCACGTTGACATTGCCCTTGGTGATAGTACGCATGGTAATATTGCTCACGGTGACAGTGCCCATGGTGATAGTGCTCATGGTGATAGTGCTCATGGTAATAGTGATCATGGTGAAACTGCCTATGGTGACAGTGCCCACGGTGACACTGCCCATAGTGATATTTGCCATGGTGACAATGCTCATGGTGAGAGTTCCCATGGTGACAGTGCTCACGGTGACAGTGCTCATGGTGACACAGCCCATGGTGACTGTGCTAAAGCTGGCGGTGTATATGGTTGGAGTTCCCATGATGAAATTCCTCATGGTGGCACTCCCCATGATGATAGTGCTCATGGTGACAGTGCCCATGGTGAAATTATCCATGGTGACAGTGCTCATGGTGAGAGTTCCTATGGTGACTGTGCTCATGTTGACAGTGCCCATGGTGACAGTGCCCACGGTGACACTGCGCAAGGTGATAGTGCTCAACGTGATAATGCCCATGGTAATAGTGCTGATGGTGACACTGCCCATGTTGATATTGCTCACGGTGACACTGCCCATGGTGATAGTGCTCACGGTGATAGTGCTCACGGTGACAGTGCCCTTGGTGATATTGCTCATGGTGATACAGCTCATGGCGGAAGTTCGCATGGTGACACTGCCCCTCTTGAAATTGCCCATGGTGACAGTGCTCATGTTGACACTGCCCATGGTGACTGTGCTCACGATGGAGGTGTACATGGTTGGAGTTCCCATGGTACAACTGTTATGGTGGTACTGCCCATGATGATAGTGCTCATGGTGACAGTGTCCATGGTGACAGTGCCCATGGTGATAGTGCCTATTGTGAGAGTGCCCATGGTGACAGTTCCCATGGTGACCATTTCCATGGTGATAATGCTCATGTTGACAGTGCCAACCGTGACAATGCTCATGGTGAGAGTTCCCATGGTGAAAGTGATCATCTTGACAATGCCCATGGCAACCGTTCCCATGGTGACATTTCCCATGGTGATAGTACTCACCGTGATAGTGCCCATGGTGACAGTTCCCATGGATACAGTGTCCATGGTGACAGTGTCCATGGTGACAGTGCCTATGGTGAGAGTGCCCATGGTGACAGTGTGCATGGTGACAGTGCTCATGTTGAAATTGCCCATGGTGACAGTGCTCATGGTGAGAGTTCCCATGGTGACAATGTTCATGTTGACAATGCCCATGGAGACAGTGCTCATGTTGACAGCGCCCACGGTGACAGTGCTCATGGTTACAGTGCTCACAGTTACAGTGCCCATGGTGATAGGGCCCATAGTAATAGTGCTCACGGTGACAGCATCCACGTTGATATTGTTCATGGTGACACTACCCATGGTGATAGTGCTCACGGTGACAGTGCTCATGAAGACAGTTCCCATGGTTGCAGTGCCCATGGTGACATTGCCCACGGTGACAATGCTCATGGTGACAGTGCTCATGGTGATATTGCTCACGGTGATAGTGCTCACATTGACAATGCCCTTGGTGATAGTGCTCATGGTAATACTGCTCATGGTGATAGTGCTCATGGTGATAGTTCGTATGGTGACAGTGCCCATGTTGAAAGTCCCCATGATGGCAGTGCTCATGGTGACATTGCCCATGGTGACTGTGCTCATGCTGGCAGTGTACATGGTTGGAGTTCCCATGGTGAAATTCCTTATGGTGGCACTGCCCATGGTGATAGTGTTCATGGTGACAGTGTCCATGGTGACAGTGCCCATGATGACAGTGCTCATGGTGACAGTGCCCACGGTGACAGTGCTCATGGTGACAGTGCTCACGGTGACAGTGCCCTTGGTGATAATACCCATGTTAATAGTGCTCACAGTGACAGTGCCCATGGTGATTTTGCTCACGGTGACACTACCCATGGTGATAGTGCTCATGGTGATAGTGCTCATGGTGACAGTTCCCATGGTAACTGTGCCCATGGTGACAGTGCTCATGGCGACAGTGCCCACGGTGACTATGCTCATGGAGACAGTGCTCATGGTGATAGTGCTCATGGTGACAGTTCACATGGTGACAGAGCCCATGTTGAAAGTGCCCATGGTGACAGTGCTCATGGTGGCACTGCCCATGGTGACTGTGCTCATGCTTGCGGTGTACCTGGTTGGAGTTCCGATGGTGAAATTCCTCATGGTAGCACTGCCCATAATGATAGTGCTCATGGTGACAGTGTCCATGGTGACAGTGCCTATGGTGACAGTGCCCATTGTGATAGTGCTCATAGTGACAGTGCCCACTGTGACAGTGCTCACGGTGACAGTGCCCTTGGTGATAGTGCTCATGGTGATAGTGCTCATGGTGACAGTTCGCATGGTGACAGTGCCCATGTTGAAATTGCCGATGGTGACAGTACCCATGGTGAGAGTGCTCATGGTGAAGGTTCCCACTGTGACAGTGCTCATGGTGACAGTGCTCATGGTGACAGTGCTCAGGGTGAGAGTGCTCACGATGATAGTGCTCACGGTGACAGTTCCCTTGGTGATAGTGCTCATGGTGATAGTGCCCATGGTGACACTGCCCATGGTGATATTGCTCACGGTGACACTGCCCATGGTAATAGTGCTCATGGTGATAGTGCTCACGTTGACAGTGCCTTTGGTGATAGTGCTCATGGTGACACTGCCCATGGTGACAGTTCACATGCTGATAGTGCCCATGTTGAAAGTTCCCACGGTGACAGTGCTCATGGTGATAATGCCCATGGTGACTGTGCTCATGCTGGCGGTGTACAGGGTTGGTGTTCCCATGTTGAAATTCCTCATGGTGGCACTGCCCATGATGATAGTGTACATGGTGACAGTGTCCATGGTGACAGTGCCAATGGTGACAGTGCTCACGGTGACACTGCCCATGGTGACATTTCACAAGGTGACAGTGCCCATGTAGAAAGTGCTCATGGTGACAGTGACCATGGTGACATTTCCCATGTTGACAGTGTCCATTGTGATAGTGCCCATGGTGACAGTGCCCATGGTGACAGTGCTCATGTTGACAGTGCCCATGGTGACAGTGCCCTTGGTGACAATACCCATAGTGACATTTCCAATTGTGACAGTCCTCATAGTGAGAGATCCCATGGCGACAGTGCTGATGGATGACAGTGCTCATGTTGACAGTGCCCATGGGGACAATGCTGATGGATACAGTGTCCATGGTGATAGTGCTCCTCGGGACCGTGTAGATGGTTACAGTGCCCATGGTGACATTTTCCACAGTGACAGTGCCCATGGTGAGAGTGCCGATGGAGACAGTGTCCATAGTGACAGTTCCCATGGTGACAGTGCTCATGGTGACACTTCCCATGGTGAACAGTGTCCATGGTGACATTTCCGATGGAGACAGTGCTCCTGGTGAGAGTTCCCATGCTGACAGTGCTCACGTTGACAGTGCCCATGGTGACAGTTCCCATGTTGACACTTCCCATGGTGATATTGCTCATGGTGACAGTGCACATGGTGACATAGCCCACGGTGACAGTGCTCACGGTGATAGTGCTCATGGTAATAGTGCTCGTGTTGACACTACCGATGGTGACAGTGCACATGGTGACACTGCCCATAGTGACATTTCCCATGGTGACAGTGCTCATGGTGAGAGTTCCCATGGTGACAGTGCACATGGTGACAGTGCCCATGGTGATAGTGCTCACTGTGACAGTTCTCACTGTGGCAGTGCCAATGGTTACAGTGCGCATGGTGACCTTTCCCATGGTGACAGTTCCCATGGTGATAGTGCTCACCGTGATAGTGCCAATGGTGACAGTTACCATGGATACAGTGCCTATGGTGACAGTGCTCATGGTGACAGTGCCCACTGTGATAGTGCTCAGGGTGGCAGTTCGCATGGTGACAGTGGCCATGATGACAGTGCTCATGGTGGCAATGCCCACAGTGACAGTGCTCATGGTGATAGTGCTCACAATGACAGTGCCTTTGGTGATAGTATCCATGGTAATAGTTCTCAATGTGACAGTGCCCATGGAGATAGTGCTCATGGTGATGGTGCTCATGGTAATAGTGCTCATGGTGACACTGCCCATGGTGACAGTGCCCATGGTGACACTGCCCATAGTGACATTTCCCATGGTGGCAGTGCTCATGGTGACAGTTCCCATGGGGACAGTGCTCATGGTGACAGTGCCCATGGTGACAGTGTCCATGGTGACAGTGCCTATGGTGAGAGTGCCCATGGTGACAGTGTGCATGGTGACAGTGCTCATGTTGAAATTGCCCATGGTGACAGTGCTCATGGTGAGAGTTCCCATGGTGACAATGTTCATGTTGACAATGCCCATGGAGACAGTGCTCATGTTGACAGCGCCCACGGTGACAGTGCTCATGGTTACAGTGCTCACAGTTACAGTGCCCATGGTGATAGGGCCCATAGTAATAGTGCTCACGGTGACAGCATCCACGTTGATATTGTTCATGGTGACACTACCCATGGTGATAGTGCTCACGGTGACAGTGCTCATGAAGACAGTTCCCATGGTTGCAGTGCCCATGGTGACATTGCCCACGGTGACAATGCTCATGGTGACAGTGCTCATGGTGATATTGCTCACGGTGATAGTGCTCACATTGACAATGCCCTTGGTGATAGTGCTCATGGTAATACTGCTCATGGTGATAGTGCTCATGGTGATAGTTCGTATGGTGACAGTGCCCATGTTGAAAGTCCCCATGATGGCAGTGCTCATGGTGACATTGCCCATGGTGACTGTGCTCATGCTGGCAGTGTACATGGTTGGAGTTCCCATGGTGAAATTCCTTATGGTGGCACTGCCCATGGTGATAGTGTTCATGGTGACAGTGTCCATGGTGACAGTGCCCATGATGACAGTGCTCATGGTGACAGTGCCCACGGTGACAGTGCTCATGGTGACAGTGCTCACGGTGACAGTGCCCTTGGTGATAATACCCATGTTAATAGTGCTCACAGTGACAGTGCCCATGGTGATTTTGCTCACGGTGACACTACCCATGGTGATAGTGCTCATGGTGATAGTGCTCATGGTGACAGTTCCCATGGTAACTGTGCCCATGGTGACAGTGCTCATGGCGACAGTGCCCACGGTGACTATGCTCATGGAGACAGTGCTCATGGTGATAGTGCTCATGGTGACAGTTCACATGGTGACAGAGCCCATGTTGAAAGTGCCCATGGTGACAGTGCTCATGGTGGCACTGCCCATGGTGACTGTGCTCATGCTTGCGGTGTACCTGGTTGGAGTTCCGATGGTGAAATTCCTCATGGTAGCACTGCCCATAATGATAGTGCTCATGGTGACAGTGTCCATGGTGACAGTGCCTATGGTGACAGTGCCCATTGTGATAGTGCTCATAGTGACAGTGCCCACTGTGACAGTGCTCACGGTGACAGTGCCCTTGGTGATAGTGCTCATGGTGATAGTGCTCATGGTGACAGTTCGCATGGTGACAGTGCCCATGTTGAAATTGCCGATGGTGACAGTACCCATGGTGAGAGTGCTCATGGTGAAGGTTCCCACTGTGACAGTGCTCATGGTGACAGTGCTCATGGTGACAGTGCTCAGGGTGAGAGTGCTCACGATGATAGTGCTCACGGTGACAGTTCCCTTGGTGATAGTGCTCATGGTGATAGTGCCCATGGTGACACTGCCCATGGTGATATTGCTCACGGTGACACTGCCCATGGTAATAGTGCTCATGGTGATAGTGCTCACGTTGACAGTGCCTTTGGTGATAGTGCTCATGGTGACACTGCCCATGGTGACAGTTCACATGCTGATAGTGCCCATGTTGAAAGTTCCCACGGTGACAGTGCTCATGGTGATAATGCCCATGGTGACTGTGCTCATGCTGGCGGTGTACAGGGTTGGTGTTCCCATGTTGAAATTCCTCATGGTGGCACTGCCCATGATGATAGTGTACATGGTGACAGTGTCCATGGTGACAGTGCCAATGGTGACAGTGCTCACGGTGACACTGCCCATGGTGACATTTCACAAGGTGACAGTGCCCATGTAGAAAGTGCTCATGGTGACAGTGACCATGGTGACATTTCCCATGTTGACAGTGTCCATTGTGATAGTGCCCATGGTGACAGTGCCCATGGTGACAGTGCTCATGTTGACAGTGCCCATGGTGACAGTGCCCTTGGTGACAATACCCATAGTGACATTTCCAATTGTGACAGTCCTCATAGTGAGAGATCCCATGGCGACAGTGCTGATGGATGACAGTGCTCATGTTGACAGTGCCCATGGGGACAATGCTGATGGATACAGTGTCCATGGTGATAGTGCTCCTCGGGACCGTGTAGATGGTTACAGTGCCCATGGTGACATTTTCCACAGTGACAGTGCCCATGGTGAGAGTGCCGATGGAGACAGTGTCCATAGTGACAGTTCCCATGGTGACAGTGCTCATGGTGACACTTCCCATGGTGAACAGTGTCCATGGTGACATTTCCGATGGAGACAGTGCTCCTGGTGAGAGTTCCCATGCTGACAGTGCTCACGTTGACAGTGCCCATGGTGACAGTTCCCATGTTGACACTTCCCATGGTGATATTGCTCATGGTGACAGTGCACATGGTGACATAGCCCACGGTGACAGTGCTCACGGTGATAGTGCTCATGGTAATAGTGCTCGTGTTGACACTACCGATGGTGACAGTGCACATGGTGACACTGCCCATAGTGACATTTCCCATGGTGACAGTGCTCATGGTGAGAGTTCCCATGGTGACAGTGCACATGGTGACAGTGCCCATGGTGATAGTGCTCACTGTGACAGTTCTCACTGTGGCAGTGCCAATGGTTACAGTGCGCATGGTGACCTTTCCCATGGTGACAGTTCCCATGGTGATAGTGCTCACCGTGATAGTGCCAATGGTGACAGTTACCATGGATACAGTGCCTATGGTGACAGTGCTCATGGTGACAGTGCCCACTGTGATAGTGCTCAGGGTGGCAGTTCGCATGGTGACAGTGGCCATGATGACAGTGCTCATGGTGGCAATGCCCACAGTGACAGTGCTCATGGTGATAGTGCTCACGATGACAGTGCCTTTGGTGATAGTATCCATGGTAATAGTTCTCAATGTGACAGTGCCCATGGAGATAGTGCTCATGGTGATGGTGCTCATGGTAATAGTGCTCATGGTGACACTGCCCATGGTGACAGTGCCCATGGTGACACTGCCCATAGTGACATTTCCCATGGTGGCAGTGCTCATGGTGACAGTTCCCATGGGGACAGTGCTCATGGTGACAGTGCCCATGGTGACAGTGTCCATGGTGACAGTGCCTATGGTGAGAGTGCCCATGGTGACAGTGTGCATGGTGACAGTGCTCATGTTGAAATTGCCCATGGTGACAGTGCTCAGGGTGAGAGTTCCCATGGTGACAATGTTCATGTTGACAATGCCCATGGAGACAGTGCTCATGTTGACAGCGCCCACGGTGACAGTGCTCATGGTTACAGTGCTCACAGTTACAGTGCCCATGGTGATAGGGCCCATAGTAATAGTGCTCACGGTGACAGCATCCACGTTGATATTGTTCATGGTGACACTACCCATGGTGATAGTGCTCACGGTGACAGTGCTCATGAAGACAGTTCCCATGGTTGCAGTGCCCATGGTGACATTGCCCACGGTGACAATGCTCATGGTGACAGTGCTCATGGTGATATTGCTCACGGTGATAGTGCTCACATTGACAATGCCCTTGGTGATAGTGCTCATGGTAATACTGCTCATGGTGATAGTGCTCATGGTGATAGTTCGTATGGTGACAGTGCCCATGTTGAAAGTCCCCATGATGGCAGTGCTCATGGTGACATTGCCCATGGTGACTGTGCTCATGCTGGCAGTGTACATGGTTGGAGTTCCCATGGTGAAATTCCTTATGGTGGCACTGCCCATGGTGATAGTGTTCATGGTGACAGTGTCCATGGTGACAGTGCCCATGATGACAGTGCTCATGGTGACAGTGCCCACGGTGACAGTGCTCATGGTGACAGTGCTCACGGTGACAGTGCCCTTGGTGATAATACCCATGTTAATAGTGCTCACAGTGACAGTGCCCATGGTGATTTTGCTCACGGTGACACTCCCCATGGGGATAGTGCTCATGGTGACAGTTCCCATGGTAACTGTGCCCATGGTGACAGTGCTCATGGCGACAGTGCCCACGGTGACTATGCTCATGGAGACAGTGCTCATGGTGATAGTGCTCATGGTGACAGTTCACATGGTGACAGAGCCCATGTTGAAAGTGCCCATGGTGACAGTGCTCATGGTGGCACTGCCCATGGTGACTGTGCTCATGATGGCGGTGTACCTGGTTGGAGTTCCGATGGTGAAATTCCTCATGGTAGCACTGCCCATAATGATAGTGCTCATGGTGACAGTGTCCATGGTGACAGTGCCTATGGTGACAGTGCCCATTGTGATAGTGCTCATAGTGACAGTGCCCACTGTGACAGTGCTCACGGTGACAGTGCCCTTGGTGATAGTGCTCATGGTGATAGTGCTCATGGTGACAGTTCGCATGGTGACAGTGCCCATGTTGAAATTGCCGATGGTGACAGTACCCATGGTGAGAGTGCTCATGGTGAAGGTTCCCACTGTGACAGTGCTCATGGTGACAGTGCTCATGGTGACAGTGCTCAGGGTGAGAGTGCTCACGATGATAGTGCTCACGGTGACAGTTCCCTTGGTGATAGTGCTCATGGTGATAGTGCCCATGGTGACACTGCCCATGGTGATATTGCTCACGGTGACACTGCCCATGGTAATAGTGCTCATGGTGATAGTGCTCACGTTGACAGTGCCTTTGGTGATAGTGCTCATGGTGACACTGCCCATGGTGACAGTTCACATGCTGATAGTGCCCATGTTGAAAGTTCCCACGGTGACAGTGCTCATGGTGATAATGCCCATGGTGACTGTGCTCATGCTGGCGGTGTACAGGGTTGGTGTTCCCATGTTGAAATTCCTCATGGTGGCACTGCCCATGATGATAGTGTACATGGTGACAGTGTCCATGGTGACAGTGCCAATGGTGACAGTGCTCACGGTGACACTGCCCATGGTGACATTTCACAAGGTGACAGTGCCCATGTAGAAAGTGCTCATGGTGACAGTGACCATGGTGACATTTCCCATGTTGACAGTGTCCATTGTGATAGTGCCCATGGTGACAGTGCCCATGGTGACAGTGCTCATGTTGACAGTGCCCATGGTGACAGTGCCCTTGGTGACAATACCCATAGTGACATTTCCAATTGTGACAGTCCTCATAGTGAGAGTTCCCATGGCGACAGTGCTGATGGATGACAGTGCTCATGTTGACAGTGCCCATGGGGACAATGCTGATGGATACAGTGTCCATGGTGATAGTGCTCCTCGGGACCGTGTAGATGGTTACAGTGCCCATGGTGACATTTTCCACAGTGACAGTGCCCATGGTGAGAGTGCCGATGGAGACAGTGTCCATAGTGACAGTTCCCATGGTGACAGTGCTCATGGTGACACTTCCCATGGTGAACAGTGTCCATGGTGACATTTCCGATGGAGACAGTGCTCCTGGTGAGAGTTCCCATGCTGACAGTGCTCACGTTGACAGTGCCCATGGTGACAGTTCCCATGTTGACACTTCCCATGGTGATATTGCTCATGGTGACAGTGCACATGGTGACATAGCCCACGGTGACAGTGCTCACGGTGATAGTGCTCATGGTAATAGTGCTCGTGTTGACACTACCGATGGTGACAGTGCACATGGTGACACTGCCCATAGTGACATTTCCCATGGTGACAGTGCTCATGGTGAGAGTTCCCATGGTGACAGTGCACATGGTGACAGTGCCCATGGTGATAGTGCTCACTGTGACAGTTCTCACTGTGGCAGTGCCAATGGTTACAGTGCGCATGGTGACCTTTCCCATGGTGACAGTTCCCATGGTGATAGTGCTCACCGTGATAGTGCCAATGGTGACAGTTACCATGGATACAGTGCCTATGGTGACAGTGCTCATGGTGACAGTGCCCACTGTGATAGTGCTCAGGGTGGCAGTTCGCATGGTGACAGTGGCCATGATGACAGTGCTCATGGTGGCAATGCCCACAGTGACAGTGCTCATGGTGATAGTGCTCACGATGACAGTGCCTTTGGTGATAGTATCCATGGTAATAGTTCTCAATGTGACAGTGCCCATGGAGATAGTGCTCATGGTGATGGTGCTCATGGTAATAGTGCTCATGGTGACACTGCCCATGGTGACAGTGCCCATGGTGACACTGCCCATAGTGACATTTCCCATGGTGGCAGTGCTCATGGTGACAGTTCCCATGGGGACAGTGCTCATGGTGACAGTGCCCATGGTGACAGTGTCCATGGTGACAGTGCCTATGGTGAGAGTGCCCATGGTGACAGTGTGCATGGTGACAGTGCTCATGTTGAAATTGCCCATGGTGACAGTGCTCAGGGTGAGAGTTCCCATGGTGACAATGTTCATGTTGACAATGCCCATGGAGACAGTGCTCATGTTGACAGCGCCCACGGTGACAGTGCTCATGGTTACAGTGCTCACAGTTACAGTGCCCATGGTGATAGTGCCCATAGTAATAGTGCTCACGGTGACAGCATCCATGTTGATATTGTTCATGGTGACACTACCCATGGTGATAGTGCTCATGGTGACAGTGCTCATGAAGACAGTTCCCATGGTTGCAGTGCCCATGGTGACATTGCCCACGGTGACAATGCTCATGGTGACAGTGCTCATGGTGATATTGCTCACGGTGATAGTGCTCACATTGACAATGCCCTTGGTGATAGTGCTCATGGTAATACTGCTCATGGTGATAGTGCTCATGGTGATAGTTCGTATGGTGACAGTGCCCATGTTGAAAGTCCCCATGATGGCAGTGCTCATGGTGACATTGCCCATGGTGACTGTGCTCATGCTGGCAGTGTACATGGTTGGAGTTCCCATGGTGAAATTCCTTATGGTGGCACTGCCCATGGTGATAGTGTTCATGGTGACAGTGTCCATGGTGACAGTGCCCATGATGACAGTGCTCATGGTGACAGTGCCCACGGTGACAGTGCTCATGGTGACAGTGCTCACGGTGACAGTGCCCTTGGTGATAATACCCATGTTAATAGTGCTCACAGTGACAGTGCCCATGGTGATTTTGCTCACGGTGACACTCCCCATGGTGATAGTGCTCATGGTGACAGTTCCCATGGTAACTGTGCCCATGGTGACAGTGCTCATGGCGACAGTGCCCACGGTGACTATGCTCATGGAGACAGTGCTCATGGTGATAGTGCTCATGGTGACAGTTCACATGGTGACAGAGCCCATGTTGAAAGTGCCCATGGTGACAGTGCTCATGGTGGCACTGCCCATGGTGACTGTGCTCATGCTTGCGGTGTACCTGGTTGGAGTTCCGATGGTGAAATTCCTCATGGTAGCACTGCCCATAATGATAGTGCTCATGGTGACAGTGTCCATGGTGACAGTGCCTATGGTGACAGTGCCCATTGTGATAGTGCTCATAGTGACAGTGCCCACTGTGACAGTGCTCAATGTGACAGTGCTCACGGTGACAGTGCCCTTGGTGATAGTGCTCATGGTGATAGTGCTCATGGTGACAGTTCGCATGGTGACAGTGCCCATGTTGAAATTGCTGATGGTGACAGTACCCATGGTGAGAGTGCTCATGGTGAAGGTTCCCACTGTGACAGTGCTCATGGTGACAGTGCTCATGGTGACAGTGTTCAGGGTGAGAGTGCTCACGATGATAGTGCTCACGGTGACAGTTCCCTTGGTGATAGTGCTCATGGTGATAGTGCCCATGGTGACACTGCCCATGGTGATATTGCTCACGGTGACACTGCCCATGGTAATAGTGCTCATGGTGATAGTGCTCACGTTGACAGTGCCTTTGGTGATAGTGCTCATGGTGACACTGCCCATGGTGACAGTTCACATGCTGATAGTGCCCATGTTGAAAGTTCCCACGGTGACAGTGCTCATGGTGATAATGCCCATGGTGACTGTGCTCATGCTGGCGGTGTACAGGGTTGGTGTTCCCATGTTGAAATTCCTCATGGTGGCACTGCCCATGATGATAGTGTACATGGTGACAGTTCGCATGGTGACAGTGCCCATGTTGAAATTGCCGATGGTGACAGTACCCATGGTGAGAGTGCTCATGGTGAAGGTTCCCACTGTGACAGTGCTCATGGTGACAGTGCCCTTAGTGATAGTGCTCATGGTGACAGTTCGCATGGTGATAGTGCTCATGTTGACATTGCCCATGGTGACCGTTCCCATGGTGACAGTACCCATGGTGATAGTGCTCATGGTGACAGTGCTCATGGGGACAGTGCACATGGTGACAATGCCCACGATGACAGTGCTCACGGTGATAGTGCTCAAGGGGAAAGTGCCCATTGTAATAGTGCTCACCGTGACAGTGCCCATGCTGATATTGCTCAAGGTAACACTGCCCATGGTGATAGTGCTCACGGTGATAGTGCTCATGGTGACAATGCCCTTGGTGATAGTGCTCATGGTGATAGTGTTCATGGTAATAGTGCTCATGGAGACAGTGCTCACGGTGATAGTGCCCATGGTGACACTGCCCATAATGACATTTCCCATGGTGACAGTGCTCATGGTGAGAGTTCCCATGGTGACAGTGCTCACGGTGACAATGCTCACTGTGGCAGAGCCAATGGTTACAGTGCTCATGGTGGCAGTGTCCATGGTGGCAGTTCCCAAGATGACAGTGCTCATGGTGACATTTCCCATGGAAACAGAGCTCATGATGACAGTGTCCATGGTGACAGTGTACATGGTGACAGTGGCCATGTTGAAAGTGCCCATGGTGACAGTGCTCAAGCTGGCGGTATACATGGCTGGAGTTCCCATGGTGAAATTCCTCATGGTTGCCCTGCCCATGATGATAGTGCTCATGGTGACAGTGTCCATCATGAGAGTGCCCATGGTGACAGTGCTCATGATGACCCTGCCCATGGTGACAGTGCCCATGGTGACATTTCCCATGGTGACAGTGCTCATGTTGACAGTGCACACGGTGACATTGCCCACGGTGACATTTCCCATGGTGACAGTGTTCATGGTGATATTGCTCACGGTCACAGTGCCCATGGTTATAGTCCTCACGGTGATAGTGCTCATGGTGACAGGTCCCATGGTGACAGTGCCCGCAGTGACTGTGCTCATGGTGACATTGCCCACGGTGACAGTGCTCATGGTGACAGTTCGCTTGGTGACACTACCCATGGTGACAGTGCACATGGTGACACAGCCCATGGTGACTGTGCTAAAGCTGCCGATGTACATGGTTGGAGTTCCCATGGTGAAATTCCTCATGGTGGCACTGCCCATGATGATAGTGTTGATGGTGACAGTGCCTATGGTGAGAGTGCCCATTGTGATAGTGGTCACGGTGACAGTGCCCTTCGTGATAGTATCCATGGTAATAGTGTTCACAGTGACACTGCCCATGGTGATAGTGCTCATGGTGACAGTGCTCATGGTGATAGTGTTCACGGTGATAGTGCTCATGGTGACAGTGCCCTTGGTGATAGTGCTCATGGTGATAGTGTTCATGGAGACATTTCACATGGTGACAGTGCTCATGTTGACAGTCCCCATGTTGACTGTGCTCATGCTGGCGGTGTACATGGTTGGTGTTACAATGGTGAAATTCCTTATGGTGGCACTGCCCATGATGATAGTGCTCATGGTGAAAGTGCCCATGGTGACAGTGTCCATGGTGACAGTGCCTATGGTGAGAGTGCCCATGGTGACAGTGCCCATGGTGACGGTGTCCAAGGTGACAGTGCTCATGTTGACAGTGCCCACGGTGACAATGCTCATGGTGAGAGTTTCCATGGTGGCAGTGCTAACCTTAACAGTGTCCATGGTGACCGTTCCGGTGGTGACAGTTCCCATGGTGATAGTGCCCATGGTGACAGTGCTCATGGTGATAGTGCTCATGGTGACACGGCCCATGGTGAATGTGCTCATGCTGGCGGTGTACATGGTTGGAGTTCCCATGGTGAAATTCCTTATGGTGGCAATGCCCATGATGATAGTGCTCATGGTGAGAGTGTCCATGGTGACAATACCTATGGTGACAGTGCCCATGGTGACATTTCCCATGGTGATAGTGCTCATGGTGAGAGTTCCCATGATGACAATGCTTATGTTGACAATGCCCTTGGTGACAGTGCTCATCGTGACAGTGCCCACTGTGAAATTTCTCATGGTGACAGTGCTCACGGTGATAGTGCTCACGGTGATAGTGCTCACGCTGACAGTGCCCTTGGTGATAGTGCTCATGGTAATAGTGCTCACGGTGACGGTTCGCATGGTGACAGTGCCCATGATGAAAGTGCCCATGGTGGCAGTGCTCATTGTGACACTGCCCATGGTGAATGTGCTCATGCTGGCGTTGTACATGGTTGGAGTTCCCATGGTGAAATTCCTTATGGTGGCACTACCCATGATGATAGTGTTCATGGTGACAGTGTCCATGGTGACATTTCCCATGGTGACAGTGCTCATGGTAACAGTGCTCATGTTGACAGTGCACATGGTGACAATGCCCACACTGACATTGCTCACGGTGATAGTGCTCATGGTGATAATGCCCATTGTAATAGTGCTCACGGTGACAATGCCCATGTTGATATTGCTCCAGGTGACACTGCCCATGGTGATAGTGCTCACGGTGATAGTGCTCATAGTAATAGTGCTCATGGTGACACTACCCATGGTGACAGTGCCCATGGTGACACTGCCCATTGTGACATTTCCCATGGTGACAGTGCTCATGGTGAGAGTTCCCATGGTGACAGTGCACATGGTGACAGTTCCCATGGTGACAGTGGCCACATTGACATTGCTCATGGTGACAGTGCTCACGGTGACAGTGACTTTGGTGATAGTACCCATGGTAATAGAGGTCACAGTGACAGTGCCCATGGTGATATTGCTCACGGTGACACTGCCCATGGTGATAGTGCTCACAGTGATATTGCTCATGGTGACAGTTCCCATGGTTACAGTGCCCATGGTGACAGTGCTCATGGTGACAGTGCCCACGGTGACTATGCTCATGGTGACAGTGCTCACAGAGATACTGCTCATGGTGACAGTTCGCATGGCGACAGGGCCCATGTTAAAAGTGCCCATGGTGACAATGCTCATGGTGACACTGCCCATGGTGACTGTGCTGATGTTCACAGTGTACATGGTTGGAATTCCCATGGTGAAATTCCTTATGGTGGCATTGCCCATGATGTTAGTGCTCATGGTGAATGTGTCCATGGTGACAGTGCCTATGGTGACAGTGCCCATGGTGACATTTCCCCGGGTGACAGTGCTCATACTGACAGTTCCCATGGTGACAGTGCCCATGGTGACAGTGCTAATGTTGACACTGCCCACGGTGACAGTGCTCATGGTGACAGTGTCCTTGGTGACAGTACCCATGGTAATAGTGCTCACGGTGACAGTGCCCACGGTGATATTGCTCATGGTGACACTGCCCATGGTGATAGTGCCAACGGTTACAGTTCTCATGGTGACAGTGCCCATGGTGACAGTGCTCACGTTGACAGTGCCCACGCTGGCAGTGCTCATGGTGACAGTGATCACAGTGACAGTGCCCATGGTGATATTGTTCACGGTGACACTGCCCAGGGTGATAGTGCTAACGGTGATAGTGCTCATGGTGATAGTTCCCATGGTTACAGTGCTCATGGTGACAGTGCTCACGGTGATAGTGCTCACATTGACAGTGCCCTTGGTGATAGTGCTCACGGTGATAGTACCCACAGTGACAGATCAAATGATGACAGTTCCCATGGTGACAGTGCCCATGATGACAGTGCTCATGGTGACAGTGTCCACGGTGAGAGTGCTCATGGTGACACTGCTCACGGTAACAGTGCCCTTGGTGATAGTACCCATGTTAATAGTGCTCACGGTGATAGAGCCCACGGTGACATTTCCCATGGTGACAGTGCTCACTTTGACAGTGTACACGATGACAGTGCCCACGGTGACAGTGTTTATGGTGATATTACTAACGGGGACACGGCCCATGTTCATAGTGCTCACGGTGATAGTGCTCATGGTGACAGTTACCATGGTGACAGTGCCCACAGTGACAGTGCTCATGGTGACATTACCCACAGTGACAGTACTCATGGTGACAGTACGCATGGTGACAGTGCCCATGGTGACAGTGCTCATGGTGACACAGCCCATGGTGACTGTGCTAAAGCTGGCGGTGCATATGGTTGGAGTTCCCATGGTGAAATTCCTCATGGTGGCACTGCCCATGATGATAGTGCTCATGGTGACGGTGCCCATGGTGACATTTCCCATGGTGACAGTGCTCATGGTGAGAGTTCCCAGGCCGACCGTGCCCATGATGACAGTGCTCATGTTTACTGTGCCCACGGTGAAAGTGCTCATGGTAACAGTGATCACGGTGACAGTGCCCTTGGTGATAGTCCCCATGGTAACAGTGCTCAATGTGACAGTGCCCATGGTGATATTTCTCACAGTGACACTGCCCATGGTGATAGTGCTCACGGTGATTGTGCTCATGGTGACAGTTCCCATGGTTACAGTGCCCACTGTGACAGTGCCCATGGTGACAGTGCCCACGGTGACAGTGCTCATGGTGACAGTGCTCATGGTGATAGTGCTCACGGTGATAGTGCTCACGGTGACAGTGCCCTTGGTGATAGTGCTCATGGTGATAGTTCTCATGGTGGCAGTTTGCATGGTGACACTGCCCCTGTTGAAAGTGCCCATGGTGACAGTGCTCATGTTGACACTGCCCATGGTGACAGTGCTCATGTTGGAGGTGTACATGGTTGGAGTTCCCATGGTACAACTGTTATGGTGCACTGCCCATGATGATAGTGCTCATGGTGACAGTGTCCATGGTGACAGTGCCTATGGTGAGAGTGCCCATGGTGACAGCGCCCATGGTGACCGTTTCCATGGTGACAGTGCTCATGTTGACAGTGCCCATGGTGACCGTTCCCATGGTGACAGTTCCCATGGTGATAGTGCTCACCGTGATAGTGCCCATTGTGACAGTTCCCATGGATCCAGTGCCCATGGTGACAGTGCTCATTGTGACAGTGCCCTCGGTGATAGAGCTCATGGTGGCATTTCGCATGGTGACAGGGCCCATGACGACAGTGCTCATGGTTACAATGCCCACGGAGACAGTGCTCATGGTTACAGTGCTCACGGTGACAGTGCTCATGGTGACATTGCCCATGGTGACAGTGCTCATGGTGACAGTTCGCATGGTGACAGTGCCCACGGTGATAGTGCTCACGGTGATAATGCTCGCAGTGACAGTGCTCTTGATGATAGTGCTCATGGTTAAAGTTCTCATGGTGAGAGTGCTCATGGTAACACTGACCATCGTGACTGTGCTCATGCTGGCGGTGTACATGGCTGGAGTCCCCATGGTGAAATTTCTTATGCTGGCAGTGCCCATGATGATAGTGCTCATGGTGACAGTGTCCATCGTGAGAGTGCCCATGGTGACAGTGCTCATGGTGACCCTGCCCATGGTGAGAGTTCCCATGGTGATATTTCCCATGTTGACAGTGCTCATGTTGACAGTGCACACGGTGACAGTGTTCATGGTGATATTGCTCAAGGTGACGGTGCCCATGGTTATAGTGCTCACGTTGATAGTGCTCATGGTGACAGTTCCCATGGTGACAGTGCTCATGGTGACATTTCCCATGGTAACAGAGCTCATGATGACAGTGTCCATGGTGACAGTGCCCATGTTGAAAGTGCCCATGGTGACATTGCTCATGGTGACACTGCCATGGTGACTGTGCTCATGCTGGCGGTGTACATGATTGGAGTTCCCATGGTGAAATTCCTCATGGTGGCACTGCCCATGATGACACTGCCCATGGTGACAGTGCCCATGGTGACGTTTCCCATGGTGACAGTGCTCATGTTGACAGTGCACATGGTGACAGTGCCCACGGTGACATTTCCCATGGTTACAGTGTTCATGGTGATATTGCTCACGGTGACAGTGCCCATGGTTATAGTCCTCACGGTGATAGTGCTCATGGTGACAGTTCCCATGGTGACAGTGCCCACGGTGACAGTGCTCATGGTGACATTGCCCACGGTGACAGTTCTCATGGTAACAGTTCCCATGGTGACAGTGCTCATGTTGATAGTGCCCACGGTGACAGTGCTCATGGTGACAGTGCTCACAATGACAGTGCCCTTGGTGACAGTGCCCATGGTAATAGGGCTCACGGTGACACTGCCCATGGTGATATTGTTCACGGTGACACTGCCCATGGTGATAGAGCTCACGGTGATAGTGCTCACATTGACAGTGCCCTTGGGGATAGTGCTCATGGTAATACTGCTCATGGTGATAGTGCTCATGGCGATAGTTCGCATGGTGACAGTGCCCATGTGGAAAGTGCCCATGGTGGCAGTGCTCATGGTGACACGCCCATGGTGGCTGTGCTCATGCTGGCGGTGTCCATGGTTGGAGTTCCCATGGTGAAATTCCTTATGGTAGCACTGCCCATGATGATAGTGCTCATGGTGACAGTATCCATGGTGACAGTGCCTATGGTGACAGTGTCCATGGTGATAGTGCCCACAGTGACTGTGCTCATTGTGACAGTTTCTATGGTGAGAGTAACCATGATGACAGTGCTCATGGTGACAATGCCCACAGTGAAAGTGCTCACGGTGATAGTGCTCACGTTGACATTGCCCTTGGTGATAGTACGCATGGTAATATTGCTCACGGTGACAGTGCCCATGGTGATAGTGCTCATGGTGATAGTGCTCATGGTAATAGTGATCATGGTGAAACTGCCTATGGTGACAGTGCCCACGGTGACACTGCCCATAGTGATATTTGCCATGGTGACAATGCTCATGGTGAGAGTTCCCATGGTGACAGTGCTCACGGTGACAGTGCTCATGGTGACACAGCCCATGGTGACTGTGCTAAAGCTGGCGGTGTATATGGTTGGAGTTCCCATGATGAAATTCCTCATGGTGGCACTCCCCATGATGATAGTGCTCATGGTGACAGTGCCCATGGTGAAATTATCCATGGTGACAGTGCTCATGGTGAGAGTTCCTATGGTGACTGTGCTCATGTTGACAGTGCCCATGGTGACAGTGCCCACGGTGACACTGCGCAAGGTGATAGTGCTCAACGTGATAATGCCCATGGTAATAGTGCTGATGGTGACACTGCCCATGTTGATATTGCTCACGGTGACACTGCCCATGGTGATAGTGCTCACGGTGATAGTGCTCACGGTGACAGTGCCCTTGGTGATATTGCTCATGGTGATACAGCTCATGGCGGAAGTTCGCATGGTGACACTGCCCCTCTTGAAATTGCCCATGGTGACAGTGCTCATGTTGACACTGCCCATGGTGACTGTGCTCACGATGGAGGTGTACATGGTTGGAGTTCCCATGGTACAACTGTTATGGTGGTACTGCCCATGATGATAGTGCTCATGGTGACAGTGTCCATGGTGACAGTGCCCATGGTGATAGTGCCTATTGTGAGAGTGCCCATGGTGACAGTTCCCATGGTGACCATTTCCATGGTGATAATGCTCATGTTGACAGTGCCAACCGTGACAATGCTCATGGTGAGAGTTCCCATGGTGAAAGTGATCATCTTGACAATGCCCATGGCAACCGTTCCCATGGTGACATTTCCCATGGTGATAGTACTCACCGTGATAGTGCCCATGGTGACAGTTCCCATGGATACAGTGTCCATGGTGACAGTGTCCATGGTGACAGTGCCTATGGTGAGAGTGCCCATGGTGACAGTGTGCATGGTGACAGTGCTCATGTTGAAATTGCCCATGGTGACAGTGCTCATGGTGAGAGTTCCCATGGTGACAATGTTCATGTTGACAATGCCCATGGAGACAGTGCTCATGTTGACAGCGCCCACGGTGACAGTGCTCATGGTTACAGTGCTCACAGTTACAGTGCCCATGGTGATAGGGCCCATAGTAATAGTGCTCACGGTGACAGCATCCACGTTGATATTGTTCATGGTGACACTACCCATGGTGATAGTGCTCACGGTGACAGTGCTCATGAAGACAGTTCCCATGGTTGCAGTGCCCATGGTGACATTGCCCACGGTGACAATGCTCATGGTGACAGTGCTCATGGTGATATTGCTCACGGTGATAGTGCTCACATTGACAATGCCCTTGGTGATAGTGCTCATGGTAATACTGCTCATGGTGATAGTGCTCATGGTGATAGTTCGTATGGTGACAGTGCCCATGTTGAAAGTCCCCATGATGGCAGTGCTCATGGTGACATTGCCCATGGTGACTGTGCTCATGCTGGCAGTGTACATGGTTGGAGTTCCCATGGTGAAATTCCTTATGGTGGCACTGCCCATGGTGATAGTGTTCATGGTGACAGTGTCCATGGTGACAGTGCCCATGATGACAGTGCTCATGGTGACAGTGCCCACGGTGACAGTGCTCATGGTGACAGTGCTCACGGTGACAGTGCCCTTGGTGATAATACCCATGTTAATAGTGCTCACAGTGACAGTGCCCATGGTGATTTTGCTCACGGTGACACTACCCATGGTGATAGTGCTCATGGTGATAGTGCTCATGGTGACAGTTCCCATGGTAACTGTGCCCATGGTGACAGTGCTCATGGCGACAGTGCCCACGGTGACTATGCTCATGGAGACAGTGCTCATGGTGATAGTGCTCATGGTGACAGTTCACATGGTGACAGAGCCCATGTTGAAAGTGCCCATGGTGACAGTGCTCATGGTGGCACTGCCCATGGTGACTGTGCTCATGCTTGCGGTGTACCTGGTTGGAGTTCCGATGGTGAAATTCCTCATGGTAGCACTGCCCATAATGATAGTGCTCATGGTGACAGTGTCCATGGTGACAGTGCCTATGGTGACAGTGCCCATTGTGATAGTGCTCATAGTGACAGTGCCCACTGTGACAGTGCTCACGGTGACAGTGCCCTTGGTGATAGTGCTCATGGTGATAGTGCTCATGGTGACAGTTCGCATGGTGACAGTGCCCATGTTGAAATTGCCGATGGTGACAGTACCCATGGTGAGAGTGCTCATGGTGAAGGTTCCCACTGTGACAGTGCTCATGGTGACAGTGCTCATGGTGACAGTGCTCAGGGTGAGAGTGCTCACGATGATAGTGCTCACGGTGACAGTTCCCTTGGTGATAGTGCTCATGGTGATAGTGCCCATGGTGACACTGCCCATGGTGATATTGCTCACGGTGACACTGCCCATGGTAATAGTGCTCATGGTGATAGTGCTCACGTTGACAGTGCCTTTGGTGATAGTGCTCATGGTGACACTGCCCATGGTGACAGTTCACATGCTGATAGTGCCCATGTTGAAAGTTCCCACGGTGACAGTGCTCATGGTGATAATGCCCATGGTGACTGTGCTCATGCTGGCGGTGTACAGGGTTGGTGTTCCCATGTTGAAATTCCTCATGGTGGCACTGCCCATGATGATAGTGTACATGGTGACAGTGTCCATGGTGACAGTGCCAATGGTGACAGTGCTCACGGTGACACTGCCCATGGTGACATTTCACAAGGTGACAGTGCCCATGTAGAAAGTGCTCATGGTGACAGTGACCATGGTGACATTTCCCATGTTGACAGTGTCCATTGTGATAGTGCCCATGGTGACAGTGCCCATGGTGACAGTGCTCATGTTGACAGTGCCCATGGTGACAGTGCCCTTGGTGACAATACCCATAGTGACATTTCCAATTGTGACAGTCCTCATAGTGAGAGATACCATGGCGACAGTGCTGATGGATGACAGTGCTCATGTTGACAGTGCCCATGGGGACAATGCTGATGGATACAGTGTCCATGGTGATAGTGCTCCTCGGGACCGTGTAGATGGTTACAGTGCCCATGGTGACATTTTCCACAGTGACAGTGCCCATGGTGAGAGTGCCGATGGAGACAGTGTCCATAGTGACAGTTCCCATGGTGACAGTGCTCATGGTGACACTTCCCATGGTGAACAGTGTCCATGGTGACATTTCCGATGGAGACAGTGCTCCTGGTGAGAGTTCCCATGCTGACAGTGCTCACGTTGACAGTGCCCATGGTGACAGTTCCCATGTTGACACTTCCCATGGTGATATTGCTCATGGTGACAGTGCACATGGTGACATAGCCCACGGTGACAGTGCTCACGGTGATAGTGCTCATGGTAATAGTGCTCGTGTTGACACTACCGATGGTGACAGTGCACATGGTGACACTGCCCATAGTGACATTTCCCATGGTGACAGTGCTCATGGTGAGAGTTCCCATGGTGACAGTGCACATGGTGACAGTGCCCATGGTGATAGTGCTCACTGTGACAGTTCTCACTGTGGCAGTGCCAATGGTTACAGTGCGCATGGTGACCTTTCCCATGGTGACAGTTCCCATGGTGATAGTGCTCACCGTGATAGTGCCAATGGTGACAGTTACCATGGATACAGTGCCTATGGTGACAGTGCTCATGGTGACAGTGCCCACTGTGATAGTGCTCAGGGTGGCAGTTCGCATGGTGACAGTGGCCATGATGACAGTGCTCATGGTGGCAATGCCCACAGTGACAGTGCTCATGGTGATAGTGCTCACAATGACAGTGCCTTTGGTGATAGTATCCATGGTAATAGTTCTCAATGTGACAGTGCCCATGGAGATAGTGCTCATGGTGATGGTGCTCATGGTAATAGTGCTCATGGTGACACTGCCCATGGTGACAGTGCCCATGGTGACACTGCCCATAGTGACATTTCCCATGGTGGCAGTGCTCATGGTGACAGTTCCCATGGGGACAGTGCTCATGGTGACAGTGCCCATGGTGACAGTGTCCATGGTGACAGTGCCTATGGTGAGAGTGCCCATGGTGACAGTGTGCATGGTGACAGTGCTCATGTTGAAATTGCCCATGGTGACAGTGCTCATGGTGAGAGTTCCCATGGTGACAATGTTCATGTTGACAATGCCCATGGAGACAGTGCTCATGTTGACAGCGCCCACGGTGACAGTGCTCATGGTTACAGTGCTCACAGTTACAGTGCCCATGGTGATAGGGCCCATAGTAATAGTGCTCACGGTGACAGCATCCACGTTGATATTGTTCATGGTGACACTACCCATGGTGATAGTGCTCACGGTGACAGTGCTCATGAAGACAGTTCCCATGGTTGCAGTGCCCATGGTGACATTGCCCACGGTGACAATGCTCATGGTGACAGTGCTCATGGTGATATTGCTCACGGTGATAGTGCTCACATTGACAATGCCCTTGGTGATAGTGCTCATGGTAATACTGCTCATGGTGATAGTGCTCATGGTGATAGTTCGTATGGTGACAGTGCCCATGTTGAAAGTCCCCATGATGGCAGTGCTCATGGTGACATTGCCCATGGTGACTGTGCTCATGCTGGCAGTGTACATGGTTGGAGTTCCCATGGTGAAATTCCTTATGGTGGCACTGCCCATGGTGATAGTGTTCATGGTGACAGTGTCCATGGTGACAGTGCCCATGATGACAGTGCTCATGGTGACAGTGCCCACGGTGACAGTGCTCATGGTGACAGTGCTCACGGTGACAGTGCCCTTGGTGATAATACCCATGTTAATAGTGCTCACAGTGACAGTGCCCATGGTGATTTTGCTCACGGTGACACTACCCATGGTGATAGTGCTCATGGTGATAGTGCTCATGGTGACAGTTCCCATGGTAACTGTGCCCATGGTGACAGTGCTCATGGCGACAGTGCCCACGGTGACTATGCTCATGGAGACAGTGCTCATGGTGATAGTGCTCATGGTGACAGTTCACATGGTGACAGAGCCCATGTTGAAAGTGCCCATGGTGACAGTGCTCATGGTGGCACTGCCCATGGTGACTGTGCTCATGCTTGCGGTGTACCTGGTTGGAGTTCCGATGGTGAAATTCCTCATGGTAGCACTGCCCATAATGATAGTGCTCATGGTGACAGTGTCCATGGTGACAGTGCCTATGGTGACAGTGCCCATTGTGATAGTGCTCATAGTGACAGTGCCCACTGTGACAGTGCTCACGGTGACAGTGCCCTTGGTGATAGTGCTCATGGTGATAGTGCTCATGGTGACAGTTCGCATGGTGACAGTGCCCATGTTGAAATTGCCGATGGTGACAGTACCCATGGTGAGAGTGCTCATGGTGAAGGTTCCCACTGTGACAGTGCTCATGGTGACAGTGCTCATGGTGACAGTGCTCAGGGTGAGAGTGCTCACGATGATAGTGCTCACGGTGACAGTTCCCTTGGTGATAGTGCTCATGGTGATAGTGCCCATGGTGACACTGCCCATGGTGATATTGCTCACGGTGACACTGCCCATGGTAATAGTGCTCATGGTGATAGTGCTCACGTTGACAGTGCCTTTGGTGATAGTGCTCATGGTGACACTGCCCATGGTGACAGTTCACATGCTGATAGTGCCCATGTTGAAAGTTCCCACGGTGACAGTGCTCATGGTGATAATGCCCATGGTGACTGTGCTCATGCTGGCGGTGTACAGGGTTGGTGTTCCCATGTTGAAATTCCTCATGGTGGCACTGCCCATGATGATAGTGTACATGGTGACAGTGTCCATGGTGACAGTGCCAATGGTGACAGTGCTCACGGTGACACTGCCCATGGTGACATTTCACAAGGTGACAGTGCCCATGTAGAAAGTGCTCATGGTGACAGTGACCATGGTGACATTTCCCATGTTGACAGTGTCCATTGTGATAGTGCCCATGGTGACAGTGCCCATGGTGACAGTGCTCATGTTGACAGTGCCCATGGTGACAGTGCCCTTGGTGACAATACCCATAGTGACATTTCCAATTGTGACAGTCCTCATAGTGAGAGATCCCATGGCGACAGTGCTGATGGATGACAGTGCTCATGTTGACAGTGCCCATGGGGACAATGCTGATGGATACAGTGTCCATGGTGATAGTGCTCCTCGGGACCGTGTAGATGGTTACAGTGCCCATGGTGACATTTTCCACAGTGACAGTGCCCATGGTGAGAGTGCCGATGGAGACAGTGTCCATAGTGACAGTTCCCATGGTGACAGTGCTCATGGTGACACTTCCCATGGTGAACAGTGTCCATGGTGACATTTCCGATGGAGACAGTGCTCCTGGTGAGAGTTCCCATGCTGACAGTGCTCACGTTGACAGTGCCCATGGTGACAGTTCCCATGTTGACACTTCCCATGGTGATATTGCTCATGGTGACAGTGCACATGGTGACATAGCCCACGGTGACAGTGCTCACGGTGATAGTGCTCATGGTAATAGTGCTCGTGTTGACACTACCGATGGTGACAGTGCACATGGTGACACTGCCCATAGTGACATTTCCCATGGTGACAGTGCTCATGGTGAGAGTTCCCATGGTGACAGTGCACATGGTGACAGTGCCCATGGTGATAGTGCTCACTGTGACAGTTCTCACTGTGGCAGTGCCAATGGTTACAGTGCGCATGGTGACCTTTCCCATGGTGACAGTTCCCATGGTGATAGTGCTCACCGTGATAGTGCCAATGGTGACAGTTACCATGGATACAGTGCCTATGGTGACAGTGCTCATGGTGACAGTGCCCACTGTGATAGTGCTCAGGGTGGCAGTTCGCATGGTGACAGTGGCCATGATGACAGTGCTCATGGTGGCAATGCCCACAGTGACAGTGCTCATGGTGATAGTGCTCACGATGACAGTGCCTTTGGTGATAGTATCCATGGTAATAGTTCTCAATGTGACAGTGCCCATGGAGATAGTGCTCATGGTGATGGTGCTCATGGTAATAGTGCTCATGGTGACACTGCCCATGGTGACAGTGCCCATGGTGACACTGCCCATAGTGACATTTCCCATGGTGGCAGTGCTCATGGTGACAGTTCCCATGGGGACAGTGCTCATGGTGACAGTGCCCATGGTGACAGTGTCCATGGTGACAGTGCCTATGGTGAGAGTGCCCATGGTGACAGTGTGCATGGTGACAGTGCTCATGTTGAAATTGCCCATGGTGACAGTGCTCAGGGTGAGAGTTCCCATGGTGACAATGTTCATGTTGACAATGCCCATGGAGACAGTGCTCATGTTGACAGCGCCCACGGTGACAGTGCTCATGGTTACAGTGCTCACAGTTACAGTGCCCATGGTGATAGGGCCCATAGTAATAGTGCTCACGGTGACAGCATCCACGTTGATATTGTTCATGGTGACACTACCCATGGTGATAGTGCTCACGGTGACAGTGCTCATGAAGACAGTTCCCATGGTTGCAGTGCCCATGGTGACATTGCCCACGGTGACAATGCTCATGGTGACAGTGCTCATGGTGATATTGCTCACGGTGATAGTGCTCACATTGACAATGCCCTTGGTGATAGTGCTCATGGTAATACTGCTCATGGTGATAGTGCTCATGGTGATAGTTCGTATGGTGACAGTGCCCATGTTGAAAGTCCCCATGATGGCAGTGCTCATGGTGACATTGCCCATGGTGACTGTGCTCATGCTGGCAGTGTACATGGTTGGAGTTCCCATGGTGAAATTCCTTATGGTGGCACTGCCCATGGTGATAGTGTTCATGGTGACAGTGTCCATGGTGACAGTGCCCATGATGACAGTGCTCATGGTGACAGTGCCCACGGTGACAGTGCTCATGGTGACAGTGCTCACGGTGACAGTGCCCTTGGTGATAATACCCATGTTAATAGTGCTCACAGTGACAGTGCCCATGGTGATTTTGCTCACGGTGACACTCCCCATGGGGATAGTGCTCATGGTGACAGTTCCCATGGTAACTGTGCCCATGGTGACAGTGCTCATGGCGACAGTGCCCACGGTGACTATGCTCATGGAGACAGTGCTCATGGTGATAGTGCTCATGGTGACAGTTCACATGGTGACAGAGCCCATGTTGAAAGTGCCCATGGTGACATTGCTCATGGTGACACTGCCATGGTGACTGTGCTCATGCTGGCGGTGTACATGATTGGAGTTCCCATGGTGAAATTCCTCATGGTGGCACTGCCCATGATGACACTGCCCATGGTGACAGTGCTCATGGTGACATTTCCCATGGTGACAGTGCTCATGTTGACAGTGCACATGGTGACAGTGCCCACGGTGACATTTCCCATGGTTACAGTGTTCATGGTGATATTGCTCACGGTGACAGTGCCCATGGTTATAGTCCTCACGGTGACAGTGCTCACGGTGACAGTGACCTTGGTGATAGTATCCTTGTTAATAGTGCTCACGGTGACAGTGCCCATGGTGATATTGCTCACGGTGACACTGCCCATGGTGATAGTGCTCATGGTGACGGTTCCCAAGGTTACAGTGCCCATGGTGACAGTGCTCATGGTGACAGTGCCCATGGTGATTATGCTCATGGAGACCGTGCTCACGGTGATAGTGCTCATGGTGACAGTTCGCATGCTGACAGGGCCCATGTTGAAAGTGCCCATGGTGACAGTGCTCATGGTGATAATGCCCATGGTGAATGTGCTCATGCTGGCTGTGTACCTGGTTGGAATTCCGATGGTGAAATTCTTCATGGTAGCACTGCCCATGATGATAGTGCCCATGATGAAAGTGGTCATGGTGACAGTGCTCATGGTGACACTGCCCATGGTAACAGAACTCAGGATGACAGTGTCCATGGTGACAGTGCACATGGTGACAGTGGCCATGTTGAAATTGCCCATGGTAACAGTTCTCATGGTGACACTGCCCATAGTGACTGTGCTCATGCTGGCGGTGTAGAAGGTTGGAGTTCCCATGGTGAAATTCCTCATGGTGGCACTACCCATGATAATGGTGCTCATGGTGACAGTGTACATCGTGAGAGTGCCCATGGTAACAATGCTAATGGTGACACTGCCCATGGTGACAGTGCCCAAGGTGATATTTCCCATGGTGACAGTGCTCATTTTGACAGTGCACACGGTGACAGTGCCCACAGTGACAGTGCTCACGGTGATCATGTTAATGGTAATATTGCTCATGGTGACACTGCCCATGGTTATAGTGCTCACGGTGATAGTGTTCATGGTGACAGTTCCCATGATGAAAGTGCTCATGGTGACATTGCCCACGGTGACAGTGCTCATGGTGAGAGTTCGCATGGTGACAGTGCCCATGGTTACAATGCTCATGGTCACACAACCCATGGTGACTGTGCTAAAGCTGGCGGTGTACATGGTTGGAGTTCCCATGGTGAAATTCCTCATGGTGGCACTGCCCATGATGATAGTGTTCATGGTGACAGTGTCCATGGTGACAGTGCCTATGGTGACAGTGTCCATTGTGATAGTTATCATGGTGATAGTGCCCTCAGTGACAGTTCTAATGGTGACAGTTCGATGGTGACAGTGCCCATGATGACAGTGCTCATGGTGACAGTGCCCACGGTGACATTGCTCATGGTGACAGTGCTCATGGTGACAGTTCCCTTGGTGATAGTACCCATGGTCATAGTGGTCACGGTGAGAGTGCCCATGGTGATATTGCTCACGGTGACACTGCCTATGGTGATAGTGCACACGGTCATAGTGCTCATTGTGACAGTGCCCATGGTGACTATGCTCATGGTGACAGTGCTCACGGTGATAGTGCTCATGGTGACCGTGCTCATGATGATAGTGCTCATGGTGACAGTTCGCATGGTGATAGGGCCCATGTTGAAAGTGCCCATGGTGAAAGTGCTCATGGTGACACTGCCCATGTTGACTGTGCTCATGCTGGCGGTGTACATGGTTGGAGTTCCGATGGTGAAATTGCTCATGGTAGCACTGCCCATAATGATAGTGCTCATGGTGACAGTGTCCATGGTGACAGTGCCTATGGTGACAGAGCCCATTGTGATAGTGTTCACGGTGATAGTGCCCACAGTGACAGTGCTCATGGTGACAGTTCCTATGGTGACACTGCCCATGATGACAGTGCTCATGGTGACAGTGCCCACGGTGACAGTGCTCATTGTGACACTGCTCACGGTAAAAGTGCCCTTGGTGATAGTACCCATGTTAATAGTGCTCACGGTGACAGTTCACATGGTGACAGTGCCCATTTTGAATGTGCCAATGGTGGCAGGGCCCATGGTGACAGTGCTCATGGTGAGAGTTCCCATGGTGACAGTGCTCATGTTCACAGTGCCCATGGTGACAGTGTCCATGGTCAACAGTGCCCATGGTGAGAGTGCCCATGGTGACAGTGCCCATGGTGACAGTGCTCATGGTGACAGTGCTCAAGGTGGCCATATCCATGGTGGGAATTCCCATGGTGAAAGTTCTCATGGTGGCAGTGCCCATGATGACAGTGCGCATTGTGACAGTGCAGATGCTGAGAGTGCCCATGGTGACATTTCCCATGGTGACAGTGTTCATGGTAAGACTTACCATGGTGACAGTGCTCATGTTCACAGTGCCCATGGTGACAGTGTCCATGGTCAACAGTGCCCATGGTGAGAGTGCCCATGGTGACAGTGCCCATGGTGACAGTGCTCATGGTGACAGTGCTCAAGGTGGCCATATCCATGGTGGGAATTCCCATGGTGAAAGTTCTCATGGTGGCAGTGCCCATGATGACAGTGCGCATTGTGACAGTGCACATGCTGAGAGTGCCCATGGTGACATTTCCCTTGGAGACAATGCTTATGGTGAGAGTGGCCATGGTGACACTGGCCATGGTGACAGTGCTCATGGTGAGAGTTCCCATGGTGACAGTGCTCATGTTGAGAGTGCCCATGGTGACCATTCCCATGGTGACAGTTCTCATGGTGATAGTGCTCATGGTGACAGTGCTCATGGGGACAGTGCACACGGTGACAGTGCCCACGGTGACAGTGCTCACGGTGATAGTGCTCATGGTGATATTGCCCATGGTAATAGTGCTCATGTTGACAGTGCCCATGGTGATATTGCTCATGGTGACACTACACATGGTGATAGTGCTCACGGTGATAGTGCTCACGGTGACAGTGCCCTTGGTGAAAGTGCTCTTGGTGATAGTGCTCATGGTAATAGTGCACATGGTGACACTGCCCATGGTGACAGTGCCCATGGTGACACTGCCCATAGTGACATTTCCCATGGTGACAGTGCTCTTGTTGACAGTGCCCATGGTGACAGTGACCATGGTGAGTGTGCCCATGGTGACAGTGTCCATGGTGACAGTGCTCACCTTGACAGTGCCTTTGGTGATAGTACCCATGTTAATATTGCTCACGGTTACAGTGCCCATGGTGATAGTGCTCATGGTGATAGTGCTCATGGTGACAGTTACCTTGGTGATAGTGCTCATGGTGATAGTGCTCATGGTGATAGTTCGCATGGTGACAGTGCCCATGTTGAAAGTCTCCATGAAGGCAGTGCTCATGGTGACACTGCCCATGGTGACTGTGCTCTTGCTGGCGGTGTACATGTTTGGAGTTCTCATGGTGAAATTCCTTATGGTGGCACTGCCCATGATGATAGTGTTCATCGTGACAATGTCCATGGTGACAGTGCCTATGGTGACAGTGCCCATTGTGATAGTGCTCACGGTGATAATGCCCTCAGTGACAGTTCTAATGGTGACAGTTCCCACGGTGACATTGCTCATGGTGACAGTGCTCACGGTGACAGTAACCTTGGTGATAGTACCCATGGTAATAGAGGTCACGGTGACAGTGCCCATGGTGATATTGCTCACGGTGACACTGCCCATGGTGATAGTGCTCACGGTGATAGTGCTCAGGGTGACAGTTCCCATGGTTACAGTGCCCATGGTGACAGTGCTCATGGTGACAGTGCCCGCGGTGACTGTGCTCATGGTGACAGTGCTCACAGACATACTGCTCATGGTGACAGTTCGCATGGCAACAGGGCCCATGTTAAAAGTGCCCATGGTGACAGTGCTCATGTTGGCACTGCCCATGGTGACTGTGCTCATGCTGGTGGTGTACATGGTTGGAGTTCCCATGGTGAAATTCCTTATGGTGGCAATGCCCATGATGATAGTGCTCATGGTGACATTGCCCACGGTGACAGTGCTCATGGTGACAGTTCGCATGTTGACATTGCCCATGGTGACAGTGCTCATGGTGACACAGCCCATGGTGACTGCGCTAAAGCTGGCGGTGTACATAGTTGGAATTCTCATGGTGAAATTCCTCATGGTGGCACTGCCCATGATGATAGCGCTCACTGTGACAGTGTCCATAGTGACAGTGCCCATGGTGACAGTGCCCATGGTGACATTTCCCATGGTGACTGTGCCCATGGTGACATTTCCCAATGTGACAGTGCTCATGGTGAGAGTTCCCATGGTGACAGTGTTGATGTTGACAGTGCCAATGGTGACAGTGCCCATGGTGACAGTGCCCATGGTGATAGTGTCCATGGTGACAGTGCTCATGTTGACAGTGCCCACGGCGACAGTGCTCATGGTGAGAGTACCCATGGTGACAGTTCTCACCTTGATAGTGCCCATGGTGACCGTTCCCATGGTGACAGTTCCCATGGTGATAGTGCTCACCGTGATAGTGCCCAGGGTGACAGTTCCCATGGATACAGTGCCCATGGTGACAGTTCTCATGGTGACAGTGCCCACGGTGATAGTGCTCATGGTGGCAGTTCGCATGCTGACAGTGCCCATGATGACAGTGCTCATGGTGACAGTGCCCACGGTGACAGTGCTCACAGTGAGAGTGCCCTTGCTGATAGTACCCATGGTAATAGTGCTCACATGAAAGTGCCCATAGTGATATTGCTCACGGTGACACTGCCCATGGTGATAGTGGTCACGGTGACAATGCCCACGGTGATAGTGTTCATGGTGATAGTGCTCATGTTGAGAGTGCTCATGGTGACACTGCCCATGGTGACTGTGATCATGCTGGCGGTGTACATGGTTGGAGTTCCCATGGGGAAATTTCTTATGGTGGCAATGCCCATGATGATAGTGCTCATGGTGACAGTGCTCATGGTGACAGTGTACATGGTGACAATCCCCACGGTGACAGTGATCACGGTGATAGTTCTCATGGCGATAGTGCCCATTGTAATAGTGCTCACGGTGACGTTGCCCATGTTGATATTGTTCACGGTGACACTGCCCTTGGTGATAGCGCTCATGGTGATAGTGCTCATGGTAATACTGCTCATGGTGACACTGCCCATGGTGACAGTGCCCATGGAGACACTGCCCATAGTGACATTTCCCATGGTGACAGTGCTCATGGTGAGAGTTCCCATATTGACAGTGCACATGGTGAAAGTTCCCATGGTGACAGTGTTCACAGTGACAGTGCTCACTGTGGCAGTGACATTGGTTACAGTGCTCATGGGGGCAGTGTCCATGGTGGCAGTTCCCAAGATGACAGTGCTCATGGTGACATTTCCCATGGTAACAGAGCTCATGATGACAGTGTCCATGGTGACATTGCCCATGTCGAAAGTGCCCATGGTGACATTGCTCATGGTGACACTGCCCATGGTGACTGTGCTCATGCTGGCGGTGTACATGGTTGGAGTTCCCATGGTGAAATTCCTCATGGTGGCACTGCCCATGATGATAGTGCTCATGGTGACAGTGTCCATCGTGAGAGTGCACTTGGTGACAGTGCTCATGATGACACTGCCCATGGTGACAGTGCCCATGGTGACATTTCCCATGGTGACAGTGCTCATGTTGACAGTGCACAAGGTGACAGTGCCCAAGGTGACATTTCCCATGGTTACAGTGTTAATGGTGATATTGCTCACTGTGACAGTGCCCATGGTTATAGTCCTCACGGTGATAGTGCTCATGGTGACAGTTCCCATGGTGACAGTGTTCATGGTGACAGTTCGCATGGTGACAGTCCCCATGGTGACAGTGCTCATGGTGACACAGCCCATGGTGACTGTTCTAAAGCTGCCGATGTACATGGTTGGAGTTCCCAAGCTGAAATTCCTCATGTTGGCACTGCCCATGATGATAGTGTTCATGGTGACAGTGTCCATGGAGACAGTGCCTATGGTGACAGTGCCCATTGTGATAGTGCTCACGGTGATAGTGCCCACAGTGACAGTTGTAATAGTGACAGTCCCCATGGTGACAGTGTCGATGATGACAGTGCTCATGGTGACAGTGTTCATGGTGATATTGCTCACGGTGACACTGCCCATGGTTATTGTCCTCACGGTGATAGTGCTCATGATGACAGTGCCCACAGTGACAGTGCTCATGGTGGCAGTGCTCACAGTGACAATGCCCATGGTGATAGTGCCCATGGTAATAGTGCTCATGGTGACAGTACCCATGGTGATACTGTTCACGGTGACACTTCCTATGGTGATAGTGCTCACGTTGATAGTGCTCATAGTGACAGTTCCCATGGTTACAGTGCCCATGGTGACAGTGCTACTGGTGACAGTGCCCACGGTGAAAATGCTCATGGTGACAGTGCTCATGGTGATAGTCCTCACGGTGACAGTGCTCACATTGACAGTGCCCTTGGTGATAGTGCACATGGTAATACTGCTCATGGTGAAATTGCTCATGGTGATAGTTCGCATGGTGACAGTGCCCATGTCGAAAGTGCCCATGGTGGCAGTGCTCATGGTGACACTGCCCATGGTGACTGTGCTCATGCTGGGAGTGTACATGGTTGGAGTTCCCATGGTGAAATTCCTTATGGTGGCACTGCCCATGATGATAGTGTTCATGGTGACATTGTCCATGGTGACAGTGCGTATGGTGACAGTGCCCATTGTGATTGTGCTCACGGTGATAGTGCCCACAGTGACAGTGCTAATGGTGACAGTCCCCATGGTGACAGTTCCCATGATGACAGTGCTCATGGTGACAGTGCCCACGGTGACAGTGCTCATGGTCACAGTGCTCACGGTGACAGTGCTCACGGTGACAGTGACCTTGGTGATAGTATCCTTGTTAATAGTGCTCACGGTGACAGTGCCCATGGTGATATTGCTCACGGTGACACTGCCCATGGTGATAGTGCTCATGGTGACGGTTCCCAAGGTTACAGTGCCCATGGTGACAGTCCTCATGGTGACAGTGCCCATGGTGATTATGCTCATGGAGACCGTGCTCACGGTGATAGTGCTCATGGTGACAGTTCGCATGCTGACAGGGCCCATGTTGAAAGTGCCCATGGTGACAGTGCTCATGGTGATAATGCCCATGGTGAATGTGCTCATGCTGGCTGTGTACCTGGTTGGAATTCCGATGGTGAAATTCTTCATGGTAGCACTGCCCATGATGATAGTGCCCATGATGAAAGTGGTCATGGTGACAGTGCTCATGGTGACACTGCCCATGGTAATAGAACTCAGGATGACAGTGTCCATGGTGACAGTGCACATGGTGACAGTGGCCATGTTGAAATTGCCCATGGTAACAGTTCTCATGGTGACACTGCCCATAGTGACTGTGCTCATGCTGGCGGTGTAGAAGGTTGGAGTTCCCATGGTGAAATTCCTCATGGTGGCACTACCCATGATAATGGTGCTCATGGTGACAGTGTACATCGTGAGAGTGCCCATGGTAACAATGCTAATGGTGACACTGCCCAAGGTGACAGTGCCCAAGGTGATATTTCCCATGGTGACAGTGCTCATTTTGACAGTGCACACGGTGACAGTGCCCACAGTGACAGTGCTCACGGTGATCATGTTAATGGTAATATTGCTCATGGTGACACTGCCCATGGTTATAGTGCTCACGGTGATAGTGTTCATGGTGACAGTTCCCATGGTGAAAGTGCTCATGGTGACATTGCCCACGGTGACAGTGCTCATGGTGAGAGTTCGCATGGTGACAGTGCCCATGGTTACAATGCTCATGGTCACACAACCCATGGTGACTGTGCTAAAGCTGGCGGTGTACATGGTTGGAGTTCCCATGGTGAAATTCCTCATGGTGGCACTGCCCATGATGATAGTGTTCATGGTGACAGTGTCCATGGTGACAGTGCCTATGGTGACAGTGTCCATTGTGATAGTTATCATGGTGATAGTGCCCTCAGTGACAGTTCTAATGGTGACAGTTCGATGGTGACAGTGCCCATGATGACAGTGCTCATGGTGACAGTTCCCATGGTGACAGTGCCCACGGTGACAGTGCTCATGGTGACAGTTCCCTTGGTGATAGTACCCATGGTCATAGTGGTCACGGTGAGAGTGCCCATGGTGATATTGCTCACGGTGACACTGCCTATGGTGATAGTGCACACGGTCATAGTGCTCATTGTGACAGTGCCCATGGTGACTATGCTCATGGTGACAGTGCTCACGGTGATAGTGCTCATGGTGACAGTGCTCATGATGATAGTGCTCATGGTGACAGTTCGCATGGTGATAGGGCCCATGTTGAAAGTGCCCATGGTGAAAGTGCTCATGGTGACACTGCCCATGTTGACTGTGCTCATGCTGGCGGTGTACATGGTTGGAGTTCCGATGGTGAAATTGCTCATGGTAGCACTGCCCATAATGATAGTGCTCATGGTGACAGTGTCCATGGTGACAGTGCCTATGGTGACAGAGCCCATTGTGATAGTGTTCACGGTGATAGTGCCCACAGTGACAGTGCTCATGGTGACAGTTCCTATGGTGACACTGCCCATGATGACAGTGCTCATGGTGACAGTGCCCACGGTGACAGTGCTCATTGTGACACTGCTCACGGTAAAAGTGCCCTTGGTGATAGTACCCATGTTAATAGTGCTCACGGTGACAGTTCACATGGTGACAGTGCCCATTTTGAATGTGCCCATGGTGGCAGTGCCCATGGTGACAGTGCTCATGGTGAGAGTTCCCATGGTGACAGTGCTCATGTTCACAGTGCCCATGGTGACAGTGTCCATGGTCAACAGTGCCCATGGTGAGAGTGCCCATGGTGACAGTGCCCATGGTGACAGTGCTCATGGTGACAGTGTCCACGGTGAGAGTGCTCATGGTGACACTGCTCACGGTAACAGTGCCCTTGGTGAGAGTACCCATGTTAATAGTGCTCACGGTGATAGAGCCCACGGTGACATTTCCCATGGTGACAGTGCTCACTTTGACAGTGTACACGATGACAGTGCCCACGGTGACAGTGTTTATGGTGATATTACTAACGGGGACACGGCCCATGTTCATAGTGCTCACGGTGATAGTGCTCATGGTGACAGTTACCATGGTGACAGTGCCCACAGTGACAGTGCTCATGGTGACATTACCCACAGTGACAGTACTCATGGTGACAGTACGCATGGTGACAGTGCCCATGGTGACAGTGCTCATGGTGACACAGCCCATGGTGACTGTGCTAAAGCTGGCGGTGCATATGGTTGGAGTTCCCATGGTGAAATTCCTCATGGTGGCACTGCCCATGATGATAGTGCTCATGGTGACAGTGCCCATGGTGACATTTCCCATGGTGACAGTGCTCATGGTGAGAGTTCCCAGGCCGACCGTGCCCATGATGACAGTGCTCATGTTTACTGTGCCCACGGTGAAAGTGCTCATGGTAACAGTGATCACGGTGACAGTGCCCTTGGTGATAGTACCCATGTTAACAGTGCTCAATGTGACAGTGCCCATGGTGATATTTCTCACGGTGACACTGCCCATGGTGATAGTGCTCACGGTGATTGTGCTCATGGTGACAGTTCCCATGGTTACAGTGCCCACTGTGACAGTGCCCATGGTGACAGTGCCCACGGTGACAGTGCTCATGGTGACAGTGCTCATGGTGATAGTGCTCACGGTGATAGTGCTCACGGTGACAGTGCCCTTGGTGATAGTGCTCATGGTGATAGTTCTCATGGTGGCAGTTTGCATGGTGACACTGCCCCTGTTGAAAGTGCCCATGGTGACAGTGCTCATGTTGACACTGCCCATGGTGACAGTGCTCATGTTGGAGGTGTACATGGTTGGAGTTCCCATGGTACAACTGTTATGGTGCACTGCCCATGATGATAGTGCTCATGGTGACAGTGTCCATGGTGACAGTGCACATGGTGACAGTGCCTATGGTGAGAGTGCCCATGGTGACAGCGCCCATGGTGACCGTTTCCATGGTGACAGTGCTCATGTTGACAGTGCCCATGGTGACCGTTCCCATGGTGACAGTTCCCATGGTGATAGTGCTCACCGTGATAGTGCCCATTGTGACAGTTCCCATGGATCCAGTGCCCATGGTGACAGTGCTCATTGTGACAGTGCCCTCGGTGATAGAGCTCATGGTGGCATTTCGCATGGTGACAGTGCCCATGACGACAGTGCTCATGGTTACAATGCCCACGGAGACAGTGCTCATGGTTACAGTGCTCACGGTGACAGTGCTCATGGTGACATTGCCCATGGTGACAGTGCTCATGGTGACAGTTCGCATGGTGACAGTGCCCACGGTGATAGTGCTCACGGTGATAATGCTCGCAGTGACAGTGCTCTTGATGATAGTGCTCATGGTTAAAGTTCTCATGGTGAGAGTGCTCATGGTAACACTGACCATCGTGTCTGTGCTCATGCTGGCGGTGTACATGGCTGGAGTCCCCATGGTGAAATTTCTTATGCTGGCAGTGCCCATGATGATAGTGCTCATGGTGACAGTGTCCATCGTGAGAGTGCCCATGGTGACAGTGCTCATGGTGACCCTGCCCATGGTGAGAGTTCCCATGGTGATATTTCCCATGTTGACAGTGCTCATGTTGACAGTGCACACGGTGACAGTGTTCATGGTGATATTGCTCAAGGTGACGGTGCCCATGGTTATAGTGCTCACGTTGATAGTGCTCATGGTGACAGTTCCCATGGTGACAGTGCTCATGGTGACATTTCCCATGGTAACAGAGCTCATGATGACAGTGTCCATGGTGACAGTGCCCATGTTGAAAGTGCCCATGGTGACATTGCTCATGGTGACACTGCCATGGTGACTGTGCTCATGCTGGCGGTGTACATGATTGGAGTTCCCATGGTGAAATTCCTCATGGTGGCACTGCCCATGATGACACTGCCCATGGTGACAGTGCCCATGGTGACATTTCCCATGGTGACAGTGCTCATGTTGACAGTGCACATGGTGACAGTGCCCACGGTGACATTTCCCATGGTTACAGTGTTCATGGTGATATTGCTCACGGTGACAGTGCCCATGGTTATAGTCCTCACGGTGATAGTGCTCATGGTGACAGTTCCCATGGTGACAGTGCCCACGGTGACAGTGCTCATGGTGACATTGCCCACGGTGACAGTACTCATGGTAACAGTTCCCATGGTGACAGTGCTCATGTTGATAGTGCCCACGGTGACAGTGCTCATGGTGACAGTGCTCACAATGACAGTGCCCTTGGTGATAGTGCCCATGGTAATAGGGCTCACGGTGACACTGCCCATGGTGATATTGTTCACGGTGACACTGCCCATGGTGATAGAGCTCACGGTGATAGTGCTCACATTGACAGTGCCCTTGGGGATAGTGCTCATGGTAATACTGCTCATGGTGATAGTGCTCATGGCGATAGTTCGCATGGTGACAGTGCCCATGTGGAAAGTGCCCATGGTGGCAGTGCTCATGGTGACACGCCCATGGTGGCTGTGCTCATGCTGGCGGTGTCCATGGTTGGAGTTCCCATGGTGAAATTCCTTATGGTAGCACTGCCCATGATGATAGTGCTCATGGTGACAGTATCCATGGTGACAGTGCCTATGGTGACAGTGTCCATGGTGATAGTGCCCACAGTGACTGTGCTCATTGTGACAGTTTCTATGGTGAGAGTAACCATGATGACAGTGCTCATGGTGACAATGCCCACAGTGACATTGCTCACGGTGATAGTGCTCACGTTGACATTGCCCTTGGTGATAGTACGCATGGTAATATTGCTCACGGTGACAGTGCCCATGGTGATAGTGCTCATGGTGATAGTGCTCATGGTAATAGTGATCATGGTGAAACTGCCTATGGTGACAGTGCCCACGGTGACACTGCCCATAGTGATATTTGCCATGGTGACAATGCTCATGGTGAGAGTTCCCATGGTGACAGTGCTCACGGTGACAGTGCTCATGGTGACACAGCCCATGGTGACTGTGCTAAAGCTGGCGGTGTATATGGTTGGAGTTCCCATGATGAAATTCCTCATGGTGGCACTCCCCATGATGATAGTGCTCATGGTGACAGTGCCCATGGTGAAATTATCCATGGTGACAGTGCTCATGGTGAGAGTTCCTATGGTGACTGTGCTCATGTTGACAGTGCCCATGGTGACAGTGCCCACGGTGACACTGCGCAAGGTGATAGTGCTCAACGTGATAGTGCCCATGGTAATAGTGCTGATGGTGACACTGCCCATGTTGATATTGCTCACGGTGACACTGCCCATGGTGATAGTGCTCACGGTGACCGTGCCCTTGGTGATATTGCTCATGGTGATACAGCTCATGGCGGAAGTTCGCATGGTGACACTGCCCCTGTTGAAATTGCCCATGGTGACAGTGCTCATGTTGACAGTGCACATGGTGACAGTGCCCACGGTGACATTTCCCATGGTTACAGTGTTCATGGTGATATTGCTCACGGTGACAGTGCCCATGGTTATAGTCCTCACGGTGATAGTGCTCATGGTGACAGTTCCCATGGTGACAGTGCCCACGGTGACAGTGCTCATGGTGACATTGCCCACGGTGACAGTACTCATGGTAACAGTTCCCATGGTGACAGTGCTCATGTTGATAGTGCCCACGGTGACAGTGCTCATGGTGACAGTGCTCACAATGACAGTGCCCTTGGTGATAGTGCCCATGGTAATAGGGCTCACGGTGACACTGCCCATGGTGATATTGTTCACGGTGACACTGCCCATGGTGATAGAGCTCACGGTGATAGTGCTCACATTGACAGTGCCCTTGGGGATAGTGCTCATGGTAATACTGCTCATGGTGATAGTGCTCATGGCGATAGTTCGCATGGTGACAGTGCCCATGTGGAAAGTGCCCATGGTGGCAGTGCTCATGGTGACACGCCCATGGTGGCTGTGCTCATGCTGGCGGTGTCCATGGTTGGAGTTCCCATGGTGAAATTCCTTATGGTAGCACTGCCCATGATGATAGTGCTCATGGTGACAGTATCCATGGTGACAGTGCCTATGGTGACAGTGTCCATGGTGATAGTGCCCACAGTGACTGTGCTCATTGTGACAGTTTCTATGGTGAGAGTAACCATGATGACAGTGCTCATGGTGACAATGCCCACAGTGACATTGCTCACGGTGATAGTGCTCACGTTGACATTGCCCTTGGTGATAGTACGCATGGTAATATTGCTCACGGTGACAGTGCCCATGGTGATAGTGCTCATGGTGATAGTGCTCATGGTAATAGTGATCATGGTGAAACTGCCTATGGTGACAGTGCCCACGGTGACACTGCCCATAGTGATATTTGCCATGGTGACAATGCTCATGGTGAGAGTTCCCATGGTGACAGTGCTCACGGTGACAGTGCTCATGGTGACACAGCCCATGGTGACTGTGCTAAAGCTGGCGGTGTATATGGTTGGAGTTCCCATGATGAAATTCCTCATGGTGGCACTCCCCATGATGATAGTGCTCATGGTGACAGTGCCCATGGTGAAATTATCCATGGTGACAGTGCTCATGGTGAGAGTTCCTATGGTGACTGTGCTCATGTTGACAGTGCCCATGGTGACAGTGCCCACGGTGACACTGCGCAAGGTGATAGTGCTCAACGTGATAGTGCCCATGGTAATAGTGCTGATGGTGACACTGCCCATGTTGATATTGCTCACGGTGACACTGCCCATGGTGATAGTGCTCACGGTGATAGTGCTCACGGTGACCGTGCCCTTGGTGATATTGCTCATGGTGATACAGCTCATGGCGGAAGTTCGCATGGTGACACTGCCCCTGTTGAAATTGCCCATGGTGACAGTGCTCATGTTGACACTGCCCATGGTGACTGTGCTCACGATGGAGGTGTACATGGTTGGAGTTCCCATGGTACAACTGTTATGGTGGTACTGCCCATGATGATAGTGCTCATGGTGACAGTGTCCATGGTGACAGTGCCCATGGTGATAGTGCCTATTGTGAGAGTGCCCATGGTGACAGTTCCCATGGTGACCATTTCCATGGTGATAATGCTCATGTTGACAGTGCCAACCGTGACAATGCTCATGGTGAGAGTTCCCATGGTGAAAGTGATCATCTTGACAATGCCCATGGCGACCGTTCCCATGGTGACATTTCCCATGGTGATAGTACTCACCGTGATAGTGCCCATGGTGACAGTTCCCATGGATACAGTGTCCATGGTGACAGTGCTCATTGTGGCACTGCCCATGGTGACTGTGCTCATGCTGGCGGTGTACTTGGTTGGAGTTCCGATGGTGAAATTCCTCATGGTAGCACTGCCCATGATGATAGTGCTCATGGTGACAGTGTCCGTCATGAGAGTGTCCATGGTGACAGTTCCCATGGTGATAGTGCATACCGTGATAGTGCCCATGGTGACAGTTCCCATGGATACAGTGCCCATGGTGACAGTGCTCACGGTGATAGTGCTCATGCAGACAGTTCGCATGGTGACACGGCCCATGTTGAAAGTGCCCATGGTGACAGTGCTCATAGTGGCACTGCCCATGATGATTGTGCTCATTCTGGCGGTGTACTTGGTTGGAGTTCCCATGGTGAAATTCCTCATGGTAGCACTGCCCATGCTGATAGTGCTCATGGTGACAGTGCACATGGTGACAATGCCCACACTGACAGTGCTCACGGTGTTAGTGCACATGGTGATAATGCCCATTGTAATTGTGCTCAAGGTGACAGTGCCCATGTTGATATTGCTCAAGGTGATAGTGCTCATGGTGACACTGCCCTTGATGATAGTGCTCTTGGTGATAGTGCTCATGGTAATAGTGTTCATGGTGACAGTGCCCATGGTGACACTGCTCATAGTGACAATTCCCATGGTGACAGTGCTCATGGTGACAGTGCTCACGGTGACAGTGCCCTTGGTGATAATACCCATGTTAATAGTGCTCACAGTGACAGTGCCCATGGTGATTTTGCTCACGGTGACACTACCCATGGTGATAGTGCTCATGGTGATAGTGCTCATGGTGACAGTTCCCATGGTAACTGTGCCCATGGTGACAGTGCTCATGGCGACAGTGCCCACGGTGACTATGCTCATGGAGACAGTGCTCATGGTGATAGTGCTCATGGTGACAGTTCACATGGTGACAGAGCCCATGTTGAAAGTGCCCATGGTGACAGTGCTCATGGTGGCACTGCCCATGGTGACTGTGCTCATGCTTGCGGTGTACCTGGTTGGAGTTCCGATGGTGAAATTCCTCATGGTAGCACTGCCCATAATGATAGTGCTCATGGTGACAGTGTCCATGGTGACAGTGCCTATGGTGACAGTGCCCATTGTGATAGTGCTCATAGTGACAGTGCCCACTGTGACAGTGCTCACGGTGACAGTGCCCTTGGTGATAGTGCTCATGGTGATAGTGCTCATGGTGACAGTTCGCATGGTGACAGTGCCCATGTTGAAATTGCCGATGGTGACAGTACCCATGGTGAGAGTGCTCATGGTGAAGGTTCCCACTGTGACAGTGCTCATGGTGACAGTGCTCATGGTGACAGTGCTCAGGGTGAGAGTGCTCACGATGATAGTGCTCACGGTGACAGTTCCCTTGGTGATAGTGCTCATGGTGATAGTGCCCATGGTGACACTGCCCATGGTGATATTGCTCACGGTGACACTGCCCATGGTAATAGTGCTCATGGTGATAGTGCTCACGTTGACAGTGCCTTTGGTGATAGTGCTCATGGTGACACTGCCCATGGTGACAGTTCACATGCTGATAGTGCCCATGTTGAAAGTTCCCACGGTGACAGTGCTCATGGTGATAATGCCCATGGTGACTGTGCTCATGCTGGCGGTGTACAGGGTTGGTGTTCCCATGTTGAAATTACTCATGGTGGCACTGCCCAGGATGATAGTGTACATGGTGACAGTGTCCATGGTGACAGTGCCAATGGTGACAGTGCTCACGGTGACACTGCCCATGGTGACATTTCACAAGGTGACAGTGCCCATGTTGAAAGTGCTCATGGTGACAGTGACCATGGTGACATTTCCCATGTTGACAGTGTCCATTGTGATAGTGCCCATGGTGACAGTGCCCATGGTGACAGTGCTCATGTTGACAGTGCCCATGGTGACAGTGCCCTTGGTGACAATACCCATAGTGACATTTCCAATTGTGACAGTCCTCATAGTGAGAGTTCCCATGGCGACAGTGCTGATGGATGACAGTGCTCATGTTGACAGTGCCCATGGGGACAATGCTGATGGATACAGTGTCCATGGTGATAGTGCTCCTCGGGACCGTGTAGATGGTTACAGTGCCCATGGTGACATTTTCCACAGTGACAGTGCCCATGGTGAGAGTGCCGATGGAGACAGTGTCCATAGTGACAGTTCCCATGGTGACAGTGCTCATGGTGACACTTCCCATGGTGAACAGTGTCCATGGTGACATTTCCGATGGAGACAGTGCTCCTGGTGAGAGTTCCCATGCTGACAGTGCTCACGTTGACAGTGCCCATGGTGACAGTTCCCATGTTGACACTTCCCATGGTGATATTGCTCATGGTGACAGTGCACATGGTGACATAGCCCACGGTGACAGTGCTCACGGTGATAGTGCTCATGGTAATAGTGCTCGTGTTGACACTACCGATGGTGACAGTGCACATGGTGACACTGCCCATAGTGACATTTCCCATGGTGACAGTGCTCATGGTGAGAGTTCCCATGGTGACAGTGCACATGGTGACAGTGCCCATGGTGATAGTGCTCACTGTGACAGTTCTCACTGTGGCAGTGCCAATGGTTACAGTGCGCATGGTGACCTTTCCCATGGTGACAGTTCCCATGGTGATAGTGCTCACCGTGATAGTGCCAATGGTGACAGTTACCATGGATACAGTGCCTATGGTGACAGTGCTCATGGTGACAGTGCCCACTGTGATAGTGCTCAGGGTGGCAGTTCGCATGGTGACAGTGGCCATGATGACAGTGCTCATGGTGGCAATGCCCACAGTGACAGTGCTCATGGTGATAGTGCTCACGATGACAGTGCCTTTGGTGATAGTATCCATGGTAATAGTTCTCAATGTGACAGTGCCCATGGAGATAGTGCTCATGGTGATGGTGCTCATGGTAATAGTGCTCATGGTGACACTGCCCATGGTGACAGTGCCCATGGTGACACTGCCCATAGTGACATTTCCCATGGTGGCAGTGCTCATGGTGACAGTTCCCATGGGGACAGTGCTCATGGTGACAGTGCCCATGGTGACAGTGTCCATGGTGACAGTGCCTATGGTGAGAGTGCCCATGGTGACAGTGTGCATGGTGACAGTGCTCATGTTGAAATTGCCCATGGTGACAGTGCTCATGGTGAGAGTTCCCATGGTGACAATGTTCATGTTGACAATGCCCATGGAGACAGTGCTCATGTTGACAGCGCCCACGGTGACAGTGCTCATGGTTACAGTGCTCACAGTTACAGTGCCCATGGTGATAGGGCCCATAGTAATAGTGCTCACGGTGACAGCATCCATGTTGATATTGTTCATGGTGACACTACCCATGGTGATAGTGCTCACGGTGACAGTGCTCATGAAGACAGTTCCCATGGTTGCAGTGCCCATGGTGACATTGCCCACGGTGACAATGCTCATGGTGACAGTGCTCATGGTGATATTGCTCACGGTGATAGTGCTCACATTGACAATGCCCTTGGTGATAGTGCTCATGGTAATACTGCTCATGGTGATAGTGCTCATGGTGATAGTTCGTATGGTGACAGTGCCCATGTTGAAAGTCCCCATGATGGCAGTGCTCATGGTGACATTGCCCATGGTGACTGTGCTCATGCTGGCAGTGTACATGGTTGGAGTTCCCATGGTGAAATTCCTTATGGTGGCACTGCCCATGGTGATAGTGTTCATGGTGACAGTGTCCATGGTGACAGTGCCCATGATGACAGTGCTCATGGTGACAGTGCCCACGGTGACAGTGCTCATGGTGACAGTGCTCACGGTGACAGTGCCCTTGGTGATAATACCCATGTTAATAGTGCTCACAGTGACAGTGCCCATGGTGATTTTGCTCACGGTGACACTACCCATGGTGATAGTGCTCATGGTGATAGTGCTCATGGTGACAGTTCCCATGGTAACTGTGCCCATGGTGACAGTGCTCATGGCGACAGTGCCCACGGTGACTATGCTCATGGAGACAGTGCTCATGGTGATAGTGCTCATGGTGACAGTTCACATGGTGACAGAGCCCATGTTGAAAGTGCCCATGGTGACAGTGCTCATGGTGGCACTGCCCATGGTGACTGTGCTCATGATGGCGGTGTACCTGGTTGGAGTTCCGATGGTGAAATTCCTCATGGTAGCACTGCCCATAATGATAGTGCTCATGGTGACAGTGTCCATGGTGACAGTGCCTATGGTGACAGTGCCCATTGTGATAGTGCTCATAGTGACAGTGCCCACTGTGACAGTGCTCACGGTGACAGTGCCCTTGGTGATAGTGCTCATGGTGATAGTGCTCATGGTGACAGTTCGCATGGTGACAGTGCCCATGTTGAAATTGCCGATGGTGACAGTACCCATGGTGAGAGTGCTCATGGTGAAGGTTCCCACTGTGACAGTGCTCATGGTGACAGTGCTCATGGTGACAGTGCTCAGGGTGAGAGTGCTCACGATGATAGTGCTCACGGTGACAGTTCCCTTGGTGATAGTGCTCATGGTGATAGTGCCCATGGTGACACTGCCCATGGTGATATTGCTCACGGTGACACTGCCCATGGTAATAGTGCTCATGGTGATAGTGCTCACGTTGACAGTGCCTTTGGTGATAGTGCTCATGGTGACACTGCCCATGGTGACAGTTCACATGCTGATAGTGCCCATGTTGAAAGTTCCCACGGTGACAGTGCTCATGGTGATAATGCCCATGGTGACTGTGCTCATGCTGGCGGTGTACAGGGTTGGTGTTCCCATGTTGAAATTCCTCATGGTGGCACTGCCCATGATGATAGTGTACATGGTGACAGTGTCCATGGTGACAGTGCCAATGGTGACAGTGCTCACGGTGACACTGCCCATGGTGACATTTCACAAGGTGACAGTGCCCATGTTGAAAGTGCTCATGGTGACAGTGACCATGGTGACATTTCCCATGTTGACAGTGTCCATTGTGATAGTGCCCATGGTGACAGTGCCCATGGTGACAGTGCTCATGTTGACAGTGCCCATGGTGACAGTGCCCTTGGTGACAATACCCATAGTGACATTTCCAATTGTGACAGTCCTCATAGTGAGAGTTCCCATGGCGACAGTGCTGATGGATGACAGTGCTCATGTTGACAGTGCCCATGGGGACAATGCTGATGGATACAGTGTCCATGGTGATAGTGCTCCTCGGGACCGTGTAGATGGTTACAGTGCCCATGGTGACATTTTCCACAGTGACAGTGCCCATGGTGAGAGTGCCGATGGAGACAGTGTCCATAGTGACAGTTCCCATGGTGACAGTGCTCATGGTGACACTTCCCATGGTGAACAGTGTCCATGGTGACATTTCCGATGGAGACAGTGCTCCTGGTGAGAGTTCCCATGCTGACAGTGCTCACGTTGACAGTGCCCATGGTGACAGTTCCCATGTTGACACTTCCCATGGTGATATTGCTCATGGTGACAGTGCACATGGTGACATAGCCCACGGTGACAGTGCTCACGGTGATAGTGCTCATGGTAATAGTGCTCGTGTTGACACTACCGATGGTGACAGTGCACATGGTGACACTGCCCATAGTGACATTTCCCATGGTGACAGTGCTCATGGTGAGAGTTCCCATGGTGACAGTGCACATGGTGACAGTGCCCATGGTGATAGTGCTCACTGTGACAGTTCTCACTGTGGCAGTGCCAATGGTTACAGTGCGCATGGTGACCTTTCCCATGGTGACAGTTCCCATGGTGATAGTGCTCACCGTGATAGTGCCAATGGTGACAGTTACCATGGATACAGTGCCTATGGTGACAGTGCTCATGGTGACAGTGCCCACTGTGATAGTGCTCAGGGTGGCAGTTCGCATGGTGACAGTGGCCATGATGACAGTGCTCATGGTGGCAATGCCCACAGTGACAGTGCTCATGGTGATAGTGCTCACGATGACAGTGCCTTTGGTGATAGTATCCATGGTAATAGTTCTCAATGTGACAGTGCCCATGGAGATAGTGCTCATGGTGATGGTGCTCATGGTAATAGTGCTCATGGTGACACTGCCCATGGTGACAGTGCCCATGGTGACACTGCCCATAGTGACATTTCCCATGGTGGCAGTGCTCATGGTGACAGTTCCCATGGTGACAGTGCTCATGGTGACAGTGCCCATGGTGACAGTGTCCATGGTGACAGTGCCTATGGTGAGAGTGCCCATGGTGACAGTGTGCATGGTGACAGTGCTCATGTTGAAATTGCCCATGGTGACAGTGCTCAGGGTGAGAGTTCCCATGGTGACAATGTTCATGTTGACAATGCCCATGGAGACAGTGCTCATGTTGACAGCGCCCACGGTGACAGTGCTCATGGTTACAGTGCTCACAGTTACAGTGCCCATGGTGATAGTGCCCATAGTAATAGTGCTCACGGTGACAGCATCCATGTTGATATTGTTCATGGTGACACTACCCATGGTGATAGTGCTCATGGTGACAGTGCTCATGAAGACAGTTCCCATGGTTGCAGTGCCCATGGTGACATTGCCCACGGTGACAATGCTCATGGTGACAGTGCTCATGGTGATATTGCTCACGGTGATAGTGCTCACATTGACAATGCCCTTGGTGATAGTGCTCATGGTAATACTGCTCATGGTGATAGTGCTCATGGTGATAGTTCGTATGGTGACAGTGCCCATGTTGAAAGTCCCCATGATGGCAGTGCTCATGGTGACATTGCCCATGGTGACTGTGCTCATGCTGGCAGTGTACATGGTTGGAGTTCCCATGGTGAAATTCCTTATGGTGGCACTGCCCATGGTGATAGTGTTCATGGTGACAGTGTCCATGGTGACAGTGCCCATGATGACAGTGCTCATGGTGACAGTGCCCACGGTGACAGTGCTCATGGTGACAGTGCTCACGGTGACAGTGCCCTTGGTGATAATACCCATGTTAATAGTGCTCACAGTGACAGTGCCCATGGTGATTTTGCTCACGGTGACACTCCCCATGGTGATAGTGCTCATGGTGACAGTTCCCATGGTAACTGTGCCCATGGTGACAGTGCTCATGGCGACAGTGCCCACGGTGACTATGCTCATGGAGACAGTGCTCATGGTGATAGTGCTCATGGTGACAGTTCACATGGTGACAGAGCCCATGTTGAAAGTGCCCATGGTGACAGTGCTCATGGTGGCACTGCCCATGGTGACTGTGCTCATGCTTGCGGTGTACCTGGTTGGAGTTCCGATGGTGAAATTCCTCATGGTAGCACTGCCCATAATGATAGTGCTCATGGTGACAGTGTCCATGGTGACAGTGCCTATGGTGACAGTGCCCATTGTGATAGTGCTCATAGTGACAGTGCCCACTGTGACAGTGCTCAATGTGACAGTGCTCACGGTGACAGTGCCCTTGGTGATAGTGCTCATGGTGATAGTGCTCATGGTGACAGTTCGCATGGTGACAGTGCCCATGTTGAAATTGCTGATGGTGACAGTACCCATGGTGAGAGTGCTCATGGTGAAGGTTCCCACTGTGACAGTGCTCATGGTGACAGTGCTCATGGTGACAGTGTTCAGGGTGAGAGTGCTCACGATGATAGTGCTCACGGTGACAGTTCCCTTGGTGATAGTGCTCATGGTGATAGTGCCCATGGTGACACTGCCCATGGTGATATTGCTCACGGTGACACTGCCCATGGTAATAGTGCTCATGGTGATAGTGCTCACGTTGACAGTGCCTTTGGTGATAGTGCTCATGGTGACACTGCCCATGGTGACAGTTCACATGCTGATAGTGCCCATGTTGAAAGTTCCCACGGTGACAGTGCTCATGGTGATAATGCCCATGGTGACTGTGCTCATGCTGGCGGTGTACAGGGTTGGTGTTCCCATGTTGAAATTCCTCATGGTGGCACTGCCCATGATGATAGTGTACATGGTGACAGTTCGCATGGTGACAGTGCCCATGTTGAAATTGCCGATGGTGACAGTACCCATGGTGAGAGTGCTCATGGTGAAGGTTCCCACTGTGACAGTGCTCATGGTGACAGTGCCCTTAGTGATAGTGCTCATGGTGACAGTTCGCATGGTGATAGTGCTCATGTTGACATTGCCCATGGTGACCGTTCCCATGGTGACAGTACCCATGGTGATAGTGCTCATGGTGACAGTGCTCATGGGGACAGTGCACATGGTGACAATGCCCACGATGACAGTGCTCACGGTGATAGTGCTCAAGGGGAAAGTGCCCATTGTAATAGTGCTCACCGTGACAGTGCCCATGCTGATATTGCTCAAGGTAACACTGCCCATGGTGATAGTGCTCACGGTGATAGTGCTCATGGTGACAATGCCCTTGGTGATAGTGCTCATGGTGATAGTGTTCATGGTAATAGTGCTCATGGAGACAGTGCTCACGGTGATAGTGCCCATGGTGACACTGCCCATAATGACATTTCCCATGGTGACAGTGCTCATGGTGAGAGTTCCCATGGTGACAGTGCTCACGGTGACAATGCTCACTGTGGCAGAGCCAATGGTTACAGTGCTCATGGTGGCAGTGTCCATGGTGGCAGTTCCCAAGATGACAGTGCTCATGGTGACATTTCCCATGGAAACAGAGCTCATGATGACAGTGTCCATGGTGACAGTGTACATGGTGACAGTGGCCATGTTGAAAGTGCCCATGGTGACAGTGCTCAAGCTGGCGGTATACATGGCTGGAGTTCCCATGGTGAAATTCCTCATGGTTGCCCTGCCCATGATGATAGTGCTCATGGTGACAGTGTCCATCATGAGAGTGCCCATGGTGACAGTGCTCATGATGACCCTGCCCATGGTGACAGTGCCCATGGTGACATTTCCCATGGTGACAGTGCTCATGTTGACAGTGCACACGGTGACATTGCCCACGGTGACATTTCCCATGGTGACAGTGTTCATGGTGATATTGCTCACGGTCACAGTGCCCATGGTTATAGTCCTCACGGTGATAGTGCTCATGGTGACAGGTCCCATGGTGACAGTGCCCGCAGTGACTGTGCTCATGGTGACATTGCCCACGGTGACAGTGCTCATGGTGACAGTTCGCTTGGTGACACTACCCATGGTGACAGTGCACATGGTGACACAGCCCATGGTGACTGTGCTAAAGCTGCCGATGTACATGGTTGGAGTTCCCATGGTGAAATTCCTCATGGTGGCACTGCCCATGATGATAGTGTTGATGGTGACAGTGCCTATGGTGAGAGTGCCCATTGTGATAGTGGTCACGGTGACAGTGCCCTTCGTGATAGTATCCATGGTAATAGTGTTCACAGTGACACTGCCCATGGTGATAGTGCTCATGGTGACAGTGCTCATGGTGATAGTGTTCACGGTGATAGTGCTCATGGTGACAGTGCCCTTGGTGATAGTGCTCATGGTGATAGTGTTCATGGAGACATTTCACATGGTGACAGTGCTCATGTTGACAGTCCCCATGTTGACTGTGCTCATGCTGGCGGTGTACATGGTTGGTGTTACAATGGTGAAATTCCTTATGGTGGCACTGCCCATGATGATAGTGCTCATGGTGAAAGTGCCCATGGTGACAGTGTCCATGGTGACAGTGCCTATGGTGAGAGTGCCCATGGTGACAGTGCCCATGGTGACGGTGTCCAAGGTGACAGTGCTCATGTTGACAGTGCCCACGGTGACAATGCTCATGGTGAGAGTTTCCATGGTGGCAGTGCTAACCTTAACAGTGTCCATGGTGACCGTTCCGGTGGTGACAGTTCCCATGGTGATAGTGCCCATGGTGACAGTGCTCATGGTGATAGTGCTCATGGTGACACGGCCCATGGTGAATGTGCTCATGCTGGCGGTGTACATGGTTGGAGTTCCCATGGTGAAATTCCTTATGGTGGCAATGCCCATGATGATAGTGCTCATGGTGAGAGTGTCCATGGTGACAATACCTATGGTGACAGTGCCCATGGTGACATTTCCCATGGTGATAGTGCTCATGGTGAGAGTTCCCATGATGACAATGCTTATGTTGACAATGCCCTTGGTGACAGTGCTCATCGTGACAGTGCCCACTGTGAAATTTCTCATGGTGACAGTGCTCACGGTGATAGTGCTCACGGTGATAGTGCTCACGCTGACAGTGCCCTTGGTGATAGTGCTCATGGTAATAGTGCTCACGGTGACGGTTCGCATGGTGACAGTGCCCATGATGAAAGTGCCCATGGTGGCAGTGCTCATTGTGACACTGCCCATGGTGAATGTGCTCATGCTGGCGTTGTACATGGTTGGAGTTCCCATGGTGAAATTCCTTATGGTGGCACTACCCATGATGATAGTGTTCATGGTGACAGTGTCCATGGTGACATTTCCCATGGTGACAGTGCTCATGGTGAGAGTTCTCATGTTGAGAGTGCTCAGGTTGACATTGCCCATGGTGACCCTTCCGATGGTGAGAGTTCCCATGGTGATAGTGCTCATGGTGACAGTGCTCATGGTGACCGTGCACACGGTGACAATGCCCACAGTGACAATGCTCACGGTGATAGTGCTCATGGCGATAGTGACCATTGTAATAGTGCTCACCGTGACAGTGCCCATGTTGATATTGCTCATGGTGACACTGCCCATGGTGATAGTGCTCACGGTGATAGCGCTCAGGGTGACACTGCCCTTGGTGATAGTGCTCATGGTGATAGTGTTCATGGTAATAGTGCTCATGGTGACACTGCCCATGGTGACAGTGCCCATGGTGACACTCCCGATAGTGACATTTCTTATGGTGACAGTGCTCATGGTGAGAGTTCCCATGGTGACAGTGCACATGGTGACAGTTCCCATGGTGACAGTGCTCACGGTGACCGTGCTCACTGTGGCAGTGCCAATGGTAACATTGTTCATGGTGGCAGTGTCCATGGTGGCGGTTTCCAAGATGACAGTGCTCATGGTGATATTTCCCATGGTAACAGAGTTCATGATGACAGTGCTCATGGTGACAGTTCGCATGGTGACAGTGCCCACTTTGAAAGTGCCCATGGTGACAGTACCCATGGTGACTGTGCCCATGGTGACAGTGCCCATGGTGACAGTGCTCATTGTGAGAATTGCCATGGTGACAGTGCTAATGTTGACATTGCCCATTGTGACCGTTCCCATGGTGACAGTTCCCAAGGTGATAGTGCTCATGGTGACAGTGCTATTGGTGACAGTGCACACGGTGAGAATGCCCACACTTACACTGCTCACGTTGATAGTGCCCATGGTGATAGTGCCAATTTTAATAGTGCTCATGGTGACCGTGCCCATGTGGATGTTGCTCAAGGTGACACTTCCCATGGTGATAGTGCTCACGGTGATAGTGCTCATGGTGACACTGCCCTTGGTGATAGTGCTCATGGTGATAGTGCTCATGGTAATACTGCTCATGTTTACGCTGCCCATGGTGACAGTGCCCATGGTGACACTGCCCAAAGTGACATTTCCCATGGTGACAGTGCTCATGGTGAGAGTTCCCATGGTGACAGTGCACATGGTGACAGTTCCGATGGTGACAGTGCTCATGGTGACAGTGCTCACTGTGGCAGTGCCAATGGTTACAGTGCTCATGGTGGCAGTGTCCATGGTGGCAGTTCCCAAGAGGACAGTGCTCATGGTGACATTTCCCATGGTAACAGAACTCAGGATGACAGTGTCCATGGTGACAGTGCCCATGGTGAGAGTGGCCATGTTGAAATTGCCCATGGTGACAGTGTTTATGGTGACACTGCCCATGGTGACTGTGCTCATGCTGGCGTTGAACAAGGTTGGAGTTCCCATGGTGAAATTCCTCATGGTGGCACTACCCATGATAATAGTGCTCATGGTGACAGTGTACATCGTGAGAGTGCCCATGGTAACAATGCTCATGGTGAAACTGCCCATGGTGACAGTGCCCAAGGTGATATTCCCATGGTGACAGTGCTCATTTTGACAGTGCACATGGTGACAGTGCCGACAGTGACAGTGCTCACGGTGATAGTGTTAATGGAAATATTGCTCATGGTGACACTGCCCATGGTTATAGTGCTCACAGTGATAGTGCTCATGGTGACAGTTCCCAAGGTGACAGTGCCCACGGTGATAGTGCTCATGGTGACATTGCCCACGGTGACAGTGCTCATGGTGAGAGTTCGCATGGTGACAGTGCCCATGGTTACAGTGCTCATGGTCACACAACCCATGGTGACTGTGCTAAAGCTGGCAGTGTACATGGTTGGAGTTCCCATGGTGAAATTCCTCATGGTGGCACTGCCCATGATGATAGTGTTGATGGTGACAGTGTCCATGGTGACAGTGCCTATGGTGACAGTGTCCATTGTGATAGTGCTCTCGGTGATAGTTCCCTCAGTGACAGTTCTAATGGTGACAATTCCATGGTGACAGTGCCCATGATGACCGTGCTCATGGTGACAGTGCCCACGGTGACATTTCTCATGGTGAGAGTGCTCACGGTGACAGTGCCCTTGGTGATAGTACCCATGGTAATAGTGGTCACGTTGACATGGCCCATGGTGATATTGCTCACGGTGACGCTGCCCATGGTGATAGTGCTCACGGTGACATTCCCATGGTTACAGTGCCCATGGTGATATTGCTCACGGTGACACTGCCCATGATGACAGTGCTCATGGTGACAATGCCCATTCTGACAATGCTCATAGTGACAGTGCTCACGGTGACAGTGCCCTTGATGATAGTACTCATGGTAATAGTGCTCACGGTGACAGTTCCCATGGTGACAGTGCTCACTGTGGCAGTGCCAATGGTTACAGTGCTCATGGTGGCAGTGTCCATGGTGGCAGTTCCCAAGATGACAGTGCTCATGGTGACATTTCCCATGGTAAGAGAGCTCATGATGACAGTGTCTATGGAGACAGTGCCCATGGTGACAGTGGCCATGTTGAAAGTGCCCATGGTGACACTGCTCATGGTGTCACTGCCCATGGTGACTATGCTCATGCTGGCTGTGTACATGCTTGGAGATCCCATGGTGAAATTCCTCATGGTGGCACTGCCCATAATGATAGTGCTCATGGTGACAGTGTCCATGGTGACATTGCCTATGGTGACAGTTCCCATTGTGATAGTGCTCACGGTGATAGGGCCCACAGGGACAGTTCTAATGGTGACAGTTCCAATGGTGACAGTGCCCATGATGACAGTGCTTATGGTGACAGTGCCCACGGTGACAGTGCTCATGGTGACAGTGCTCATGGTGACAGTGCCCTTGGTGATAGTACCCATGGTAAAAGTGCTCATGGTGACATTGCCCATGGTGATATTGCTCATGCTGGCGGTGTACATGGTTGGAGTTCCGATGATGAAATTCCTCATGGTAGCACTGCCCATGATGATAGTGCTCACGGTGAAAGTGTCCATGGTGACAGTGCCTATGGTGACAGTGCCCATTGTGATAGTGCTCATGGTGATAGTGCCCAAAGTGACAGTGCTCATTGTGACAGTTCCTATGGTGACAGTGCCCATGATGATAGTGCTCATGGTAAAAGTTCCCACTGTGATAGTGCTCACGGTGAAAGTGCTCACGGTGACAGTGCCCTTGGTGATAGTGCTCATGGTAATAGTGCACATGGTGACACTGCCCATGGTGACAGTGCCCATGGTGACACTGCCCATAGTGACATTTCCCATGGTGACAGTGCTCATGTTGACAGTGCCCATGGTGACAGTGACCATGGTGAGTGTGCCCATGGTGACAGTGTCCATGGTGACAGTGCTCACCTTGACAGTGCCTTTGGTGATAGTACCCATGTTAATATTGCTCACGGTTACAGTGCCCATGGTGATAGTGCTCATGGTGATAGTGCTCATGGTGACAGTTACCTTGGTGATAGTGCTCATGGTGATAGTGCTCATGGTGATAGTTCGCATGGTGACAGTGCCCATGTTGAAAGTCTCCATGAAGGCAGTGCTCATGGTGACACTGCCCATGGTGACTGTGCTCTTGCTGGCGGTGTACATGTTTGGAGTTCTCATGGTGAAATTCCTTATGGTGGCACTGCCCATGATGATAGTGTTCATCGTGACAATGTCCATGGTGACAGTGCCTATGGTGACAGTGCCCATTGTGATAGTGCTCACGGTGATAGTGCCCTCAGTGACAGTTCTAATGGTGACAGTTCCCACGGAGACATTGCTCATGGTGACAGTGCTCACGGTGACAGTAACCTTGGTGATAGTACCCATGGTAATAGAGGTCACGGTGACAGTGCCCATGGTGATATTGCTCATGGTGACACTGCCCATGGTGATAGTGCTCACGGTGATAGTGCTCAGGGTGACAGTTCCCATGGTTACAGTGCCCATGGTGACAGTGCTCATGGTGACAGTGCCCGCGGTGACTGTGCTCATGGTGACAGTGCTCACAGACATACTGCTCATGGTGACAGTTCGCATGGCAACAGGGCCCATGTTAAAAGTGCCCATGGTGACAGTGCTCATGTTGGCACTGCCCATGGTGACTGTGCTCATGCTGGTGGTGTACATGGTTGGAGTTCCCATTGTGAAATTCCTTATGGTGGCAATGCCCATGATGATAGTGCTCATGGTGACATTGCCCACGGTGACAGTGCTCATGGTGACAGTTCGCATGTTGACATTGCCCATGGTGACAGTGCTCATGGTGACACAGCCCATGGTGACTGCGCTAAAGCTGGCGGTGTACATGGTTGGAATTCTCATGGTGAAATTCCTCATGGTGGCACTGCCCATGATGATAGCGCTCACTGTGACAGTGTCCATAGTGACAGTGCCCATGGTGACAGTGCCCATGGTGACATTTCCCATGGTGACTGTGCCCATGGTGACATTTCCCAATGTGACAGTGCTCATGGTGAGAGTTCCCATGGTGACAGTGTTGATGTTGACAGTGCCAATGGTGACAGTGCCCATGGTGACAGTGCCCATGGTGATAGTGTCCATGGTGACAGTGCTCATGTTGACAGTGCCCACGGCGACAGTGCTCATGGTGAGAGTACCCATGGTGACAGTTCTCACCTTGATAGTGCCCATGGTGACCGTTCCCATGGTGACAGTTCCCATGGTGATAGTGCTCACCGTGATAGTGCCCAGGGTGACAGTTCCCATGGATAGAGTGCCCATGGTGACAGTGCCCATGGTGACAGTTCTCATGGTGACAGTGCCCACGGTGATAGTGCTCATGGTGGCAGTTCGCATGCTGACAGTGCCCATGATGACAGTGCTCATGGTGACAGTGCCCACGGTGACAGTGCTCACAGTGAGAGTGCCCTTGCTGATAGTACCCATGGTAATAGTGCTCACATGAAAGTGCCCATAGTGATATTGCTCACGGTGACACTGCCCATGGTGATAGTGGTCACGGTGACAATGCCCACGGTGATAGTGTTCATGGTGATAGTGCTCATGTTGAGAGTGCTCATGGTGACACTGCCCATGGTGACTGTGATCATGCTGGCGGTGTACATGGTTGGAGTTCCCATGGGGAAATTTCTTATGGTGGCAATGCCCATGATGATAGTGCTCATGGTGACAGTGCTCATGGTGACAGTGTACATGGTGACAATCCCCACGGTGACAGTGATCACGGTGATAGTTCTCATGGCGATAGTGCCCATTGTAATAGTGCTCACGGTGACGTTGCCCATGTTGATATTGTTCACGGTGACACTGCCCTTGGTGATAGCGCTCATGGTGATAGTGCTCATGGTAATACTGCTCATGGTGACACTGCCCATGGTGACAGTGCCCATGGAGACACTGCCCATAGTGACATTTCCCATGGTGACAGTGCTCATGGTGAGAGTTCCCATATTGACAGTGCACATGGTGAAAGTTCCCATGGTGACAGTGTTCACAGTGACAGTGCTCACTGTGGCAGTGACATTGGTTACAGTGCTCATGGGGGCAGTGTCCATGGTGGCAGTTCCCAAGATGACAGTGCTCATGGTGACATTTCCCATGGTAACAGAGCTCATGATGACAGTGTCCATGGTGACATTGCCCATGTCGAAAGTGCCCATGGTGACATTGCTCATGGTGACACTGCCCATGGTGACTGTGCTCATGCTGGCGGTGTACATGGTTGGAGTTCCCATGGTGAAATTCCTCATGGTGGCACTGCCCATGATGATAGTGCTCATGGTGACAGTGTCCATCGTGAGAGTGCACTTGGTGACAGTGCTCATGATGACACTGCCCATGGTGACAGTGCCCATGGTGACATTTCCCATGGTGACAGTGCTCATGTTGACAGTGCACAAGGTGACAGTGCCCAAGGTGACATTTCCCATGGTTACAGTGTTAATGGTGATATTGCTCACTGTGACAGTGCCCATGGTTATAGTCCTCACGGTGATAGTGCTCATGGTGACAGTTCCCATGGTGACAGTGTTCATGGTGACAGTTCGCATGGTGACAGTCCCCATGGTGACAGTGCTCATGGTGACACAGCCCATGGTGACTGTTCTAAAGCTGCCGATGTACATGGTTGGAGTTCCCAATCTGAAATTCCTCATGTTGGCACTGCCCATGATGATAGTGTTCATGGTGACAGTGTCCATGGAGACAGTGCCTATGGTGACAGTGCCCATTGTGATAGTGCTCACGGTGATAGTGCCCACAGTGACAGTTGTAATAGTGACAGTCCCCATGGTGACAGTGTCGATGATGACAGTGCTCATGGTGACAGTGTTCATGGTGATATTGCTCACGGTGACACTGCCCATGGTTATTGTCCTCACGGTGATAGTGCTCATGATGACAGTGCCCACAGTGACAGTGCTCATGGTGGCAGTGCTCACAGTGACAATGCCCATGGTGATAGTGCCCATGGTAATAGTGCTCATGGTGACAGTACCCATGGTGATACTGTTCACGGTGACACTTCCTATGGTGATAGTGCTCACGTTGATAGTGCTCATGGTGACAGTTCCCATGGTTACAGTGCCCATGGTGACAGTGCTACTGGTGACAGTGCCCACGGTGAAAATGCTCATGGTGACAGTGCTCATGGTGATAGTCCTCACGGTGACAGTGCTCACATTGACAGTGCCCTTGGTGATAGTGCACATGGTAATACTGCTCATGGTGAAATTGCTCATGGTGATAGTTCGCATGGTGACAGTGCCCATGTCGAAAGTGCCCATGGTGGCAGTGCTCATGGTGACACTGCCCATGGTGACAGTGCTCATGGTAAAAGTTTGCATGGTAACAGTGCCCATGGTGACAGTGCCCATGGTGACGGTGTCCAAGGTGACAGTGCTCATGTTGACAGTGCCCACGGTGACAATGCTCATGGTGAGAGTTTCCATGGTGGCAGTGCTAACCTTAACAGTGTCCATGGTGACCGTTCCGGTGGTGACAGTTCCCATGGTGATAGTGCCCATGGTGACAGTGCTCATGGTGATAGTGCTCATGGTGACACGGCCCATGGTGAATGTGCTCATGCTGGCGGTGTACATGGTTGGAGTTCCCATGGTGAAATTCCTTATGGTGGCAATGCCCATGATGATAGTGCTCATGGTGAGAGTGTCCATGGTGACAATACCTATGGTGACAGTGCCCATGGTGACATTTCCCATGGTGATAGTGCTCATGGTGAGAGTTCCCATGATGACAATGCTTATGTTGACAATGCCCTTGGTGACAGTGCTCATCGTGACAGTGCCCACTGTGAAATTTCTCATGGTGACAGTGCTCACGGTGATAGTGCTCACGGTGATAGTGCTCACGCTGACAGTGCCCTTGGTGATAGTGCTCATGGTAATAGTGCTCACGGTGACGGTTCGCATGGTGACAGTGCCCATGATGAAAGTGCCCATGGTGGCAGTGCTCATTGTGACACTGCCCATGGTGAATGTGCTCATGCTGGCGTTGTACATGGTTGGAGTTCCCATGGTGAAATTCCTTATGGTGGCACTACCCATGATGATAGTGTTCATGGTGACAGTGTCCATGGTGACATTTCCCATGGTGACAGTGCTCATGGTGAGAGTTCTCATGTTGAGAGTGCTCAGGTTGACATTGCCCATGGTGACCCTTCCGATGGTGAGAGTTCCCATGGTGATAGTGCTCATGGTGACAGTGCTCATGGTGACCGTGCACACGGTGACAATGCCCACAGTGACAATGCTCACGGTGATAGTGCTCATGGCGATAGTGACCATTGTAATAGTGCTCACCGTGACAGTGCCCATGTTGATATTGCTCATGGTGACACTGCCCATGGTGATAGTGCTCACGGTGATAGCGCTCAGGGTGACACTGGCCTTGGTGATAGTGCTCATGGTGATAGTGTTCATGGTAATAGTGCTCATGGTGACACTGCCCATGGTGACAGTGCCCATGGTGACACTCCCGATAGTGACATTTCTTATGGTGACAGTGCTCATGGTGAGAGTTCCCATGGTGACAGTGCACATGGTGACAGTTCCCATGGTGACAGTGCTCACGGTGACCGTGCTCACTGTGGCAGTGCCAATGGTAACATTGTTCATGGTGGCAGTGTCCATGGTGGCGGTTTCCAAGATGACAGTGCTCATGGTGATATTTCCCATGGTAACAGAGTTCATGATGACAGTGCTCATGGTGACAGTTCGCATGGTGACAGTGCCCACTTTGAAAGTGCCCATGGTGACAGTACCCATGGTGACTGTGCCCATGGTGACAGTGCCCATGGTGACAGTGCTCATTGTGAGAATTGCCATGGTGACAGTGCTAATGTTGACATTGCCCATTGTGACCGTTCCCATGGTGACAGTTCCCAAGGTGATAGTGCTCATGGTGACAGTGCTATTGGTGACAGTGCACACGGTGAGAATGCCCACACTTACACTGCTCACGTTGATAGTGCCCATGGTGATAGTGCCAATTTTAATAGTGCTCATGGTGACCGTGCCCATGTGGATGTTGCTCAAGGTGACACTTCCCATGGTGATAGTGCTCACGGTGATAGTGCTCATGGTGACACTGCCCTTGGTGATAGTGCTCATGGTGATAGTGCTCATGGTAATACTGCTCATGTTTACGCTGCCCATGGTGACAGTGCCCATGGTGACACTGCCCAAAGTGACATTTCCCATGGTGACAGTGCTCATGGTGAGAGTTCCCATGGTGACAGTGCACATGGTGACAGTTCCGATGGTGACAGTGCTCATGGTGACAGTGCTCACTGTGGCAGTGCCAATGGTTACAGTGCTCATGGTGGCAGTGTCCATGGTGGCAGTTCCCAAGAGGACAGTGCTCATGGTGACATTTCCCATGGTAACAGAACTCAGGATGACAGTGTCCATGGTGACAGTGCCCATGGTGAGAGTGGCCATGTTGAAATTGCCCATGGTGACAGTGTTTATGGTGACACTGCCCATGGTGACTGTGCTCATGCTGGCGTTGAACAAGGTTGGAGTTCCCATGGTGAAATTCCTCATGGTGGCACTACCCATGATAATAGTGCTCATGGTGACAGTGTACATCGTGAGAGTGCCCATGGTAACAATGCTCATGGTGAAACTGCCCATGGTGACAGTGCCCAAGGTGATATTCCCATGGTGACAGTGCTCATTTTGACAGTGCACATGGTGACAGTGCCGACAGTGACAGTGCTCACGGTGATAGTGTTAATGGAAATATTGCTCATGGTGACACTGCCCATGGTTATAGTGCTCACAGTGATAGTGCTCATGGTGACAGTTCCCAAGGTGACAGTGCCCACGGTGATAGTGCTCATGGTGACATTGCCCACGGTGACAGTGCTCATGGTGAGAGTTCGCATGGTGACAGTGCCCATGGTTACAGTGCTCATGGTCACACAACCCATGGTGACTGTGCTAAAGCTGGCAGTGTACATGGTTGGAGTTCCCATGGTGAAATTCCTCATGGTGGCACTGCCCATGATGATAGTGTTGATGGTGACAGTGTCCATGGTGACAGTGCCTATGGTGACAGTGTCCATTGTGATAGTGCTCTCGGTGATAGTTCCCTCAGTGACAGTTCTAATGGTGACAATTCCATGGTGACAGTGCCCATGATGACCGTGCTCATGGTGACAGTGCCCACGGTGACATTTCTCATGGTGAGAGTGCTCACGGTGACAGTGCCCTTGGTGATAGTACCCATGGTAATAGTGGTCACGTTGACATGGCCCATGGTGATATTGCTCACGGTGACGCTGCCCATGGTGATAGTGCTCACGGTGACATTCCCATGGTTACAGTGCCCATGGTGATATTGCTCACGGTGACACTGCCCATGATGACAGTGCTCATGGTGACAATGCCCATTCTGACAATGCTCATAGTGACAGTGCTCACGGTGACAGTGCCCTTGATGATAGTACTCATGGTAATAGTGCTCACGGTGACAGTTCCCATGGTGACAGTGCTCACTGTGGCAGTGCCAATGGTTACAGTGCTCATGGTGGCAGTGTCCATGGTGGCAGTTCCCAAGATGACAGTGCTCATGGTGACATTTCCCATGGTAAGAGAGCTCATGATGACAGTGTCTATGGAGACAGTGCCCATGGTGACAGTGGCCATGTTGAAAGTGCCCATGGTGACACTGCTCATGGTGTCACTGCCCATGGTGACTATGCTCATGCTGGCTGTGTACATGCTTGGAGATCCCATGGTGAAATTCCTCATGGTGGCACTGCCCATAATGATAGTGCTCATGGTGACAGTGTCCATGGTGACATTGCCTATGGTGACAGTTCCCATTGTGATAGTGCTCACGGTGATAGGGCCCACAGGGACAGTTCTAATGGTGACAGTTCCAATGGTGACAGTGCCCATGATGACAGTGCTTATGGTGACAGTGCCCACGGTGACAGTGCTCATGGTGACAGTGCTCATGGTGACAGTGCCCTTGGTGATAGTACCCATGGTAAAAGTGCTCATGGTGACATTGCCCATGGTGATATTGCTCATGCTGGCGGTGTACATGGTTGGAGTTCCGATGATGAAATTCCTCATGGTAGCACTGCCCATGATGATAGTGCTCACGGTGAAAGTGTCCATGGTGACAGTGCCTATGGTGACAGTGCCCATTGTGATAGTGCTCATGGTGATAGTGCCCAAAGTGACAGTGCTCATTGTGACAGTTCCTATGGTGACAGTGCCCATGATGATAGTGCTCATGGTAAAAGTTCCCACTGTGATAGTGCTCACGGTGAAAGTGCTCACGGTGACAGTGCCCTTGGTGATAGTGCTCATGGTAATAGTGCACATGGTGACACTGCCCATGGTGACAGTGCCCATGGTGACACTGCCCATAGTGACATTTCCCATGGTGACAGTGCTCATGTTGACAGTGCCCATGGTGACAGTGACCATGGTGAGTGTGCCCATGGTGACAGTGTCCATGGTGACAGTGCTCACCTTGACAGTGCCTTTGGTGATAGTACCCATGTTAATATTGCTCACGGTTACAGTGCCCATGGTGATAGTGCTCATGGTGATAGTGCTCATGGTGACAGTTACCTTGGTGATAGTGCTCATGGTGATAGTGCTCATGGTGATAGTTCGCATGGTGACAGTGCCCATGTTGAAAGTCTCCATGAAGGCAGTGCTCATGGTGACACTGCCCATGGTGACTGTGCTCTTGCTGGCGGTGTACATGTTTGGAGTTCTCATGGTGAAATTCCTTATGGTGGCACTGCCCATGATGATAGTGTTCATCGTGACAATGTCCATGGTGACAGTGCCTATGGTGACAGTGCCCATTGTGATAGTGCTCACGGTGATAGTGCCCTCAGTGACAGTTCTAATGGTGACAGTTCCCACGGAGACATTGCTCATGGTGACAGTGCTCACGGTGACAGTAACCTTGGTGATAGTACCCATGGTAATAGAGGTCACGGTGACAGTGCCCATGGTGATATTGCTCATGGTGACACTGCCCATGGTGATAGTGCTCACGGTGATAGTGCTCAGGGTGACAGTTCCCATGGTTACAGTGCCCATGGTGACAGTGCTCATGGTGACAGTGCCCGCGGTGACTGTGCTCATGGTGACAGTGCTCACAGACATACTGCTCATGGTGACAGTTCGCATGGCAACAGGGCCCATGTTAAAAGTGCCCATGGTGACAGTGCTCATGTTGGCACTGCCCATGGTGACTGTGCTCATGCTGGTGGTGTACATGGTTGGAGTTCCCATGGTGAAATTCCTTATGGTGGCAATGCCCATGATGATAGTGCTCATGGTGACATTGCCCACGGTGACAGTGCTCATGGTGACAGTTCGCATGTTGACATTGCCCATGGTGACAGTGCTCATGGTGACACAGCCCATGGTGACTGCGCTAAAGCTGGCGGTGTACATGGTTGGAATTCTCATGGTGAAATTCCTCATGGTGGCACTGCCCATGATGATAGCGCTCACTGTGACAGTGTCCATAGTGACAGTGCCCATGGTGACAGTGCCCATGGTGACATTTCCCATGGTGACTGTGCCCATGGTGACATTTCCCAATGTGACAGTGCTCATGGTGAGAGTTCCCATGGTGACAGTGTTGATGTTGACAGTGCCAATGGTGACAGTGCCCATGGTGACAGTGCCCATGGTGATAGTGTCCATGGTGACAGTGCTCATGTTGACAGTGCCCACGGCGACAGTGCTCATGGTGAGAGTACCCATGGTGACAGTTCTCACCTTGATAGTGCCCATGGTGACCGTTCCCATGGTGACAGTTCCCATGGTGATAGTGCTCACCGTGATAGTGCCCAGGGTGACAGTTCCCATGGATAGAGTGCCCATGGTGACAGTGCCCATGGTGACAGTTCTCATGGTGACAGTGCCCACGGTGATAGTGCTCATGGTGGCAGTTCGCATGCTGACAGTGCCCATGATGACAGTGCTCATGGTGACAGTGCCCACGGTGACAGTGCTCACAGTGAGAGTGCCCTTGCTGATAGTACCCATGGTAATAGTGCTCACATGAAAGTGCCCATAGTGATATTGCTCACGGTGACACTGCCCATGGTGATAGTGGTCACGGTGACAATGCCCACGGTGATAGTGTTCATGGTGATAGTGCTCATGTTGAGAGTGCTCATGGTGACACTGCCCATGGTGACTGTGATCATGCTGGCGGTGTACATGGTTGGAGTTCCCATGGGGAAATTTCTTATGGTGGCAATGCCCATGATGATAGTGCTCATGGTGACAGTGCTCATGGTGACAGTGTACATGGTGACAATCCCCACGGTGACAGTGATCACGGTGATAGTTCTCATGGCGATAGTGCCCATTGTAATAGTGCTCACGGTGACGTTGCCCATGTTGATATTGTTCACGGTGACACTGCCCTTGGTGATAGCGCTCATGGTGATAGTGCTCATGGTAATACTGCTCATGGTGACACTGCCCATGGTGACAGTGCCCATGGAGACACTGCCCATAGTGACATTTCCCATGGTGACAGTGCTCATGGTGAGAGTTCCCATATTGACAGTGCACATGGTGAAAGTTCCCATGGTGACAGTGTTCACAGTGACAGTGCTCACTGTGGCAGTGACATTGGTTACAGTGCTCATGGGGGCAGTGTCCATGGTGGCAGTTCCCAAGATGACAGTGCTCATGGTGACATTTCCCATGGTAACAGAGCTCATGATGACAGTGTCCATGGTGACATTGCCCATGTCGAAAGTGCCCATGGTGACATTGCTCATGGTGACACTGCCCATGGTGACTGTGCTCATGCTGGCGGTGTACATGGTTGGAGTTCCCATGGTGAAATTCCTCATGGTGGCACTGCCCATGATGATAGTGCTCATGGTGACAGTGTCCATCGTGAGAGTGCACTTGGTGACAGTGCTCATGATGACACTGCCCATGGTGACAGTGCCCATGGTGACATTTCCCATGGTGACAGTGCTCATGTTGACAGTGCACAAGGTGACAGTGCCCAAGGTGACATTTCCCATGGTTACAGTGTTAATGGTGATATTGCTCACTGTGACAGTGCCCATGGTTATAGTCCTCACGGTGATAGTGCTCATGGTGACAGTTCCCATGGTGACAGTGTTCATGGTGACAGTTCGCATGGTGACAGTCCCCATGGTGACAGTGCTCATGGTGACACAGCCCATGGTGACTGTTCTAAAGCTGCCGATGTACATGGTTGGAGTTCCCAATCTGAAATTCCTCATGTTGGCACTGCCCATGATGATAGTGTTCATGGTGACAGTGTCCATGGAGACAGTGCCTATGGTGACAGTGCCCATTGTGATAGTGCTCACGGTGATAGTGCCCACAGTGACAGTTGTAATAGTGACAGTCCCCATGGTGACAGTGTCGATGATGACAGTGCTCATGGTGACAGTGTTCATGGTGATATTGCTCACGGTGACACTGCCCATGGTTATTGTCCTCACGGTGATAGTGCTCATGATGACAGTGCCCACAGTGACAGTGCTCATGGTGGCAGTGCTCACAGTGACAATGCCCATGGTGATAGTGCCCATGGTAATAGTGCTCATGGTGACAGTACCCATGGTGATACTGTTCACGGTGACACTTCCTATGGTGATAGTGCTCACGTTGATAGTGCTCATGGTGACAGTTCCCATGGTTACAGTGCCCATGGTGACAGTGCTACTGGTGACAGTGCCCACGGTGAAAATGCTCATGGTGACAGTGCTCATGGTGATAGTCCTCACGGTGACAGTGCTCACATTGACAGTGCCCTTGGTGATAGTGCACATGGTAATACTGCTCATGGTGAAATTGCTCATGGTGATAGTTCGCATGGTGACAGTGCCCATGTCGAAAGTGCCCATGGTGGCAGTGCTCATGGTGACACTGCCCATGGTGACAGTGCTCATGGTAAAAGTTTGCATGGTAACAGTGCCCATGGTGACAGTGCTCATGGTGACACAGCCCATGTTGACAGTGCTAAAGCTGGCAGTGTACATGGTTGGAGTTCTCATGGTGAAATTCCTCATGGTGGCACTGCCCATGATGATAGTGCTCATGGTGACAGTGCCCATGGTGACATTTCCCATGGTGACAGTGCTCATGGTGAGAGTTCCCATGGTGACAGTGCTCATCTTGAGTGTGCCCATGGTGACCGTTCCCATGGTGACAGTTCCCATGGTGATAGTGCTCATGGTGACAGTGCCCTCGGTGACAGTGCAAATGGTGACATTTCCCATGGTGACAGTGCTCATATTGACAGTGCACACGGTAACAGTGCCCACGGTGACACTGCTCACGGTGACAGTGCTCATGGTTATAGTGCTCACGGTGATAGTGCTCATGTTGACAGTGTCCTTGGTGATAGTGTTCATGGTAATACTGCTCATGGTGATAGTGCTGGTGGTGATAGTTCGCATGGTGACAGTGCCCATGTTGAAAGTCCCCATGATGGCAGTGCTCATGTTGACAGTGCCCACAGTGACAGTGCTCATGGTGGCAGTGCTCACAGTGACAATGCCCATGGTGATAGTGCCCATGGTAATAGTGCTCATGGTGACAGTACCCATGGTGATACTGTTCACGGTGACACTTCCTATGGTGATAGTGCTCACGTTGATAGTGCTCATGGTGACAGTTCCCATGGTTACAGTGCCCATGGTGACAGTGCTACTGGTGACAGTGCCCACGGTGAAAATGCTCATGGTGACAGTGCTCATGGTGATAGTCCTCACGGTGACAGTGCTCACATTGACAGTGCCCTTGGTGATAGTGCACATGGTAATTCTGCTCATGGTGAAATTGCTCATGGTGATAGTTCGCATGGTGACAGTGCCCATGTCGAAAGTGCCCATGGTGGCAGTGCTCATGGTGACACTGCCCATGGTGACTGTGCTCATGCTGGGAGTGTACATGGTTGGAGTTCCCATGGTGAAATTCCTTATGGTGGCACTGCCCATGATGATAGTGTTCATGGTGACATTGTCCATGGTGACAGTGCGTATGGTGACAGTGCCCATTGTGATTGTGCTCACGGTGATAGTGCCCACAGTGACAGTGCTAATGGTGACAGTCCCCATGGTGACAGTTCCCATGATGACAGGGCTCATGGTGACAGTGCCCACGGTGACAGTGCTCATGGTCACAGTGCTCACGGTGACAGTGCTCACGGTGACAGTGACCTTGGTGATAGTATCCTTGTTAATAGTGCTCACGGTGACAGTGCCCATGGTGATAGTGCTCATGGTGACGGTTCCCAAGGTTACAGTGCCCATGGTGACAGTGCTCATGGTGACAGTGCCCATGGTGATTATGCTCATGGAGACCGTGCTCACGGTGATAGTGCTCATGGTGACAGTTCGCATGCTGACAGGGCCCATGTTGAAAGTGCCCATGGTGACAGTGCTCATGGTGATAATGCCCATGGTGAATGTGCTCATGCTGGCTGTGTACCTGGTTGGAATTCCGATGGTGAAATTCTTCATGGTAGCACTGCCCATGATGATAGTGCCCATGATGAAAGTGGTCATGGTGACAGTGCTCATGGTGACACTGCCCATGGTAACAGAACTCAGGATGACAGTGTCCATGGTGACAGTGCACATGGTGACAGTGGCCATGTTGAAATTGCCCATGGTAACAGTTCTCATGGTGACACTGCCCATAGTGACTGTGCTCATGCTGGCGGTGTAGAAGGTTGGAGTTCCCATGGTGAAATTCCTCATGGTGGCACTACCCATGATAATGGTGCTCATGGTGACAGTGTACATCGTGAGAGTGCCCATGGTAACAATGCTAATGGTGACACTGCCCAAGGTGACAGTGCCCAAGGTGATATTTCCCATGGTGACAGTGCTCATTTTGACAGTGCACACGGTGACAGTGCCCACAGTGACAGTGCTCACGGTGATCATGTTAATGGTAATATTGCTCATGGTGACACTGCCCATGGTTATAGTGCTCACGGTGATAGTGTTCATGGTGACAGTTCCCATGGTGAAAGTGCTCATGGTGACATTGCCCACGGTGACAGTGCTCATGGTGAGAGTTCGCATGGTGACAGTGCCCATGGTTACAATGCTCATGGTCACACAACCCATGGTGACTGTGCTAAAGCTGGCGGTGTACATGGTTGGAGTTCCCATGGTGAAATTCCTCATGGTGGCACTGCCCATGATGATAGTGTTCATGGTGACAGTGTCCATGGTGACAGTGCCTATGGTGACAGTGTCCATTGTGATAGTTATCATGGTGATAGTGCCCTCAGTGACAGTTCTAATGGTGACAGTTCGATGGTGACAGTGCCCATGATGACAGTGCTCATGGTGACAGTTCCCATGGTGACAGTGCCCACGGTGACAGTGCTCATGGTGACAGTTCCCTTGGTGATAGTACCCATGGTCATAGTGGTCACGGTGAGAGTGCCCATGGTGATATTGCTCACGGTGACACTGCCTATGGTGATAGTGCACACGGTCATAGTGCTCATTGTGACAGTGCCCATGGTGACTATGCTCATGGTGACAGTCCTCACGGTGATAGTGCTCATGGTGACAGTGCTCATGATGATAGTGCTCATGGTGACAGTTCGCATGGTGATAGGGCCCATGTTGAAAGTGCCCATGGTGAAAGTGCTCATGGTGTCACTGCCCATGGTGACTATGCTCATGCTGGCTGTGTACATGCTTGGAGATCCCATGGTGAAATTCCTCATGGTGGCACTGCCCATAATGATAGTGCTCATGGTGACAGTGTCCATGGTGACATTGCCTATGGTGACAGTTCCCATTGTGATAGTGCTGACGGTGATAGGGCCCACAGGGACAGTTCTAATGGTGACAGTTCCAATGGTGACAGTGCCCATGATGACAGTGCTTATGGTGACAGTGCCCATGGTGACATTGCTCATGGTGACAGTGCTCACGGTGACAATGCCCTTGGTGATAGTACCCATGGTCATAGTGGTCACGGTGAGAGTGCCCATGGTGATATTGCTCACGGTGACACTGCCTATGGTGATAGTGCACACGGTCATAGTGCTCATTGTGACAGTGCCCATGGTGACTATGCTCATGGTGACAGTCCTCACGGTGATAGTGCTCATGGTGACAGTGCTCATGATGATAGTGCTCATGGTGACAGTTCGCATGGTGATAGGGCCCATGTTGAAAGTGCCCATGGTGAAAGTGCTCATGGTGACACTGCCCATGTTGACTGTGCTCATGCTGGCGGTGTACATGGTTGGAGTTCCGATGGTGAAATTGCTCATGGTAGCACTGCCCATAATGATAGTGCTCATGGTGACAGTGTCCATGGTGACAGTGCCTATGGTGACAGAGCCCATTGTGATAGTGTTCACGGTGATAGTGCCCACAGTGACAGTGCTCATGGTGACAGTTCCTATGGTGACACTGCCCATGATGACAGTGCTCATGGTGACAGTGCCCACGGTGACAGTGCTCATTGTGACACTGCTCACGGTAAAAGTGCCCTTGGTGATAGTACCCATGTTAATAGTGCTCACGGTGACAGTTCACATGGTGACAGTGCCCATTTTGAATGTGCCCATGGTGGCAGTGCCCATGGTGACAGTGCTCATGGTGAGAGTTCCCATGGTGACAGTGCTCATGTTCACAGTGCCCATGGTGACAGTGTCCATGGTCAACAGTGCCCATGGTGAGAGTGCCCATGGTGACAGTGCCCATGGTGACAGTGCTCATGGTGACAGTGTCCACGGTGAGAGTGCTCATGGTGACACTGCTCACGGTAACAGTGCCCTTGGTGAGAGTACCCATGTTAATAGTGCTCACGGTGATAGAGCCCACGGTGACATTTCCCATGGTGACAGTGCTCACTTTGACAGTGTACACGATGACAGTGCCCACGGTGACAGTGTTTATGGTGATATTACTAACGGGGACACGGCCCATGTTCATAGTGCTCACGGTGATAGTGCTCATGGTGACAGTTACCATGGTGACAGTGCCCACAGTGACAGTGCTCATGGTGACATTACCCACAGTGACAGTACTCATGGTGACAGTACGCATGGTGACAGTGCCCATGGTGACAGTGCTCATGGTGACACAGCCCATGGTGACTGTGCTAAAGCTGGCGGTGCATATGGTTGGAGTTCCCATGGTGAAATTCCTCATGGTGGCACTGCCCATGATGATAGTGCTCATGGTGACAGTGCCCATGGTGACATTTCCCATGGTGACAGTGCTCATGGTGAGAGTTCCCAGGCCGACCGTGCCCATGATGACAGTGCTCATGTTTACTGTGCCCACGGTGAAAGTGCTCATGGTAACAGTGATCACGGTGACAGTGCCCTTGGTGATAGTACCCATGTTAACAGTGCTCAATGTGACAGTGCCCATGGTGATATTTCTCACGGTGACACTGCCCATGGTGATAGTGCTCACGGTGATTGTGCTCATGGTGACAGTTCCCATGGTTACAGTGCCCACTGTGACAGTGCCCATGGTGACAGTGCCCACGGTGACAGTGCTCATGGTGACAGTGCTCATGGTGATAGTGCTCACGGTGATAGTGCTCACGGTGACAGTGCCCTTGGTGATAGTGCTCATGGTGATAGTTCTCATGGTGGCAGTTTGCATGGTGACACTGCCCCTGTTGAAAGTGCCCATGGTGACAGTGCTCATGTTGACACTGCCCATGGTGACAGTGCTCATGTTGGAGGTGTACATGGTTGGAGTTCCCATGGTACAACTGTTATGGTGCACTGCCCATGATGATAGTGCTCATGGTGACAGTGTCCATGGTGACAGTGCACATGGTGACAGTGCCTATGGTGAGAGTGCCCATGGTGACAGCGCCCATGGTGACCGTTTCCATGGTGACAGTGCTCATGTTGACAGTGCCCATGGTGACCGTTCCCATGGTGACAGTTCCCATGGTGATAGTGCTCACCGTGATAGTGCCCATTGTGACAGTTCCCATGGATCCAGTGCCCATGGTGACAGTGCTCATTGTGACAGTGCCCTCGGTGATAGAGCTCATGGTGGCATTTCGCATGGTGACAGTGCCCATGACGACAGTGCTCATGGTTACAATGCCCACGGAGACAGTGCTCATGGTTACAGTGCTCACGGTGACAGTGCTCATGGTGACATTGCCCATGGTGACAGTGCTCATGGTGACAGTTCGCATGGTGACAGTGCCCACGGTGATAGTGCTCACGGTGATAATGCTCGCAGTGACAGTGCTCTTGATGATAGTGCTCATGGTTAAAGTTCTCATGGTGAGAGTGCTCATGGTAACACTGACCATCGTGTCTGTGCTCATGCTGGCGGTGTACATGGCTGGAGTCCCCATGGTGAAATTTCTTATGCTGGCAGTGCCCATGATGATAGTGCTCATGGTGACAGTGTCCATCGTGAGAGTGCCCATGGTGACAGTGCTCATGGTGACCCTGCCCATGGTGAGAGTTCCCATGGTGATATTTCCCATGTTGACAGTGCTCATGTTGACAGTGCACACGGTGACAGTGTTCATGGTGATATTGCTCAAGGTGACGGTGCCCATGGTTATAGTGCTCACGTTGATAGTGCTCATGGTGACAGTTCCCATGGTGACAGTGCTCATGGTGACATTTCCCATGGTAACAGAGCTCATGATGACAGTGTCCATGGTGACAGTGCCCATGTTGAAAGTGCCCATGGTGACATTGCTCATGGTGACACTGCCATGGTGACTGTGCTCATGCTGGCGGTGTACATGATTGGAGTTCCCATGGTGAAATTCCTCATGGTGGCACTGCCCATGATGACACTGCCCATGGTGACAGTGCCCATGGTGACATTTCCCATGGTGACAGTGCTCATGTTGACAGTGCACATGGTGACAGTGCCCACGGTGACATTTCCCATGGTTACAGTGTTCATGGTGATATTGCTCACGGTGACAGTGCCCATGGTTATAGTCCTCACGGTGATAGTGCTCATGGTGACAGTTCCCATGGTGACAGTGCCCACGGTGACAGTGCTCATGGTGACATTGCCCACGGTGACAGTACTCATGGTAACAGTTCCCATGGTGACAGTGCTCATGTTGATAGTGCCCACGGTGACAGTGCTCATGGTGACAGTGCTCACAATGACAGTGCCCTTGGTGATAGTGCCCATGGTAATAGGGCTCACGGTGACACTGCCCATGGTGATATTGTTCACGGTGACACTGCCCATGGTGATAGAGCTCACGGTGATAGTGCTCACATTGACAGTGCCCTTGGGGATAGTGCTCATGGTAATACTGCTCATGGTGATAGTGCTCATGGCGATAGTTCGCATGGTGACAGTGCCCATGTGGAAAGTGCCCATGGTGGCAGTGCTCATGGTGACACGCCCATGGTGGCTGTGCTCATGCTGGCGGTGTCCATGGTTGGAGTTCCCATGGTGAAATTCCTTATGGTAGCACTGCCCATGATGATAGTGCTCATGGTGACAGTATCCATGGTGACAGTGCCTATGGTGACAGTGTCCATGGTGATAGTGCCCACAGTGACTGTGCTCATTGTGACAGTTTCTATGGTGAGAGTAACCATGATGACAGTGCTCATGGTGACAATGCCCACAGTGACATTGCTCACGGTGATAGTGCTCACGTTGACATTGCCCTTGGTGATAGTACGCATGGTAATATTGCTCACGGTGACAGTGCCCATGGTGATAGTGCTCATGGTGATAGTGCTCATGGTAATAGTGATCATGGTGAAACTGCCTATGGTGACAGTGCCCACGGTGACACTGCCCATAGTGATATTTGCCATGGTGACAATGCTCATGGTGAGAGTTCCCATGGTGACAGTGCTCACGGTGACAGTGCTCATGGTGACACAGCCCATGGTGACTGTGCTAAAGCTGGCGGTGTATATGGTTGGAGTTCCCATGATGAAATTCCTCATGGTGGCACTCCCCATGATGATAGTGCTCATGGTGACAGTGCCCATGGTGAAATTATCCATGGTGACAGTGCTCATGGTGAGAGTTCCTATGGTGACTGTGCTCATGTTGACAGTGCCCATGGTGACAGTGCCCACGGTGACACTGCGCAAGGTGATAGTGCTCAACGTGATAGTGCCCATGGTAATAGTGCTGATGGTGACACTGCCCATGTTGATATTGCTCACGGTGACACTGCCCATGGTGATAGTGCTCACGGTGACCGTGCCCTTGGTGATATTGCTCATGGTGATACAGCTCATGGCGGAAGTTCGCATGGTGACACTGCCCCTGTTGAAATTGCCCATGGTGACAGTGCTCATGTTGACACTGCCCATGGTGACTGTGCTCACGATGGAGGTGTACATGGTTGGAGTTCCCATGGTACAACTGTTATGGTGGTACTGCCCATGATGATAGTGCTCATGGTGACAGTGTCCATGGTGACAGTGCCCATGGTGATAGTGCCTATTGTGAGAGTGCCCATGGTGACAGTTCCCATGGTGACCATTTCCATGGTGATAATGCTCATGTTGACAGTGCCAACCGTGACAATGCTCATGGTGAGAGTTCCCATGGTGAAAGTGATCATCTTGACAATGCCCATGGCGACCGTTCCCATGGTGACATTTCCCATGGTGATAGTACTCACCGTGATAGTGCCCATGGTGACAGTTCCCATGGATACAGTGTCCATGGTGACAGTGCTCATTGTGGCACTGCCCATGGTGACTGTGCTCATGCTGGCGGTGTACTTGGTTGGAGTTCCGATGGTGAAATTCCTCATGGTAGCACTGCCCATGATGATAGTGCTCATGGTGACAGTGTCCGTCATGAGAGTGTCCATGGTGACAGTTCCCATGGTGATAGTGCATACCGTGATAGTGCCCATGGTGACAGTTCCCATGGATACAGTGCCCATGGTGACAGTGCTCACGGTGATAGTGCTCATGCAGACAGTTCGCATGGTGACACGGCCCATGTTGAAAGTGCCCATGGTGACAGTGCTCATAGTGGCACTGCCCATGATGATTGTGCTCATTCTGGCGGTGTACTTGGTTGGAGTTCCCATGGTGAAATTCCTCATGGTAGCACTGCCCATGCTGATAGTGCTCATGGTGACAGTGCACATGGTGACAATGCCCACACTGACAGTGCTCACGGTGTTAGTGCACATGGTGATAATGCCCATTGTAATTGTGCTCAAGGTGACAGTGCCCATGTTGATATTGCTCAAGGTGATAGTGCTCATGGTGACACTGCCCTTGATGATAGTGCTCTTGGTGATAGTGCTCATGGTAATAGTGTTCATGGTGACAGTGCCCATGGTGACACTGCTCATAGTGACAATTCCCATGGTGACAGTGCTCATGGTGAGAGTTCCCATGGTGACAGTGCACATGGTGACAGTTCCCATGGTGACAGTGCTCACTGTGACAGTGCTCACTGTGGCAGTGTCAATGGTTACAGTGCACATGGTGACCGTTCCCATAGTGACAGTTCCCATGGTGATAGTGCTCACCGTGATAGTGCCCATGGTGACAGTTCCCATGGAAACAGTGCCCATGGTGACAGTGCTCATGGTGACAGTGCCCACTGTGATAGTGCTCATGGTGGCAGTTTGCAGGGTGACAGTGGCCATGATGACAGTGCTCATGGTGGAAATGCCCACGGTGACAGTGCTCATGGTGACAGTGCTCATGATGACAGTGCCCTTGGTGATAGTACCCATGGTAATAGTGCTCACTGTGACAGTGCCCATGGTGATAGTGCTCATGGTGATAGTGCTCATGGTAATAGTGCTCATGGTGACACTGTCCATGGTGACAGTGCCCATGGTGGCAGTGCTCATGCTGAGAGTTCCCATGGTGACAGTGCACATGGTGACAGTTCCCATGGTGACACTGCTCATGGTGACAGTGCTCACTGTGGCAGTGCCAATGGTAACAGTGCTCATGGTGGCAGTGTCCATGGTGGCATTTACCAAAGTGACAGTGCTCATGGAGATATTTCCCATGGTAACATAGCTCATGATGACAGTGTCCATGGTGACAGTGCCCATGGTGACAGTGGCCATGTTGAAAGTACCTATGGTGACAGTGCTCATGGTGACAGTGCCCACGGTGACTATGCTCATGGTGACAGTGCTCACAGTGATAGTGCTCATGGTGACAGTTCGCATGGTGACAGGGCCCATGTTGAAAGTGCCCAAGGTGACAGTGCTCATGGTGGCACTGCCCATGATGATAGTGTTCATGGTGACAGTGCCTATGGTGACACTGCCCATTGTGATAGTGCTCACGGTGATAGTGTCCACAGTGACAGTGCTAATGGTGACAGTCCCCATGGTGACAGTGCCCATGATGACAGTGCTCATGGTGACAGTGCCCACGGTGATAGTGCTCATGGTGGCAGTTCACATGGTGACAGTTACCATGATGACAATGCTCATGGTGACAGTGCCCATGGTGACAGTGCTCATGGTGATAGTGCTCATGGTAATAGTGCTAATGGTGACACTGCCCATGGTGACAGTGCCCATGGTGACAGTCCCCATGGTCACAGTGACCGTGGTGACAGTGCCCATGGTGACATTTCCCATGCTGACAGTGCTCATGGTGAGAGTTCCCATGGTGACAGTGCTCATGATGACAGTGCCCATGGTGACCGTTCCCATGGTGACAGTTCCCATGGTGACAGTGCACACGGTAACAGTGCCCACGGTGACAGTGCTCACGGTGATAGTGCTCATGGTGACAGTGCCCATGTTGATATTGCTCACGGTGACCCTCCCCATCGTGATAGTGCTCACGGTGATAGTTCTCATGGTGACATTGTCCACGGTGATAATGCTCATGGTGACAGTGCCCTTGGTGATAGTGATCATGGTGATAGTGCTTATGGAGACATTTCCCATGGTGACAGTGCACATGTTGACAGTCCCCATGGTGACTGTGCTCATGCTGGCGGTGTATATGGTTGGACTTACAATGGTGAAATTCCTTATGGTGGCACTGCCCATGATTATAATGCTCATGGTGACAGTGTCCATGGTGACAGCGCCCATGGTGACAGTGCCCATGGTGACATTTCCCATGGTGATAGTGCTCATGGTGAGAGTTCCCATGGTGACAGTGCTCATCTTGGCAGTGCCCATAATGACCGTTCCCATGGTGACAGTTCCCATGGTGATAGGGCTCATGGTTACAGTGCTCATGGTGACAGTGAACACGGTGAAAGTGCCCGCAGTGACAGTGCTCATGGTGATAGTGCTCATGCTTATAGTGCCCACGGTGACAGTAGTCATGGTTAAAGTGTTCACGGTGATAGTGCTCACGGTGATAGTGCTCAGGGTGACAGTGCCCATAGTGATAGTGCTCACGGTGATAGTGCTCATGGTGACAGTTCCCATCGTGACAGTGCCCTTGGTGTTAGTGCTCATGGTAATACTGCTGATGGTGATAGTGCTCATGGTGACGGTTTGCATGTTGAGAGTGCCCATGTTGAAAGTGCCCATGGTGGCAGTGATCATGGTGACACTGCCCATTGTGACTGTGCTCATGCTGGCGGTGTACATAGTTGGAGTTCCCATGGTGAAATTCCTTATGGTGGCACTGCCCATGATGATAATTTTCATGGTGACATTGTCCATGGTGACAGTGCCTATGGTGACAGTGCCCATTGTGATAGTGCTCACGGTGATAGTGTCCACAGTGACAGTGCTAATGCTGACAGTCCCCATGGTGACAGTGCCCATGATGACAGTGCTCATGGTGACAGTGCCCATGGTGACAGTGCTCATGGTGACATTGCTCACGGTGACAGTGACCTTGGTGATAGTACCCATGGTAATAGGGGTCACTGTGACAGTGCTCATGGTGATATTGCTCACGGTGACACTGCCCATGGTGATAGTGCTCATGGTGATAGTGCTCATGTTGACAGTTCCCATGGTTACAGTGCCCATGGTGACTATGCTCATGATGAAAGTTCTCACGGTGATAGTGCTCATGGAGACAGTGCTCATGGTGACAGTTCGCATGGTAGACATGGTGAAGTTGAAAGTGCCCATGGTGACAGTGCCTATGGTGACAATGCTCATGTTGACAGTGCCCACTGTGACAGTGCTCACGGTGACAGTGCCCTTGGTGATAGTGCTTATGGTGATAGTGCTCATTGTGACTGCATGGTGACAGTGCCCATGTTGAAAGTGCCCATGGTGACAGTACCCATGGTGACAGTGCCCATGGTGACAGTGCTCAAGTTGAGATTGCCCATGGTGACCATTCCCATGGTGACAGTTCCCATGGTGATAGTGCTCATGGTAACAGTGCTCATGTTGACAGTGCACATGGTGACAATGCCCACACTGACATTGCTCACGGTGATAGTGCTCATGGTGATAATGCCCATTGTAATAGTGCTCACGGTGACAGTGCCCATGTTGATATTGCTCCAGGTGACACTGCCCATGGTGATAGTGCTCACGGTGATAGTGCTCATGGTAATAGTGCTCATGGTGACACTACCCATGGTGACAGTGCCCATGGTGACACTGCCCATTGTGACATTTCCCATGGTGACAGTGCTCATGGTGAGAGTTCCCATGGTGACAGTGCACATGGTGACAGTTCCCATGGTGACAGTGCCCACGTTGACATTGCTCATGGTGACAGTGCTCACGGTGACAGTGACTTTGGTGATAGTACCCATGGTAATAGAGGTCACAGTGACAGTGCCCATGGTGATATTGCTCACGGTGACACTGCCCATGGTGATAGTGCTCACAGTGATAGTGCTCATGGTGACAGTTCCCATGGTTACAGTGCCCATGGTGACAGTGCTCATGGTGACAGTGCCCACGGTGACTATGCTCATGGTGACAGTGCTCACAGAGATACTGCTCATGGTGACAGTTCGCATGGCGACAGGGCCCATGTTAAAAGTGCCCATGGTGACAATGCTCATGGTGACACTGCCCATGGTGACTGTGCTGATGTTCACGGTGTACATGGTTGGAATTCCCATGGTGAAATTCCTTATGGTGGCATTGCCCATGATGTTAGTGCTCATGGTGAATGTGTCCATGGTGACAGTGCCTATGGTGACAGTGCCCATGGTGACATTTCCCCGGGTGACAGTGCTCATACTGACAGTTCCCATGGTGACAGTGCCCATGGTGACAGTGCTAATGTTGACACTGCCCACGGTGACAGTGCTCATGGTGACAGTGTCCTTGGTGACAGTACCCATGGTAATAGTGCTCACGGTGACAGTGCCCACGGTGATATTGCTCATGGTGACACTGCCCATGGTGATAGTGCCAACGGTTACAGTTCTCATGGTGACAGTGCCCATGGTGACAGTGCTCACGTTGACAGTGCCCACGCTGGCAGTGCTCATGGTGACAGTGATCACAGTGACAGTGCCCATGGTGATATTGTTCACGGTGACACTGCCCAGTGTGATAGTGCTAACGGTGATAGTGCTCATGGTGATAGTTCCCATGGTTACAGTGCTCATGGTGACAGTGCTCACGGTGATAGTGCTCACATTGACAGTGCCCTTGGTGATAGTGCTCACGGTGATAGTACCCACAGTGACAGATCAAATGATGACAGTTCCCATGGTGACAGTGCCCATGATGACAGTGCTCATGGTGACAGTGTCCACGGTGAGAGTGCTCATGTTGACACTGCTCACGGTAACAGTGCCCTTGGTGATAGTACCCATGTTAATAGTGCTCACGGTGATAGAGCCCACGGTGACATTTCCCATGGTGACAGTGCTCACTTTGACAGTGTACACGATGACAGTGCCCACGGTGACAGTGTTTATGGTGATATTACTAACGGGGACACGGCCCATGTTCATAGTGCTCACGGTGATAGTGCTCATGGTGACAGTTACCATGGTGACAGTGCCAACAGTGACAGTGCTCATGGTGACATTACCCACAGTGACAGTACTCATGGTGACAGTACGCATGGTGACAGTGCCCATGGTGACTGTTCCCATGGTGACAGTTCCCATGGTGATAGTGCTCACCGTGATAGTGCCCATTGTGACAGTTCCCATGGATCCAGTGCCCATGGTGACAGTGCTCATTGTGACAGTGCCCTCGGTGATAGAGCTCATGGTGGCATTTCGCATGGTGACAGTGCCCATGACGACAGTGCTCATGGTTACAATGCCCACGGAGACAGTGCTCATGGTTACAGTGCTCACGGTGACAGTGCTCATGGTGACATTGCCCATGGTGACAGTGCTCATGGTGACAGTTCGCATGGTGACAGTGCCCACGGTGATAGTGCTCACGGTGATAATGCTCGCAGTGACAGTGCTCTTGATGATAGTGCTCATGGTTAAAGTTCTCATGGTGAGAGTGCTCATGGTAACACTGACCATCGTGTCTGTGCTCATGCTGGCGGTGTACATGGCTGGAGTCCCCATGGTGAAATTTCTTATGCTGGCAGTGCCCATGATGATAGTGCTCATGGTGACAGTGTCCATCGTGAGAGTGCCCATGGTGACAGTGCTCATGGTGACCCTGCCCATGGTGAGAGTTCCCATGGTGATATTTCCCATGTTGACAGTGCTCATGTTGACAGTGCACACGGTGACAGTGTTCATGGTGATATTGCTCAAGGTGACGGTGCCCATGGTTATAGTGCTCACGTTGATAGTGCTCATGGTGACAGTTCCCATGGTGACAGTGCTCATGGTGACATTTCCCATGGTAACAGAGCTCATGATGACAGTGTCCATGGTGACAGTGCCCATGTTGAAAGTGCCCATGGTGACATTGCTCATGGTGACACTGCCATGGTGACTGTGCTCATGCTGGCGGTGTACATGATTGGAGTTCCCATGGTGAAATTCCTCATGGTGGCACTGCCCATGATGACACTGCCCATGGTGACAGTGCTCATGGTGACATTTCCCATGGTGACAGTGCTCATGTTGACAGTGCACATGGTGACAGTGCCCACGGTGACATTTCCCATGGTTACAGTGTTCATGGTGATATTGCTCACGGTGACAGTGCCCATGGTTATAGTCCTCACGGTGATAGTGCTCATGGTGACAGTTCCCATGGTGACAGTGCCCACGGTGACAGTGCTCATGGTGACATTGCCCACGGTGACAGTACTCATGGTAACAGTTCCCATGGTGACAGTGCTCATGTTGATAGTGCCCACGGTGACAGTGCTCATGGTGACAGTGCTCACAATGACAGTGCCCTTGGTGATAGTGCCCATGGTAATAGGGCTCACGGTGACACTGCCCATGGTGATATTGTTCACGGTGACACTGCCCATGGTGATAGAGCTCACGGTGATAGTGCTCACATTGACAGTGCCCTTGGGGATAGTGCTCATGGTAATACTGCTCATGGTGATAGTGCTCATGGCGATAGTTCGCATGGTGACAGTGCCCATGTGGAAAGTGCCCATGGTGGCAGTGCTCATGGTGACACGCCCATGGTGGCTGTGCTCATGCTGGCGGTGTCCATGGTTGGAGTTCCCATGGTGAAATTCCTTATGGTAGCACTGCCCATGATGATAGTGCTCATGGTGACAGTATCCATGGTGACAGTGCCTATGGTGACAGTGTCCATGGTGATAGTGCCCACAGTGACTGTGCTCATTGTGACAGTTTCTATGGTGAGAGTAACCATGATGACAGTGCTCATGGTGACAATGCCCACAGTGACATTGCTCACGGTGATAGTGCTCACGTTGACATTGCCCTTGGTGATAGTACGCATGGTAATATTGCTCACGGTGACAGTGCCCATGGTGATAGTGCTCATGGTGATAGTGCTCATGGTAATAGTGATCATGGTGAAACTGCCTATGGTGACAGTGCCCACGGTGACACTGCCCATAGTGATATTTGCCATGGTGACAATGCTCATGGTGAGAGTTCCCATGGTGACAGTGCTCACGGTGACAGTGCTCATGGTGACACAGCCCATGGTGACTGTGCTAAAGCTGGCGGTGTATATGGTTGGAGTTCCCATGATGAAATTCCTCATGGTGGCACTCCCCATGATGATAGTGCTCATGGTGACAGTGCCCATGGTGAAATTATCCATGGTGACAGTGCTCATGGTGAGAGTTCCTATGGTGACTGTGCTCATGTTGACAGTGCCCATGGTGACAGTGCCCACGGTGACACTGCGCAAGGTGATAGTGCTCAACGTGATAGTGCCCATGGTAATAGTGCTGATGGTGACACTGCCCATGTTGATATTGCTCACGGTGACACTGCCCATGGTGATAGTGCTCACGGTGACCGTGCCCTTGGTGATATTGCTCATGGTGATACAGCTCATGGCGGAAGTTCGCATGGTGACACTGCCCCTGTTGAAATTGCCCATGGTGACAGTGCTCATGTTGACACTGCCCATGGTGACTGTGCTCACGATGGAGGTGTACATGGTTGGAGTTCCCATGGTACAACTGTTATGGTGGTACTGCCCATGATGATAGTGCTCATGGTGACAGTGTCCATGGTGACAGTGCCCATGGTGATAGTGCCTATTGTGAGAGTGCCCATGGTGACAGTTCCCATGGTGACCATTTCCATGGTGATAATGCTCATGTTGACAGTGCCAACCGTGACAATGCTCATGGTGAGAGTTCCCATGGTGAAAGTGATCATCTTGACAATGCCCATGGCGACCGTTCCCATGGTGACATTTCCCATGGTGATAGTACTCACCGTGATAGTGCCCATGGTGACAGTTCCCATGGATACAGTGTCCATGGTGACAGTGCTCATTGTGGCACTGCCCATGGTGACTGTGCTCATGCTGGCGGTGTACTTGGTTGGAGTTCCGATGGTGAAATTCCTCATGGTAGCACTGCCCATGATGATAGTGCTCATGGTGACAGTGTCCGTCATGAGAGTGTCCATGGTGACAGTTCCCATGGTGATAGTGCATACCGTGATAGTGCCCATGGTGACAGTTCCCATGGATACAGTGCCCATGGTGACAGTGCTCACGGTGATAGTGCTCATGCAGACAGTTCGCATGGTGACACGGCCCATGTTGAAAGTGCCCATGGTGACAGTGCTCATAGTGGCACTGCCCATGATGATTGTGCTCATTCTGGCGGTGTACTTGGTTGGAGTTCCCATGGTGAAATTCCTCATGGTAGCACTGCCCATGCTGATAGTGCTCATGGTGACAGTGCACATGGTGACAATGCCCACACTGACAGTGCTCACGGTGTTAGTGCACATGGTGATAATGCCCATTGTAATTGTGCTCAAGGTGACAGTGCCCATGTTGATATTGCTCAAGGTGATAGTGCTCATGGTGACACTGCCCTTGATGATAGTGCTCTTGGTGATAGTGCTCATGGTAATAGTGTTCATGGTGACAGTGCCCATGGTGACACTGCTCATAGTGACAATTCCCATGGTGACAGTGCTCATGGTGAGAGTTCCCATGGTGACAGTGCACATGGTGACAGTTCCCATGGTGACAGTGCTCACTGTGACAGTGCTCACTGTGGCAGTGTCAATGGTTACAGTGCACATGGTGACCGTTCCCATAGTGACAGTTCCCATGGTGATAGTGCTCACCGTGATAGTGCCCATGGTGACAGTTCCCATGGAAACAGTGCCCATGGTGACAGTGCTCATGGTGACAGTGCCCACTGTGATAGTGCTCATGGTGGCAGTTTGCAGGGTGACAGTGGCCATGATGACAGTGCTCATGGTGGAAATGCCCACGGTGACAGTGCTCATGGTGACAGTGCTCATGATGACAGTGCCCTTGGTGATAGTACCCATGGTAATAGTGCTCACTGTGACAGTGCCCATGGTGATAGTGCTCATGGTGATAGTGCTCATGGTAATAGTGCTCATGGTGACACTGTCCATGGTGACAGTGCCCATGGTGGCAGTGCTCATGCTGAGAGTTCCCATGGTGACAGTGCACATGGTGACAGTTCCCATGGTGACACTGCTCATGGTGACAGTGCTCACTGTGGCAGTGCCAATGGTAACAGTGCTCATGGTGGCAGTGTCCATGGTGGCATTTACCAAAGTGACAGTGCTCATGGAGATATTTCCCATGGTAACATAGCTCATGATGACAGTGTCCATGGTGACAGTGCCCATGGTGACAGTGGCCATGTTGAAAGTACCTATGGTGACAGTGCTCATGGTGACAGTGCCCACGGTGACTATGCTCATGGTGACAGTGCTCACAGTGATAGTGCTCATGGTGACAGTTCCCATCGTGACAGTGCCCTTGGTGTTAGTGCTCATGGTAATACTGCTGATGGTGATAGTGCTCATGGTGACGGTTTGCATGTTGAGAGTGCCCATGTTGAAAGTGCCCATGGTGGCAGTGATCATGGTGACACTGCCCATTGTGACTGTGCTCATGCTGGCGGTGTACATAGTTGGAGTTCCCATGGTGAAATTCCTTATGGTGGCACTGCCCATGATGATAATTTTCATGGTGACATTGTCCATGGTGACAGTGCCTATGGTGACAGTGCCCATTGTGATAGTGCTCACGGTGATAGTGTCCACAGTGACAGTGCTAATGCTGACAGTCCCCATGGTGACAGTGCCCATGATGACAGTGCTCATGGTGACAGTGCCCATGGTGACAGTGCTCATGGTGACATTGCTCACGGTGACAGTGACCTTGGTGATAGTACCCATGGTAATAGGGGTCACTGTGACAGTGCTCATGGTGATATTGCTCACGGTGACACTGCCCATGGTGATAGTGCTCATGTTGACAGTTCCCATGGTTACAGTGCCCATGGTGACTATGCTCATGATGAAAGTTCTCACGGTGATAGTGCTCATGGAGACAGTGCTCATGGTGACAGTTCGCATGGTAGACATGGTGAAGTTGAAAGTGCCCATGGTGACAGTGCCTATGGTGACAATGCTCATGTTGACAGTGCCCACTGTGACAGTGCTCACGGTGACAGTGCCCTTGGTGATAGTGCTTATGGTGATAGTGCTCATTGTGACTGCATGGTGACAGTGCCCATGTTGAAAGTGCCCATGGTGACAGTACCCATGGTGACAGTGCCCATGGTGACAGTGCTCAAGTTGAGATTGCCCATGGTGACCATTCCCATGGTGACAGTTCCCATGGTGATAGTGCTCATGGTAACAGTGCTCATGTTGACAGTGCACATGGTGACAATGCCCACACTGACATTGCTCACGGTGATAGTGCTCATGGTGATAATGCCCATTGTAATAGTGCTCACGGTGACAGTGCCCATGTTGATATTGCTCCAGGTGACACTGCCCATGGTGATAGTGCTCACGGTGATAGTGCTCATGGTAATAGTGCTCATGGTGACACTACCCATGGTGACAGTGCCCATGGTGACACTGCCCATTGTGACATTTCCCATGGTGACAGTGCTCATGGTGAGAGTTCCCATGGTGACAGTGCACATGGTGACAGTTCCCATGGTGACAGTGCCCACGTTGACATTGCTCATGGTGACAGTGCTCACGGTGACAGTGACTTTGGTGATAGTACCCATGGTAATAGAGGTCACAGTGACAGTGCCCATGGTGATATTGCTCACGGTGACACTGCCCATGGTGATAGTGCTCACAGTGATAGTGCTCATGGTGACAGTTCCCATGGTTACAGTGCCCATGGTGACAGTGCTCATGGTGACAGTGCCCACGGTGACTATGCTCATGGTGACAGTGCTCACAGAGATACTGCTCATGGTGACAGTTCGCATGGCGACAGGGCCCATGTTAAAAGTGCCCATGGTGACAATGCTCATGGTGACACTGCCCATGGTGACTGTGCTGATGTTCACGGTGTACATGGTTGGAATTCCCATGGTGAAATTCCTTATGGTGGCATTGCCCATGATGTTAGTGCTCATGGTGAATGTGTCCATGGTGACAGTGCCTATGGTGACAGTGCCCATGGTGACATTTCCCCGGGTGACAGTGCTCATACTGACAGTTCCCATGGTGACAGTGCCCATGGTGACAGTGCTAATGTTGACACTGCCCACGGTGACAGTGCTCATGGTGACAGTGTCCTTGGTGACAGTACCCATGGTAATAGTGCTCACGGTGACAGTGCCCACGGTGATATTGCTCATGGTGACACTGCCCATGGTGATAGTGCCAACGGTTACAGTTCTCATGGTGACAGTGCCCATGGTGACAGTGCTCACGTTGACAGTGCCCACGCTGGCAGTGCTCATGGTGACAGTGATCACAGTGACAGTGCCCATGGTGATATTGTTCACGGTGACACTGCCCAGGGTGATAGTGCTAACGGTGATAGTGCTCATGGTGATAGTTCCCATGGTTACAGTGCTCATGGTGACAGTGCTCACGGTGATAGTGCTCACATTGACAGTGCCCTTGGTGATAGTGCTCACGGTGATAGTACCCACAGTGACAGATCAAATGATGACAGTTCCCATGGTGACAGTGCCCATGATGACAGTGCTCATGGTGACAGTGTCCACGGTGAGAGTGCTCATGTTGACACTGCTCACGGTAACAGTGCCCTTGGTGATAGTACCCATGTTAATAGTGCTCACGGTGATAGAGCCCACGGTGACATTTCCCATGGTGACAGTGCTCACTTTGACAGTGTACACGATGACAGTGCCCACGGTGACAGTGTTTATGGTGATATTACTAACGGGGACACGGCCCATGTTCATAGTGCTCACGGTGATAGTGCTCATGGTGACAGTTACCATGGTGACAGTGCCAACAGTGACAGTGCTCATGGTGACATTACCCACAGTGACAGTACTCATGGTGACAGTACGCATGGTGACAGTGCCCATGGTGACTGTTCCCATGGTGACAGTTCCCATGGTGATAGTGCTCACCGTGATAGTGCCCATTGTGACAGTTCCCATGGATCCAGTGCCCATGGTGACAGTGCTCATTGTGACAGTGCCCTCGGTGATAGAGCTCATGGTGGCATTTCGCATGGTGACAGTGCCCATGACGACAGTGCTCATGGTTACAATGCCCACGGAGACAGTGCTCATGGTTACAGTGCTCACGGTGACAGTGCTCATGGTGACATTGCCCATGGTGACAGTGCTCATGGTGACAGTTCGCATGGTGACAGTGCCCACGGTGATAGTGCTCACGGTGATAATGCTCGCAGTGACAGTGCTCTTGATGATAGTGCTCATGGTTAAAGTTCTCATGGTGAGAGTGCTCATGGTAACACTGACCATCGTGTCTGTGCTCATGCTGGCGGTGTACATGGCTGGAGTCCCCATGGTGAAATTTCTTATGCTGGCAGTGCCCATGATGATAGTGCTCATGGTGACAGTGTCCATCGTGAGAGTGCCCATGGTGACAGTGCTCATGGTGACCCTGCCCATGGTGAGAGTTCCCATGGTGATATTTCCCATGTTGACAGTGCTCATGTTGACAGTGCACACGGTGACAGTGTTCATGGTGATATTGCTCAAGGTGACGGTGCCCATGGTTATAGTGCTCACGTTGATAGTGCTCATGGTGACAGTTCCCATGGTGACAGTGCTCATGGTGACATTTCCCATGGTAACAGAGCTCATGATGACAGTGTCCATGGTGACAGTGCCCATGTTGAAAGTGCCCATGGTGACATTGCTCATGGTGACACTGCCATGGTGACTGTGCTCATGCTGGCGGTGTACATGATTGGAGTTCCCATGGTGAAATTCCTCATGGTGGCACTGCCCATGATGACACTGCCCATGGTGACAGTGCTCATGGTGACATTTCCCATGGTGACAGTGCTCATGTTGACAGTGCACATGGTGACAGTGCCCACGGTGACATTTCCCATGGTTACAGTGTTCATGGTGATATTGCTCACGGTGACAGTGCCCATGGTTATAGTCCTCACGGTGATAGTGCTCATGGTGACAGTTCCCATGGTGACAGTGCCCACGGTGACAGTGCTCATGGTGACATTGCCCACGGTGACAGTACTCATGGTAACAGTTCCCATGGTGACAGTGCTCATGTTGATAGTGCCCACGGTGACAGTGCTCATGGTGACAGTGCTCACAATGACAGTGCCCTTGGTGATAGTGCCCATGGTAATAGGGCTCACGGTGACACTGCCCATGGTGATATTGTTCACGGTGACACTGCCCATGGTGATAGAGCTCACGGTGATAGTGCTCACATTGACAGTGCCCTTGGGGATAGTGCTCATGGTAATACTGCTCATGGTGATAGTGCTCATGGCGATAGTTCGCATGGTGACAGTGCCCATGTGGAAAGTGCCCATGGTGGCAGTGCTCATGGTGACACGCCCATGGTGGCTGTGCTCATGCTGGCGGTGTCCATGGTTGGAGTTCCCATGGTGAAATTCCTTATGGTAGCACTGCCCATGATGATAGTGCTCATGGTGACAGTATCCATGGTGACAGTGCCTATGGTGACAGTGTCCATGGTGATAGTGCCCACAGTGACTGTGCTCATTGTGACAGTTTCTATGGTGAGAGTAACCATGATGACAGTGCTCATGGTGACAATGCCCACAGTGACATTGCTCACGGTGATAGTGCTCACGTTGACATTGCCCTTGGTGATAGTACGCATGGTAATATTGCTCACGGTGACAGTGCCCATGGTGATAGTGCTCATGGTGATAGTGCTCATGGTAATAGTGATCATGGTGAAACTGCCTATGGTGACAGTGCCCACGGTGACACTGCCCATAGTGATATTTGCCATGGTGACAATGCTCATGGTGAGAGTTCCCATGGTGACAGTGCTCACGGTGACAGTGCTCATGGTGACACAGCCCATGGTGACTGTGCTAAAGCTGGCGGTGTATATGGTTGGAGTTCCCATGATGAAATTCCTCATGGTGGCACTCCCCATGATGATAGTGCTCATGGTGACAGTGCCCATGGTGAAATTATCCATGGTGACAGTGCTCATGGTGAGAGTTCCTATGGTGACTGTGCTCATGTTGACAGTGCCCATGGTGACAGTGCCCACGGTGACACTGCGCAAGGTGATAGTGCTCAACGTGATAGTGCCCATGGTAATAGTGCTGATGGTGACACTGCCCATGTTGATATTGCTCACGGTGACACTGCCCATGGTGATAGTGCTCACGGTGATAGTGCTCACGGTGACCGTGCCCTTGGTGATATTGCTCATGGTGATACAGCTCATGGCGGAAGTTCGCATGGTGACACTGCCCCTCTTGAAATTGCCCATGGTGACAGTGCTCATGTTGACACTGCCCATGGTGACTGTGCTCACGATGGAGGTGTACATGGTTGGAGTTCCCATGGTACAACTGTTATGGTGGTACTGCCCATGATGATAGTGCTCATGGTGACAGTGTCCATGGTGACAGTGCCCATGGTGATAGTGCCTATTGTGAGAGTGCCCATGGTGACAGTTCCCATGGTGACCATTTCCATGGTGATAATGCTCATGTTGACAGTGCCAACCGTGACAATGCTCATGGTGAGAGTTCCCATGGTGAAAGTGATCATCTTGACAATGCCCATGGCGACCGTTCCCATGGTGACATTTCCCATGGTGATAGTACTCACCGTGATAGTGCCCATGGTGACAGTTCCCATGGATACAGTGTCCATGGTGACAGTGCTCATTGTGGCACTGCCCATGGTGACTGTGCTCATGCTGGCGGTGTACTTGGTTGGAGTTCCGATGGTGAAATTCCTCATGGTAGCACTGCCCATGATGATAGTGCTCATGGTGACAGTGTCCGTCATGAGAGTGTCCATGGTGACAGTTCCCATGGTGATAGTGCATACCGTGATAGTGCCCATGGTGACAGTTCCCATGGATACAGTGCCCATGGTGACAGTGCTCACGGTGATAGTGCTCATGCAGACAGTTCGCATGGTGACACGGCCCATGTTGAAAGTGCCCATGGTGACAGTGCTCATAGTGGCACTGCCCATGATGATTGTGCTCATTCTGGCGGTGTACTTGGTTGGAGTTCCCATGGTGAAATTCCTCATGGTAGCACTGCCCATGCTGATAGTGCTCATGGTGACAGTGCACATGGTGACAATGCCCACACTGACAGTGCTCACGGTGTTAGTGCACATGGTGATAATGCCCATTGTAATTGTGCTCAAGGTGACAGTGCCCATGTTGATATTGCTCAAGGTGATAGTGCTCATGGTGACACTGCCCTTGATGATAGTGCTCTTGGTGATAGTGCTCATGGTAATAGTGTTCATGGTGACAGTGCCCATGGTGACACTGCTCATAGTGACAATTCCCATGGTGACAGTGCTCATGGTGAGAGTTCCCATGGTGACAGTGCACATGGTGACAGTTCCCATGGTGACAGTGCTCACTGTGACAGTGCTCACTGTGGCAGTGTCAATGGTTACAGTGCACATGGTGACCGTTCCCATAGTGACAGTTCCCATGGTGATAGTGCTCACCGTGATAGTGCCCATGGTGACAGTTCCCATGGAAACAGTGCCCATGGTGACAGTGCTCATGGTGACAGTGCCCACTGTGATAGTGCTCATGGTGGCAGTTTGCAGGGTGACAGTGGCCATGATGACAGTGCTCATGGTGGAAATGCCCACGGTGACAGTGCTCATGGTGACAGTGCTCATGATGACAGTGCCCTTGGTGATAGTACCCATGGTAATAGTGCTCACTGTGACAGTGCCCATGGTGATAGTGCTCATGGTGATAGTGCTCATGGTAATAGTGCTCATGGTGACACTGTCCATGGTGACAGTGCCCATGGTGGCAGTGCTCATGCTGAGAGTTCCCATGGTGACAGTGCACATGGTGACAGTTCCCATGGTGACACTGCTCATGGTGACAGTGCTCACTGTGGCAGTGCCAATGGTAACAGTGCTCATGGTGGCAGTGTCCATGGTGGCATTTACCAAAGTGACAGTGCTCATGGAGATATTTCCCATGGTAACATAGCTCATGATGACAGTGTCCATGGTGACAGTGCCCATGGTGACAGTGGCCATGTTGAAAGTACCTATGGTGACAGTGCTCATGGTGACAGTGCCCACGGTGACTATGCTCATGGTGACAGTGCTCACAGTGATAGTGCTCATGGTGACAGTTCGCATGGTGACAGGGCCCATGTTGAAAGTGCCCAAGGTGACAGTGCTCATGGTGGCACTGCCCATGATGATAGTGTTCATGGTGACAGTGCCTATGGTGACACTGCCCATTGTGATAGTGCTCACGGTGATAGTGTCCACAGTGACAGTGCTAATGGTGACAGTCCCCATGGTGACAGTGCCCATGATGACAGTGCTCATGGTGACAGTGCCCACGGTGATAGTGCTCATGGTGGCAGTTCACATGGTGACAGTTACCATGATGACAATGCTCATGGTGACAGTGCCCATGGTGACAGTGCTCATGGTGATAGTGCTCATGGTAATAGTGCTAATGGTGACACTGCCCATGGTGACAGTGCCCATGGTGACAGTCCCCATGGTCACAGTGACCGTGGTGACAGTGCCCATGGTGACATTTCCCATGCTGACAGTGCTCATGGTGAGAGTTCCCATGGTGACAGTGCTCATGATGACAGTGCCCATGGTGACCGTTCCCATGGTGACAGTTCCCATGGTGACAGTGCACACGGTAACAGTGCCCACGGTGACAGTGCTCACGGTGATAGTGCTCATGGTGACAGTGCCCATGTTGATATTGCTCACGGTGACCCTCCCCATCGTGATAGTGCTCACGGTGATAGTTCTCATGGTGACATTGTCCACGGTGATAATGCTCATGGTGACAGTGCCCTTGGTGATAGTGATCATGGTGATAGTGCTTATGGAGACATTTCCCATGGTGACAGTGCACATGTTGACAGTCCCCATGGTGACTGTGCTCATGCTGGCGGTGTATATGGTTGGACTTACAATGGTGAAATTCCTTATGGTGGCACTGCCCATGATTATAATGCTCATGGTGACAGTGTCCATGGTGACAGCGCCCATGGTGACAGTGCCCATGGTGACATTTCCCATGGTGATAGTGCTCATGGTGAGAGTTCCCATGGTGACAGTGCTCATCTTGGCAGTGCCCATAATGACCGTTCCCATGGTGACAGTTCCCATGGTGATAGGGCTCATGGTTACAGTGCTCATGGTGACAGTGAACACGGTGAAAGTGCCCGCAGTGACAGTGCTCATGGTGATAGTGCTCATGCTTATAGTGCCCACGGTGACAGTAGTCATGGTTAAAGTGTTCACGGTGATAGTGCTCACGGTGATAGTGCTCAGGGTGACAGTGCCCATAGTGATAGTGCTCACGGTGATAGTGCTCATGGTGACAGTTCCCATCGTGACAGTGCCCTTGGTGTTAGTGCTCATGGTAATACTGCTGATGGTGATAGTGCTCATGGTGACGGTTTGCATGTTGAGAGTGCCCATGTTGAAAGTGCCCATGGTGGCAGTGATCATGGTGACACTGCCCATTGTGACTGTGCTCATGCTGGCGGTGTACATAGTTGGAGTTCCCATGGTGAAATTCCTTATGGTGGCACTGCCCATGATGATAATTTTCATGGTGACATTGTCCATGGTGACAGTGCCTATGGTGACAGTGCCCATTGTGATAGTGCTCACGGTGATAGTGTCCACAGTGACAGTGCTAATGCTGACAGTCCCCATGGTGACAGTGCCCATGATGACAGTGCTCATGGTGACAGTGCCCATGGTGACAGTGCTCATGGTGACATTGCTCACGGTGACAGTGACCTTGGTGATAGTACCCATGGTAATAGGGGTCACTGTGACAGTGCTCATGGTGATATTGCTCACGGTGACACTGCCCATGGTGATAGTGCTCATGGTGATAGTGCTCATGTTGACAGTTCCCATGGTTACAGTGCCCATGGTGACTATGCTCATGATGAAAGTTCTCACGGTGATAGTGCTCATGGAGACAGTGCTCATGGTGACAGTTCGCATGGTAGACATGGTGAAGTTGAAAGTGCCCATGGTGACAGTGCCTATGGTGACAATGCTCATGTTGACAGTGCCCACTGTGACAGTGCTCACGGTGACAGTGCCCTTGGTGATAGTGCTTATGGTGATAGTGCTCATTGTGACTGTTTGCATGGTGACAGTGCCCATGTTGAAAGTGCCCATGGTGACAGTACCCATGGTGACAGTGCCCATGGTGACAGTGCTCAAGTTGAGATTGCCCATGGTGACCATTCCCATGGTGACAGTTCCCATGGTGATAGTGCTCATGGTAACAGTGCTCATGTTGACAGTGCACATGGTGACAATGCCCACACTGACATTGCTCACGGTGATAGTGCTCATGGTGATAATGCCCATTGTAATAGTGCTCACGGTGACAATGCCCATGTTGATATTGCTCCAGGTGACACTGCCCATGGTGATAGTGCTCACGGTGATAGTGCTCATAGTAATAGTGCTCATGGTGACACTACCCATGGTGACAGTGCCCATGGTGACACTGCCCATTGTGACATTTCCCATGGTGACAGTGCTCATGGTGAGAGTTCCCATGGTGACAGTGCACATGGTGACAGTTCCCATGGTGACAGTGGCCACATTGACATTGCTCATGGTGACAGTGCTCACGGTGACAGTGACTTTGGTGATAGTACCCATGGTAATAGAGGTCACAGTGACAGTGCCCATGGTGATATTGCTCACGGTGACACTGCCCATGGTGATAGTGCTCACAGTGATATTGCTCATGGTGACAGTTCCCATGGTTACAGTGCCCATGGTGACAGTGCTCATGGTGACAGTGCCCACGGTGACTATGCTCATGGTGACAGTGCTCACAGAGATACTGCTCATGGTGACAGTTCGCATGGCGACAGGGCCCATGTTAAAAGTGCCCATGGTGACAATGCTCATGGTGACACTGCCCATGGTGACTGTGCTGATGTTCACAGTGTACATGGTTGGAATTCCCATGGTGAAATTCCTTATGGTGGCATTGCCCATGATGTTAGTGCTCATGGTGAATGTGTCCATGGTGACAGTGCCTATGGTGACAGTGCCCATGGTGACATTTCCCCGGGTGACAGTGCTCATACTGACAGTTCCCATGGTGACAGTGCCCATGGTGACAGTGCTAATGTTGACACTGCCCACGGTGACAGTGCTCATGGTGACAGTGTCCTTGGTGACAGTACCCATGGTAATAGTGCTCACGGTGACAGTGCCCACGGTGATATTGCTCATGGTGACACTGCCCATGGTGATAGTGCCAACGGTTACAGTTCTCATGGTGACAGTGCCCATGGTGACAGTGCTCACGTTGACAGTGCCCACGCTGGCAGTGCTCATGGTGACAGTGATCACAGTGACAGTGCCCATGGTGATATTGTTCACGGTGACACTGCCCAGGGTGATAGTGCTAACGGTGATAGTGCTCATGGTGATAGTTCCCATGGTTACAGTGCTCATGGTGACAGTGCTCACGGTGATAGTGCTCACATTGACAGTGCCCTTGGTGATAGTGCTCACGGTGATAGTACCCACAGTGACAGATCAAATGATGACAGTTCCCATGGTGACAGTGCCCATGATGACAGTGCTCATGGTGACAGTGTCCACGGTGAGAGTGCTCATGGTGACACTGCTCACGGTAACAGTGCCCTTGGTGATAGTACCCATGTTAATAGTGCTCACGGTGATAGAGCCCACGGTGACATTTCCCATGGTGACAGTGCTCACTTTGACAGTGTACACGATGACAGTGCCCACGGTGACAGTGTTTATGGTGATATTACTAACGGGGACACGGCCCATGTTCATAGTGCTCACGGTGATAGTGCTCATGGTGACAGTTACCATGGTGACAGTGCCCACAGTGACAGTGCTCATGGTGACATTACCCACAGTGACAGTACTCATGGTGACAGTACGCATGGTGACAGTGCCCATGGTGACAGTGCTCATGGTGACACAGCCCATGGTGACTGTGCTAAAGCTGGCGGTGCATATGGTTGGAGTTCCCATGGTGAAATTCCTCATGGTGGCACTGCCCATGATGATAGTGCTCATGGTGACGGTGCCCATGGTGACATTTCCCATGGTGACAGTGCTCATGGTGAGAGTTCCCAGGCCGACCGTGCCCATGATGACAGTGCTCATGTTTACTGTGCCCACGGTGAAAGTGCTCATGGTAACAGTGATCACGGTGACAGTGCCCTTGGTGATAGTCCCCATGGTAACAGTGCTCAATGTGACAGTGCCCATGGTGATATTTCTCACAGTGACACTGCCCATGGTGATAGTGCTCACGGTGATTGTGCTCATGGTGACAGTTCCCATGGTTACAGTGCCCACTGTGACAGTGCCCATGGTGACAGTGCCCACGGTGACAGTGCTCATGGTGACAGTGCTCATGGTGATAGTGCTCACGGTGATAGTGCTCACGGTGACAGTGCCCTTGGTGATAGTGCTCATGGTGATAGTTCTCATGGTGGCAGTTTGCATGGTGACACTGCCCCTGTTGAAAGTGCCCATGGTGACAGTGCTCATGTTGACACTGCCCATGGTGACAGTGCTCATGTTGGAGGTGTACATGGTTGGAGTTCCCATGGTACAACTGTTATGGTGCACTGCCCATGATGATAGTGCTCATGGTGACAGTGTCCATGGTGACAGTGCCTATGGTGAGAGTGCCCATGGTGACAGCGCCCATGGTGACCGTTTCCATGGTGACAGTGCTCATGTTGACAGTGCCCATGGTGACCGTTCCCATGGTGACAGTTCCCATGGTGATAGTGCTCACCGTGATAGTGCCCATTGTGACAGTTCCCATGGATCCAGTGCCCATGGTGACAGTGCTCATTGTGACAGTGCCCTCGGTGATAGAGCTCATGGTGGCATTTCGCATGGTGACAGGGCCCATGACGACAGTGCTCATGGTTACAATGCCCACGGAGACAGTGCTCATGGTTACAGTGCTCACGGTGACAGTGCTCATGGTGACATTGCCCATGGTGACAGTGCTCATGGTGACAGTTCGCATGGTGACAGTGCCCACGGTGATAGTGCTCACGGTGATAATGCTCGCAGTGACAGTGCTCTTGATGATAGTGCTCATGGTTAAAGTTCTCATGGTGAGAGTGCTCATGGTAACACTGACCATCGTGACTGTGCTCATGCTGGCGGTGTACATGGCTGGAGTCCCCATGGTGAAATTTCTTATGCTGGCAGTGCCCATGATGATAGTGCTCATGGTGACAGTGTCCATCGTGAGAGTGCCCATGGTGACAGTGCTCATGGTGACCCTGCCCATGGTGAGAGTTCCCATGGTGATATTTCCCATGTTGACAGTGCTCATGTTGACAGTGCACACGGTGACAGTGTTCATGGTGATATTGCTCAAGGTGACGGTGCCCATGGTTATAGTGCTCACGTTGATAGTGCTCATGGTGACAGTTCCCATGGTGACAGTGCTCATGGTGACATTTCCCATGGTAACAGAGCTCATGATGACAGTGTCCATGGTGACAGTGCCCATGTTGAAAGTGCCCATGGTGACATTGCTCATGGTGACACTGCCATGGTGACTGTGCTCATGCTGGCGGTGTACATGATTGGAGTTCCCATGGTGAAATTCCTCATGGTGGCACTGCCCATGATGACACTGCCCATGGTGACAGTGCCCATGGTGACGTTTCCCATGGTGACAGTGCTCATGTTGACAGTGCACATGGTGACAGTGCCCACGGTGACATTTCCCATGGTTACAGTGTTCATGGTGATATTGCTCACGGTGACAGTGCCCATGGTTATAGTCCTCACGGTGATAGTGCTCATGGTGACAGTTCCCATGGTGACAGTGCCCACGGTGACAGTGCTCATGGTGACATTGCCCACGGTGACAGTTCTCATGGTAACAGTTCCCATGGTGACAGTGCTCATGTTGATAGTGCCCACGGTGACAGTGCTCATGGTGACAGTGCTCACAATGACAGTGCCCTTGGTGACAGTGCCCATGGTAATAGGGCTCACGGTGACACTGCCCATGGTGATATTGTTCACGGTGACACTGCCCATGGTGATAGAGCTCACGGTGATAGTGCTCACATTGACAGTGCCCTTGGGGATAGTGCTCATGGTAATACTGCTCATGGTGATAGTGCTCATGGCGATAGTTCGCATGGTGACAGTGCCCATGTGGAAAGTGCCCATGGTGGCAGTGCTCATGGTGACACGCCCATGGTGGCTGTGCTCATGCTGGCGGTGTCCATGGTTGGAGTTCCCATGGTGAAATTCCTTATGGTAGCACTGCCCATGATGATAGTGCTCATGGTGACAGTATCCATGGTGACAGTGCCTATGGTGACAGTGTCCATGGTGATAGTGCCCACAGTGACTGTGCTCATTGTGACAGTTTCTATGGTGAGAGTAACCATGATGACAGTGCTCATGGTGACAATGCCCACAGTGAAAGTGCTCACGGTGATAGTGCTCACGTTGACATTGCCCTTGGTGATAGTACGCATGGTAATATTGCTCACGGTGACAGTGCCCATGGTGATAGTGCTCATGGTGATAGTGCTCATGGTAATAGTGATCATGGTGAAACTGCCTATGGTGACAGTGCCCACGGTGACACTGCCCATAGTGATATTTGCCATGGTGACAATGCTCATGGTGAGAGTTCCCATGGTGACAGTGCTCACGGTGACAGTGCTCATGGTGACACAGCCCATGGTGACTGTGCTAAAGCTGGCGGTGTATATGGTTGGAGTTCCCATGATGAAATTCCTCATGGTGGCACTCCCCATGATGATAGTGCTCATGGTGACAGTGCCCATGGTGAAATTATCCATGGTGACAGTGCTCATGGTGAGAGTTCCTATGGTGACTGTGCTCATGTTGACAGTGCCCATGGTGACAGTGCCCACGGTGACACTGCGCAAGGTGATAGTGCTCAACGTGATAATGCCCATGGTAATAGTGCTGATGGTGACACTGCCCATGTTGATATTGCTCACGGTGACACTGCCCATGGTGATAGTGCTCACGGTGATAGTGCTCACGGTGACAGTGCCCTTGGTGATATTGCTCATGGTGATACAGCTCATGGCGGAAGTTCGCATGGTGACACTGCCCCTCTTGAAATTGCCCATGGTGACAGTGCTCATGTTGACACTGCCCATGGTGACTGTGCTCACGATGGAGGTGTACATGGTTGGAGTTCCCATGGTACAACTGTTATGGTGGTACTGCCCATGATGATAGTGCTCATGGTGACAGTGTCCATGGTGACAGTGCCCATGGTGATAGTGCCTATTGTGAGAGTGCCCATGGTGACAGTTCCCATGGTGACCATTTCCATGGTGATAATGCTCATGTTGACAGTGCCAACCGTGACAATGCTCATGGTGAGAGTTCCCATGGTGAAAGTGATCATCTTGACAATGCCCATGGCAACCGTTCCCATGGTGACATTTCCCATGGTGATAGTACTCACCGTGATAGTGCCCATGGTGACAGTTCCCATGGATACAGTGTCCATGGTGACAGTGTCCATGGTGACAGTGCCTATGGTGAGAGTGCCCATGGTGACAGTGTGCATGGTGACAGTGCTCATGTTGAAATTGCCCATGGTGACAGTGCTCATGGTGAGAGTTCCCATGGTGACAATGTTCATGTTGACAATGCCCATGGAGACAGTGCTCATGTTGACAGCGCCCACGGTGACAGTGCTCATGGTTACAGTGCTCACAGTTACAGTGCCCATGGTGATAGGGCCCATAGTAATAGTGCTCACGGTGACAGCATCCACGTTGATATTGTTCATGGTGACACTACCCATGGTGATAGTGCTCACGGTGACAGTGCTCATGAAGACAGTTCCCATGGTTGCAGTGCCCATGGTGACATTGCCCACGGTGACAATGCTCATGGTGACAGTGCTCATGGTGATATTGCTCACGGTGATAGTGCTCACATTGACAATGCCCTTGGTGATAGTGCTCATGGTAATACTGCTCATGGTGATAGTGCTCATGGTGATAGTTCGTATGGTGACAGTGCCCATGTTGAAAGTCCCCATGATGGCAGTGCTCATGGTGACATTGCCCATGGTGACTGTGCTCATGCTGGCAGTGTACATGGTTGGAGTTCCCATGGTGAAATTCCTTATGGTGGCACTGCCCATGGTGATAGTGTTCATGGTGACAGTGTCCATGGTGACAGTGCCCATGATGACAGTGCTCATGGTGACAGTGCCCACGGTGACAGTGCTCATGGTGACAGTGCTCACGGTGACAGTGCCCTTGGTGATAATACCCATGTTAATAGTGCTCACAGTGACAGTGCCCATGGTGATTTTGCTCACGGTGACACTACCCATGGTGATAGTGCTCATGGTGATAGTGCTCATGGTGACAGTTCCCATGGTAACTGTGCCCATGGTGACAGTGCTCATGGCGACAGTGCCCACGGTGACTATGCTCATGGAGACAGTGCTCATGGTGATAGTGCTCATGGTGACAGTTCACATGGTGACAGAGCCCATGTTGAAAGTGCCCATGGTGACAGTGCTCATGGTGGCACTGCCCATGGTGACTGTGCTCATGCTTGCGGTGTACCTGGTTGGAGTTCCGATGGTGAAATTCCTCATGGTAGCACTGCCCATAATGATAGTGCTCATGGTGACAGTGTCCATGGTGACAGTGCCTATGGTGACAGTGCCCATTGTGATAGTGCTCATAGTGACAGTGCCCACTGTGACAGTGCTCACGGTGACAGTGCCCTTGGTGATAGTGCTCATGGTGATAGTGCTCATGGTGACAGTTCGCATGGTGACAGTGCCCATGTTGAAATTGCCGATGGTGACAGTACCCATGGTGAGAGTGCTCATGGTGAAGGTTCCCACTGTGACAGTGCTCATGGTGACAGTGCTCATGGTGACAGTGCTCAGGGTGAGAGTGCTCACGATGATAGTGCTCACGGTGACAGTTCCCTTGGTGATAGTGCTCATGGTGATAGTGCCCATGGTGACACTGCCCATGGTGATATTGCTCACGGTGACACTGCCCATGGTAATAGTGCTCATGGTGATAGTGCTCACGTTGACAGTGCCTTTGGTGATAGTGCTCATGGTGACACTGCCCATGGTGACAGTTCACATGCTGATAGTGCCCATGTTGAAAGTTCCCACGGTGACAGTGCTCATGGTGATAATGCCCATGGTGACTGTGCTCATGCTGGCGGTGTACAGGGTTGGTGTTCCCATGTTGAAATTCCTCATGGTGGCACTGCCCATGATGATAGTGTACATGGTGACAGTGTCCATGGTGACAGTGCCAATGGTGACAGTGCTCACGGTGACACTGCCCATGGTGACATTTCACAAGGTGACAGTGCCCATGTAGAAAGTGCTCATGGTGACAGTGACCATGGTGACATTTCCCATGTTGACAGTGTCCATTGTGATAGTGCCCATGGTGACAGTGCCCATGGTGACAGTGCTCATGTTGACAGTGCCCATGGTGACAGTGCCCTTGGTGACAATACCCATAGTGACATTTCCAATTGTGACAGTCCTCATAGTGAGAGATACCATGGCGACAGTGCTGATGGATGACAGTGCTCATGTTGACAGTGCCCATGGGGACAATGCTGATGGATACAGTGTCCATGGTGATAGTGCTCCTCGGGACCGTGTAGATGGTTACAGTGCCCATGGTGACATTTTCCACAGTGACAGTGCCCATGGTGAGAGTGCCGATGGAGACAGTGTCCATAGTGACAGTTCCCATGGTGACAGTGCTCATGGTGACACTTCCCATGGTGAACAGTGTCCATGGTGACATTTCCGATGGAGACAGTGCTCCTGGTGAGAGTTCCCATGCTGACAGTGCTCACGTTGACAGTGCCCATGGTGACAGTTCCCATGTTGACACTTCCCATGGTGATATTGCTCATGGTGACAGTGCACATGGTGACATAGCCCACGGTGACAGTGCTCACGGTGATAGTGCTCATGGTAATAGTGCTCGTGTTGACACTACCGATGGTGACAGTGCACATGGTGACACTGCCCATAGTGACATTTCCCATGGTGACAGTGCTCATGGTGAGAGTTCCCATGGTGACAGTGCACATGGTGACAGTGCCCATGGTGATAGTGCTCACTGTGACAGTTCTCACTGTGGCAGTGCCAATGGTTACAGTGCGCATGGTGACCTTTCCCATGGTGACAGTTCCCATGGTGATAGTGCTCACCGTGATAGTGCCAATGGTGACAGTTACCATGGATACAGTGCCTATGGTGACAGTGCTCATGGTGACAGTGCCCACTGTGATAGTGCTCAGGGTGGCAGTTCGCATGGTGACAGTGGCCATGATGACAGTGCTCATGGTGGCAATGCCCACAGTGACAGTGCTCATGGTGATAGTGCTCACAATGACAGTGCCTTTGGTGATAGTATCCATGGTAATAGTTCTCAATGTGACAGTGCCCATGGAGATAGTGCTCATGGTGATGGTGCTCATGGTAATAGTGCTCATGGTGACACTGCCCATGGTGACAGTGCCCATGGTGACACTGCCCATAGTGACATTTCCCATGGTGGCAGTGCTCATGGTGACAGTTCCCATGGGGACAGTGCTCATGGTGACAGTGCCCATGGTGACAGTGTCCATGGTGACAGTGCCTATGGTGAGAGTGCCCATGGTGACAGTGTGCATGGTGACAGTGCTCATGTTGAAATTGCCCATGGTGACAGTGCTCATGGTGAGAGTTCCCATGGTGACAATGTTCATGTTGACAATGCCCATGGAGACAGTGCTCATGTTGACAGCGCCCACGGTGACAGTGCTCATGGTTACAGTGCTCACAGTTACAGTGCCCATGGTGATAGGGCCCATAGTAATAGTGCTCACGGTGACAGCATCCACGTTGATATTGTTCATGGTGACACTACCCATGGTGATAGTGCTCACGGTGACAGTGCTCATGAAGACAGTTCCCATGGTTGCAGTGCCCATGGTGACATTGCCCACGGTGACAATGCTCATGGTGACAGTGCTCATGGTGATATTGCTCACGGTGATAGTGCTCACATTGACAATGCCCTTGGTGATAGTGCTCATGGTAATACTGCTCATGGTGATAGTGCTCATGGTGATAGTTCGTATGGTGACAGTGCCCATGTTGAAAGTCCCCATGATGGCAGTGCTCATGGTGACATTGCCCATGGTGACTGTGCTCATGCTGGCAGTGTACATGGTTGGAGTTCCCATGGTGAAATTCCTTATGGTGGCACTGCCCATGGTGATAGTGTTCATGGTGACAGTGTCCATGGTGACAGTGCCCATGATGACAGTGCTCATGGTGACAGTGCCCACGGTGACAGTGCTCATGGTGACAGTGCTCACGGTGACAGTGCCCTTGGTGATAATACCCATGTTAATAGTGCTCACAGTGACAGTGCCCATGGTGATTTTGCTCACGGTGACACTACCCATGGTGATAGTGCTCATGGTGATAGTGCTCATGGTGACAGTTCCCATGGTAACTGTGCCCATGGTGACAGTGCTCATGGCGACAGTGCCCACGGTGACTATGCTCATGGAGACAGTGCTCATGGTGATAGTGCTCATGGTGACAGTTCACATGGTGACAGAGCCCATGTTGAAAGTGCCCATGGTGACAGTGCTCATGGTGGCACTGCCCATGGTGACTGTGCTCATGCTTGCGGTGTACCTGGTTGGAGTTCCGATGGTGAAATTCCTCATGGTAGCACTGCCCATAATGATAGTGCTCATGGTGACAGTGTCCATGGTGACAGTGCCTATGGTGACAGTGCCCATTGTGATAGTGCTCATAGTGACAGTGCCCACTGTGACAGTGCTCACGGTGACAGTGCCCTTGGTGATAGTGCTCATGGTGATAGTGCTCATGGTGACAGTTCGCATGGTGACAGTGCCCATGTTGAAATTGCCGATGGTGACAGTACCCATGGTGAGAGTGCTCATGGTGAAGGTTCCCACTGTGACAGTGCTCATGGTGACAGTGCTCATGGTGACAGTGCTCAGGGTGAGAGTGCTCACGATGATAGTGCTCACGGTGACAGTTCCCTTGGTGATAGTGCTCATGGTGATAGTGCCCATGGTGACACTGCCCATGGTGATATTGCTCACGGTGACACTGCCCATGGTAATAGTGCTCATGGTGATAGTGCTCACGTTGACAGTGCCTTTGGTGATAGTGCTCATGGTGACACTGCCCATGGTGACAGTTCACATGCTGATAGTGCCCATGTTGAAAGTTCCCACGGTGACAGTGCTCATGGTGATAATGCCCATGGTGACTGTGCTCATGCTGGCGGTGTACAGGGTTGGTGTTCCCATGTTGAAATTCCTCATGGTGGCACTGCCCATGATGATAGTGTACATGGTGACAGTGTCCATGGTGACAGTGCCAATGGTGACAGTGCTCACGGTGACACTGCCCATGGTGACATTTCACAAGGTGACAGTGCCCATGTAGAAAGTGCTCATGGTGACAGTGACCATGGTGACATTTCCCATGTTGACAGTGTCCATTGTGATAGTGCCCATGGTGACAGTGCCCATGGTGACAGTGCTCATGTTGACAGTGCCCATGGTGACAGTGCCCTTGGTGACAATACCCATAGTGACATTTCCAATTGTGACAGTCCTCATAGTGAGAGATCCCATGGCGACAGTGCTGATGGATGACAGTGCTCATGTTGACAGTGCCCATGGGGACAATGCTGATGGATACAGTGTCCATGGTGATAGTGCTCCTCGGGACCGTGTAGATGGTTACAGTGCCCATGGTGACATTTTCCACAGTGACAGTGCCCATGGTGAGAGTGCCGATGGAGACAGTGTCCATAGTGACAGTTCCCATGGTGACAGTGCTCATGGTGACACTTCCCATGGTGAACAGTGTCCATGGTGACATTTCCGATGGAGACAGTGCTCCTGGTGAGAGTTCCCATGCTGACAGTGCTCACGTTGACAGTGCCCATGGTGACAGTTCCCATGTTGACACTTCCCATGGTGATATTGCTCATGGTGACAGTGCACATGGTGACATAGCCCACGGTGACAGTGCTCACGGTGATAGTGCTCATGGTAATAGTGCTCGTGTTGACACTACCGATGGTGACAGTGCACATGGTGACACTGCCCATAGTGACATTTCCCATGGTGACAGTGCTCATGGTGAGAGTTCCCATGGTGACAGTGCACATGGTGACAGTGCCCATGGTGATAGTGCTCACTGTGACAGTTCTCACTGTGGCAGTGCCAATGGTTACAGTGCGCATGGTGACCTTTCCCATGGTGACAGTTCCCATGGTGATAGTGCTCACCGTGATAGTGCCAATGGTGACAGTTACCATGGATACAGTGCCTATGGTGACAGTGCTCATGGTGACAGTGCCCACTGTGATAGTGCTCAGGGTGGCAGTTCGCATGGTGACAGTGGCCATGATGACAGTGCTCATGGTGGCAATGCCCACAGTGACAGTGCTCATGGTGATAGTGCTCACGATGACAGTGCCTTTGGTGATAGTATCCATGGTAATAGTTCTCAATGTGACAGTGCCCATGGAGATAGTGCTCATGGTGATGGTGCTCATGGTAATAGTGCTCATGGTGACACTGCCCATGGTGACAGTGCCCATGGTGACACTGCCCATAGTGACATTTCCCATGGTGGCAGTGCTCATGGTGACAGTTCCCATGGGGACAGTGCTCATGGTGACAGTGCCCATGGTGACAGTGTCCATGGTGACAGTGCCTATGGTGAGAGTGCCCATGGTGACAGTGTGCATGGTGACAGTGCTCATGTTGAAATTGCCCATGGTGACAGTGCTCAGGGTGAGAGTTCCCATGGTGACAATGTTCATGTTGACAATGCCCATGGAGACAGTGCTCATGTTGACAGCGCCCACGGTGACAGTGCTCATGGTTACAGTGCTCACAGTTACAGTGCCCATGGTGATAGGGCCCATAGTAATAGTGCTCACGGTGACAGCATCCACGTTGATATTGTTCATGGTGACACTACCCATGGTGATAGTGCTCACGGTGACAGTGCTCATGAAGACAGTTCCCATGGTTGCAGTGCCCATGGTGACATTGCCCACGGTGACAATGCTCATGGTGACAGTGCTCATGGTGATATTGCTCACGGTGATAGTGCTCACATTGACAATGCCCTTGGTGATAGTGCTCATGGTAATACTGCTCATGGTGATAGTGCTCATGGTGATAGTTCGTATGGTGACAGTGCCCATGTTGAAAGTCCCCATGATGGCAGTGCTCATGGTGACATTGCCCATGGTGACTGTGCTCATGCTGGCAGTGTACATGGTTGGAGTTCCCATGGTGAAATTCCTTATGGTGGCACTGCCCATGGTGATAGTGTTCATGGTGACAGTGTCCATGGTGACAGTGCCCATGATGACAGTGCTCATGGTGACAGTGCCCACGGTGACAGTGCTCATGGTGACAGTGCTCACGGTGACAGTGCCCTTGGTGATAATACCCATGTTAATAGTGCTCACAGTGACAGTGCCCATGGTGATTTTGCTCACGGTGACACTCCCCATGGGGATAGTGCTCATGGTGACAGTTCCCATGGTAACTGTGCCCATGGTGACAGTGCTCATGGCGACAGTGCCCACGGTGACTATGCTCATGGAGACAGTGCTCATGGTGATAGTGCTCATGGTGACAGTTCACATGGTGACAGAGCCCATGTTGAAAGTGCCCATGGTGACAGTGCTCATGGTGGCACTGCCCATGGTGACTGTGCTCATGATGGCGGTGTACCTGGTTGGAGTTCCGATGGTGAAATTCCTCATGGTAGCACTGCCCATAATGATAGTGCTCATGGTGACAGTGTCCATGGTGACAGTGCCTATGGTGACAGTGCCCATTGTGATAGTGCTCATAGTGACAGTGCCCACTGTGACAGTGCTCACGGTGACAGTGCCCTTGGTGATAGTGCTCATGGTGATAGTGCTCATGGTGACAGTTCGCATGGTGACAGTGCCCATGTTGAAATTGCCGATGGTGACAGTACCCATGGTGAGAGTGCTCATGGTGAAGGTTCCCACTGTGACAGTGCTCATGGTGACAGTGCTCATGGTGACAGTGCTCAGGGTGAGAGTGCTCACGATGATAGTGCTCACGGTGACAGTTCCCTTGGTGATAGTGCTCATGGTGATAGTGCCCATGGTGACACTGCCCATGGTGATATTGCTCACGGTGACACTGCCCATGGTAATAGTGCTCATGGTGATAGTGCTCACGTTGACAGTGCCTTTGGTGATAGTGCTCATGGTGACACTGCCCATGGTGACAGTTCACATGCTGATAGTGCCCATGTTGAAAGTTCCCACGGTGACAGTGCTCATGGTGATAATGCCCATGGTGACTGTGCTCATGCTGGCGGTGTACAGGGTTGGTGTTCCCATGTTGAAATTCCTCATGGTGGCACTGCCCATGATGATAGTGTACATGGTGACAGTGTCCATGGTGACAGTGCCAATGGTGACAGTGCTCACGGTGACACTGCCCATGGTGACATTTCACAAGGTGACAGTGCCCATGTAGAAAGTGCTCATGGTGACAGTGACCATGGTGACATTTCCCATGTTGACAGTGTCCATTGTGATAGTGCCCATGGTGACAGTGCCCATGGTGACAGTGCTCATGTTGACAGTGCCCATGGTGACAGTGCCCTTGGTGACAATACCCATTGTGACATTTCCAATTGTGACAGTCCTCATAGTGAGAGTTCCCATGGCGACAGTGCTGATGGATGACAGTGCTCATGTTGACAGTGCCCATGGGGACAATGCTGATGGATACAGTGTCCATGGTGATAGTGCTCCTCGGGACCGTGTAGATGGTTACAGTGCCCATGGTGACATTTTCCACAGTGACAGTGCCCATGGTGAGAGTGCCGATGGAGACAGTGTCCATAGTGACAGTTCCCATGGTGACAGTGCTCATGGTGACACTTCCCATGGTGAACAGTGTCCATGGTGACATTTCCGATGGAGACAGTGCTCCTGGTGAGAGTTCCCATGCTGACAGTGCTCACGTTGACAGTGCCCATGGTGACAGTTCCCATGTTGACACTTCCCATGGTGATATTGCTCATGGTGACAGTGCACATGGTGACATAGCCCACGGTGACAGTGCTCACGGTGATAGTGCTCATGGTAATAGTGCTCGTGTTGACACTACCGATGGTGACAGTGCACATGGTGACACTGCCCATAGTGACATTTCCCATGGTGACAGTGCTCATGGTGAGAGTTCCCATGGTGACAGTGCACATGGTGACAGTGCCCATGGTGATAGTGCTCACTGTGACAGTTCTCACTGTGGCAGTGCCAATGGTTACAGTGCGCATGGTGACCTTTCCCATGGTGACAGTTCCCATGGTGATAGTGCTCACCGTGATAGTGCCAATGGTGACAGTTACCATGGATACAGTGCCTATGGTGACAGTGCTCATGGTGACAGTGCCCACTGTGATAGTGCTCAGGGTGGCAGTTCGCATGGTGACAGTGGCCATGATGACAGTGCTCATGGTGGCAATGCCCACAGTGACAGTGCTCATGGTGATAGTGCTCACGATGACAGTGCCTTTGGTGATAGTATCCATGGTAATAGTTCTCAATGTGACAGTGCCCATGGAGATAGTGCTCATGGTGATGGTGCTCATGGTAATAGTGCTCATGGTGACACTGCCCATGGTGACAGTGCCCATGGTGACACTGCCCATAGTGACATTTCCCATGGTGGCAGTGCTCATGGTGACAGTTCCCATGGGGACAGTGCTCATGGTGACAGTGCCCATGGTGACAGTGTCCATGGTGACAGTGCCTATGGTGAGAGTGCCCATGGTGACAGTGTGCATGGTGACAGTGCTCATGTTGAAATTGCCCATGGTGACAGTGCTCAGGGTGAGAGTTCCCATGGTGACAATGTTCATGTTGACAATGCCCATGGAGACAGTGCTCATGTTGACAGCGCCCACGGTGACAGTGCTCATGGTTACAGTGCTCACAGTTACAGTGCCCATGGTGATAGTGCCCATAGTAATAGTGCTCACGGTGACAGCATCCATGTTGATATTGTTCATGGTGACACTACCCATGGTGATAGTGCTCATGGTGACAGTGCTCATGAAGACAGTTCCCATGGTTGCAGTGCCCATGGTGACATTGCCCACGGTGACAATGCTCATGGTGACAGTGCTCATGGTGATATTGCTCACGGTGATAGTGCTCACATTGACAATGCCCTTGGTGATAGTGCTCATGGTAATACTGCTCATGGTGATAGTGCTCATGGTGATAGTTCGTATGGTGACAGTGCCCATGTTGAAAGTCCCCATGATGGCAGTGCTCATGGTGACATTGCCCATGGTGACTGTGCTCATGCTGGCAGTGTACATGGTTGGAGTTCCCATGGTGAAATTCCTTATGGTGGCACTGCCCATGGTGATAGTGTTCATGGTGACAGTGTCCATGGTGACAGTGCCCATGATGACAGTGCTCATGGTGACAGTGCCCACGGTGACAGTGCTCATGGTGACAGTGCTCACGGTGACAGTGCCCTTGGTGATAATACCCATGTTAATAGTGCTCACAGTGACAGTGCCCATGGTGATTTTGCTCACGGTGACACTCCCCATGGTGATAGTGCTCATGGTGACAGTTCCCATGGTAACTGTGCCCATGGTGACAGTGCTCATGGCGACAGTGCCCACGGTGACTATGCTCATGGAGACAGTGCTCATGGTGATAGTGCTCATGGTGACAGTTCACATGGTGACAGAGCCCATGTTGAAAGTGCCCATGGTGACAGTGCTCATGGTGGCACTGCCCATGGTGACTGTGCTCATGCTTGCGGTGTACCTGGTTGGAGTTCCGATGGTGAAATTCCTCATGGTAGCACTGCCCATAATGATAGTGCTCATGGTGACAGTGTCCATGGTGACAGTGCCTATGGTGACAGTGCCCATTGTGATAGTGCTCATAGTGACAGTGCCCACTGTGACAGTGCTCAATGTGACAGTGCTCACGGTGACAGTGCCCTTGGTGATAGTGCTCATGGTGATAGTGCTCATGGTGACAGTTCGCATGGTGACAGTGCCCATGTTGAAATTGCTGATGGTGACAGTACCCATGGTGAGAGTGCTCATGGTGAAGGTTCCCACTGTGACAGTGCTCATGGTGACAGTGCTCATGGTGACAGTGTTCAGGGTGAGAGTGCTCACGATGATAGTGCTCACGGTGACAGTTCCCTTGGTGATAGTGCTCATGGTGATAGTGCCCATGGTGACACTGCCCATGGTGATATTGCTCACGGTGACACTGCCCATGGTAATAGTGCTCATGGTGATAGTGCTCACGTTGACAGTGCCTTTGGTGATAGTGCTCATGGTGACACTGCCCATGGTGACAGTTCACATGCTGATAGTGCCCATGTTGAAAGTTCCCACGGTGACAGTGCTCATGGTGATAATGCCCATGGTGACTGTGCTCATGCTGGCGGTGTACAGGGTTGGTGTTCCCATGTTGAAATTCCTCATGGTGGCACTGCCCATGATGATAGTGTACATGGTGACAGTTCGCATGGTGACAGTGCCCATGTTGAAATTGCCGATGGTGACAGTACCCATGGTGAGAGTGCTCATGGTGAAGGTTCCCACTGTGACAGTGCTCATGGTGACAGTGCCCTTAGTGATAGTGCTCATGGTGACAGTTCGCATGGTGATAGTGCTCATGTTGACATTGCCCATGGTGACCGTTCCCATGGTGACAGTACCCATGGTGATAGTGCTCATGGTGACAGTGCTCATGGGGACAGTGCACATGGTGACAATGCCCACGATGACAGTGCTCACGGTGATAGTGCTCAAGGGGAAAGTGCCCATTGTAATAGTGCTCACCGTGACAGTGCCCATGCTGATATTGCTCAAGGTAACACTGCCCATGGTGATAGTGCTCACGGTGATAGTGCTCATGGTGACAATGCCCTTGGTGATAGTGCTCATGGTGATAGTGTTCATGGTAATAGTGCTCATGGAGACAGTGCTCACGGTGATAGTGCCCATGGTGACACTGCCCATAATGACATTTCCCATGGTGACAGTGCTCATGGTGAGAGTTCCCATGGTGACAGTGCTCACGGTGACAATGCTCACTGTGGCAGAGCCAATGGTTACAGTGCTCATGGTGGCAGTGTCCATGGTGGCAGTTCCCAAGATGACAGTGCTCATGGTGACATTTCCCATGGAAACAGAGCTCATGATGACAGTGTCCATGGTGACAGTGTACATGGTGACAGTGGCCATGTTGAAAGTGCCCATGGTGACAGTGCTCAAGCTGGCGGTATACATGGCTGGAGTTCCCATGGTGAAATTCCTCATGGTTGCCCTGCCCATGATGATAGTGCTCATGGTGACAGTGTCCATCATGAGAGTGCCCATGGTGACAGTGCTCATGATGACCCTGCCCATGGTGACAGTGCCCATGGTGACATTTCCCATGGTGACAGTGCTCATGTTGACAGTGCACACGGTGACATTGCCCACGGTGACATTTCCCATGGTGACAGTGTTCATGGTGATATTGCTCACGGTCACAGTGCCCATGGTTATAGTCCTCACGGTGATAGTGCTCATGGTGACAGGTCCCATGGTGACAGTGCCCGCAGTGACTGTGCTCATGGTGACATTGCCCACGGTGACAGTGCTCATGGTGACAGTTCGCTTGGTGACACTACCCATGGTGACAGTGCACATGGTGACACAGCCCATGGTGACTGTGCTAAAGCTGCCGATGTACATGGTTGGAGTTCCCATGGTGAAATTCCTCATGGTGGCACTGCCCATGATGATAGTGTTGATGGTGACAGTGCCTATGGTGAGAGTGCCCATTGTGATAGTGGTCACGGTGACAGTGCCCTTCGTGATAGTATCCATGGTAATAGTGTTCACAGTGACACTGCCCATGGTGATAGTGCTCATGGTGACAGTGCTCATGGTGATAGTGTTCACGGTGATAGTGCTCATGGTGACAGTGCCCTTGGTGATAGTGCTCATGGTGATAGTGTTCATGGAGACATTTCACATGGTGACAGTGCTCATGTTGACAGTCCCCATGTTGACTGTGCTCATGCTGGCGGTGTACATGGTTGGTGTTACAATGGTGAAATTCCTTATGGTGGCACTGCCCATGATGATAGTGCTCATGGTGAAAGTGCCCATGGTGACAGTGTCCATGGTGACAGTGCCTATGGTGAGAGTGCCCATGGTGACAGTGCCCATGGTGACGGTGTCCAAGGTGACAGTGCTCATGTTGACAGTGCCCACGGTGACAATGCTCATGGTGAGAGTTTCCATGGTGGCAGTGCTAACCTTAACAGTGTCCATGGTGACCGTTCCGGTGGTGACAGTTCCCATGGTGATAGTGCCCATGGTGACAGTGCTCATGGTGATAGTGCTCATGGTGACACGGCCCATGGTGAATGTGCTCATGCTGGCGGTGTACATGGTTGGAGTTCCCATGGTGAAATTCCTTATGGTGGCAATGCCCATGATGATAGTGCTCATGGTGAGAGTGTCCATGGTGACAATACCTATGGTGACAGTGCCCATGGTGACATTTCCCATGGTGATAGTGCTCATGGTGAGAGTTCCCATGATGACAATGCTTATGTTGACAATGCCCTTGGTGACAGTGCTCATCGTGACAGTGCCCACTGTGAAATTTCTCATGGTGACAGTGCTCACGGTGATAGTGCTCACGGTGATAGTGCTCACGCTGACAGTGCCCTTGGTGATAGTGCTCATGGTAATAGTGCTCACGGTGACGGTTCGCATGGTGACAGTGCCCATGATGAAAGTGCCCATGGTGGCAGTGCTCATTGTGACACTGCCCATGGTGAATGTGCTCATGCTGGCGTTGTACATGGTTGGAGTTCCCATGGTGAAATTCCTTATGGTGGCACTACCCATGATGATAGTGTTCATGGTGACAGTGTCCATGGTGACATTTCCCATGGTGACAGTGCTCATGGTAACAGTGCTCATGTTGACAGTGCACATGGTGACAATGCCCACACTGACATTGCTCACGGTGATAGTGCTCATGGTGATAATGCCCATTGTAATAGTGCTCACGGTGACAATGCCCATGTTGATATTGCTCCAGGTGACACTGCCCATGGTGATAGTGCTCACGGTGATAGTGCTCATAGTAATAGTGCTCATGGTGACACTACCCATGGTGACAGTGCCCATGGTGACACTGCCCATTGTGACATTTCCCATGGTGACAGTGCTCATGGTGAGAGTTCCCATGGTGACAGTGCACATGGTGACAGTTCCCATGGTGACAGTGGCCACATTGACATTGCTCATGGTGACAGTGCTCACGGTGACAGTGACTTTGGTGATAGTACCCATGGTAATAGAGGTCACAGTGACAGTGCCCATGGTGATATTGCTCACGGTGACACTGCCCATGGTGATAGTGCTCACAGTGATATTGCTCATGGTGACAGTTCCCATGGTTACAGTGCCCATGGTGACAGTGCTCATGGTGACAGTGCCCACGGTGACTATGCTCATGGTGACAGTGCTCACAGAGATACTGCTCATGGTGACAGTTCGCATGGCGACAGGGCCCATGTTAAAAGTGCCCATGGTGACAATGCTCATGGTGACACTGCCCATGGTGACTGTGCTGATGTTCACAGTGTACATGGTTGGAATTCCCATGGTGAAATTCCTTATGGTGGCATTGCCCATGATGTTAGTGCTCATGGTGAATGTGTCCATGGTGACAGTGCCTATGGTGACAGTGCCCATGGTGACATTTCCCCGGGTGACAGTGCTCATACTGACAGTTCCCATGGTGACAGTGCCCATGGTGACAGTGCTAATGTTGACACTGCCCACGGTGACAGTGCTCATGGTGACAGTGTCCTTGGTGACAGTACCCATGGTAATAGTGCTCACGGTGACAGTGCCCACGGTGATATTGCTCATGGTGACACTGCCCATGGTGATAGTGCCAACGGTTACAGTTCTCATGGTGACAGTGCCCATGGTGACAGTGCTCACGTTGACAGTGCCCACGCTGGCAGTGCTCATGGTGACAGTGATCACAGTGACAGTGCCCATGGTGATATTGTTCACGGTGACACTGCCCAGGGTGATAGTGCTAACGGTGATAGTGCTCATGGTGATAGTTCCCATGGTTACAGTGCTCATGGTGACAGTGCTCACGGTGATAGTGCTCACATTGACAGTGCCCTTGGTGATAGTGCTCACGGTGATAGTACCCACAGTGACAGATCAAATGATGACAGTTCCCATGGTGACAGTGCCCATGATGACAGTGCTCATGGTGACAGTGTCCACGGTGAGAGTGCTCATGGTGACACTGCTCACGGTAACAGTGCCCTTGGTGATAGTACCCATGTTAATAGTGCTCACGGTGATAGAGCCCACGGTGACATTTCCCATGGTGACAGTGCTCACTTTGACAGTGTACACGATGACAGTGCCCACGGTGACAGTGTTTATGGTGATATTACTAACGGGGACACGGCCCATGTTCATAGTGCTCACGGTGATAGTGCTCATGGTGACAGTTACCATGGTGACAGTGCCCACAGTGACAGTGCTCATGGTGACATTACCCACAGTGACAGTACTCATGGTGACAGTACGCATGGTGACAGTGCCCATGGTGACAGTGCTCATGGTGACACAGCCCATGGTGACTGTGCTAAAGCTGGCGGTGCATATGGTTGGAGTTCCCATGGTGAAATTCCTCATGGTGGCACTGCCCATGATGATAGTGCTCATGGTGACGGTGCCCATGGTGACATTTCCCATGGTGACAGTGCTCATGGTGAGAGTTCCCAGGCCGACCGTGCCCATGATGACAGTGCTCATGTTTACTGTGCCCACGGTGAAAGTGCTCATGGTAACAGTGATCACGGTGACAGTGCCCTTGGTGATAGTCCCCATGGTAACAGTGCTCAATGTGACAGTGCCCATGGTGATATTTCTCACAGTGACACTGCCCATGGTGATAGTGCTCACGGTGATTGTGCTCATGGTGACAGTTCCCATGGTTACAGTGCCCACTGTGACAGTGCCCATGGTGACAGTGCCCACGGTGACAGTGCTCATGGTGACAGTGCTCATGGTGATAGTGCTCACGGTGATAGTGCTCACGGTGACAGTGCCCTTGGTGATAGTGCTCATGGTGATAGTTCTCATGGTGGCAGTTTGCATGGTGACACTGCCCCTGTTGAAAGTGCCCATGGTGACAGTGCTCATGTTGACACTGCCCATGGTGACAGTGCTCATGTTGGAGGTGTACATGGTTGGAGTTCCCATGGTACAACTGTTATGGTGCACTGCCCATGATGATAGTGCTCATGGTGACAGTGTCCATGGTGACAGTGCCTATGGTGAGAGTGCCCATGGTGACAGCGCCCATGGTGACCGTTTCCATGGTGACAGTGCTCATGTTGACAGTGCCCATGGTGACCGTTCCCATGGTGACAGTTCCCATGGTGATAGTGCTCACCGTGATAGTGCCCATTGTGACAGTTCCCATGGATCCAGTGCCCATGGTGACAGTGCTCATTGTGACAGTGCCCTCGGTGATAGAGCTCATGGTGGCATTTCGCATGGTGACAGGGCCCATGACGACAGTGCTCATGGTTACAATGCCCACGGAGACAGTGCTCATGGTTACAGTGCTCACGGTGACAGTGCTCATGGTGACATTGCCCATGGTGACAGTGCTCATGGTGACAGTTCGCATGGTGACAGTGCCCACGGTGATAGTGCTCACGGTGATAATGCTCGCAGTGACAGTGCTCTTGATGATAGTGCTCATGGTTAAAGTTCTCATGGTGAGAGTGCTCATGGTAACACTGACCATCGTGACTGTGCTCATGCTGGCGGTGTACATGGCTGGAGTCCCCATGGTGAAATTTCTTATGCTGGCAGTGCCCATGATGATAGTGCTCATGGTGACAGTGTCCATCGTGAGAGTGCCCATGGTGACAGTGCTCATGGTGACCCTGCCCATGGTGAGAGTTCCCATGGTGATATTTCCCATGTTGACAGTGCTCATGTTGACAGTGCACACGGTGACAGTGTTCATGGTGATATTGCTCAAGGTGACGGTGCCCATGGTTATAGTGCTCACGTTGATAGTGCTCATGGTGACAGTTCCCATGGTGACAGTGCTCATGGTGACATTTCCCATGGTAACAGAGCTCATGATGACAGTGTCCATGGTGACAGTGCCCATGTTGAAAGTGCCCATGGTGACATTGCTCATGGTGACACTGCCATGGTGACTGTGCTCATGCTGGCGGTGTACATGATTGGAGTTCCCATGGTGAAATTCCTCATGGTGGCACTGCCCATGATGACACTGCCCATGGTGACAGTGCCCATGGTGACGTTTCCCATGGTGACAGTGCTCATGTTGACAGTGCACATGGTGACAGTGCCCACGGTGACATTTCCCATGGTTACAGTGTTCATGGTGATATTGCTCACGGTGACAGTGCCCATGGTTATAGTCCTCACGGTGATAGTGCTCATGGTGACAGTTCCCATGGTGACAGTGCCCACGGTGACAGTGCTCATGGTGACATTGCCCACGGTGACAGTTCTCATGGTAACAGTTCCCATGGTGACAGTGCTCATGTTGATAGTGCCCACGGTGACAGTGCTCATGGTGACAGTGCTCACAATGACAGTGCCCTTGGTGACAGTGCCCATGGTAATAGGGCTCACGGTGACACTGCCCATGGTGATATTGTTCACGGTGACACTGCCCATGGTGATAGAGCTCACGGTGATAGTGCTCACATTGACAGTGCCCTTGGGGATAGTGCTCATGGTAATACTGCTCATGGTGATAGTGCTCATGGCGATAGTTCGCATGGTGACAGTGCCCATGTGGAAAGTGCCCATGGTGGCAGTGCTCATGGTGACACGCCCATGGTGGCTGTGCTCATGCTGGCGGTGTCCATGGTTGGAGTTCCCATGGTGAAATTCCTTATGGTAGCACTGCCCATGATGATAGTGCTCATGGTGACAGTATCCATGGTGACAGTGCCTATGGTGACAGTGTCCATGGTGATAGTGCCCACAGTGACTGTGCTCATTGTGACAGTTTCTATGGTGAGAGTAACCATGATGACAGTGCTCATGGTGACAATGCCCACAGTGAAAGTGCTCACGGTGATAGTGCTCACGTTGACATTGCCCTTGGTGATAGTACGCATGGTAATATTGCTCACGGTGACAGTGCCCATGGTGATAGTGCTCATGGTGATAGTGCTCATGGTAATAGTGATCATGGTGAAACTGCCTATGGTGACAGTGCCCACGGTGACACTGCCCATAGTGATATTTGCCATGGTGACAATGCTCATGGTGAGAGTTCCCATGGTGACAGTGCTCACGGTGACAGTGCTCATGGTGACACAGCCCATGGTGACTGTGCTAAAGCTGGCGGTGTATATGGTTGGAGTTCCCATGATGAAATTCCTCATGGTGGCACTCCCCATGATGATAGTGCTCATGGTGACAGTGCCCATGGTGAAATTATCCATGGTGACAGTGCTCATGGTGAGAGTTCCTATGGTGACTGTGCTCATGTTGACAGTGCCCATGGTGACAGTGCCCACGGTGACACTGCGCAAGGTGATAGTGCTCAACGTGATAATGCCCATGGTAATAGTGCTGATGGTGACACTGCCCATGTTGATATTGCTCACGGTGACACTGCCCATGGTGATAGTGCTCACGGTGATAGTGCTCACGGTGACAGTGCCCTTGGTGATATTGCTCATGGTGATACAGCTCATGGCGGAAGTTCGCATGGTGACACTGCCCCTCTTGAAATTGCCCATGGTGACAGTGCTCATGTTGACACTGCCCATGGTGACTGTGCTCACGATGGAGGTGTACATGGTTGGAGTTCCCATGGTACAACTGTTATGGTGGTACTGCCCATGATGATAGTGCTCATGGTGACAGTGTCCATGGTGACAGTGCCCATGGTGATAGTGCCTATTGTGAGAGTGCCCATGGTGACAGTTCCCATGGTGACCATTTCCATGGTGATAATGCTCATGTTGACAGTGCCAACCGTGACAATGCTCATGGTGAGAGTTCCCATGGTGAAAGTGATCATCTTGACAATGCCCATGGCAACCGTTCCCATGGTGACATTTCCCATGGTGATAGTACTCACCGTGATAGTGCCCATGGTGACAGTTCCCATGGATACAGTGTCCATGGTGACAGTGTCCATGGTGACAGTGCCTATGGTGAGAGTGCCCATGGTGACAGTGTGCATGGTGACAGTGCTCATGTTGAAATTGCCCATGGTGACAGTGCTCATGGTGAGAGTTCCCATGGTGACAATGTTCATGTTGACAATGCCCATGGAGACAGTGCTCATGTTGACAGCGCCCACGGTGACAGTGCTCATGGTTACAGTGCTCACAGTTACAGTGCCCATGGTGATAGGGCCCATAGTAATAGTGCTCACGGTGACAGCATCCACGTTGATATTGTTCATGGTGACACTACCCATGGTGATAGTGCTCACGGTGACAGTGCTCATGAAGACAGTTCCCATGGTTGCAGTGCCCATGGTGACATTGCCCACGGTGACAATGCTCATGGTGACAGTGCTCATGGTGATATTGCTCACGGTGATAGTGCTCACATTGACAATGCCCTTGGTGATAGTGCTCATGGTAATACTGCTCATGGTGATAGTGCTCATGGTGATAGTTCGTATGGTGACAGTGCCCATGTTGAAAGTCCCCATGATGGCAGTGCTCATGGTGACATTGCCCATGGTGACTGTGCTCATGCTGGCAGTGTACATGGTTGGAGTTCCCATGGTGAAATTCCTTATGGTGGCACTGCCCATGGTGATAGTGTTCATGGTGACAGTGTCCATGGTGACAGTGCCCATGATGACAGTGCTCATGGTGACAGTGCCCACGGTGACAGTGCTCATGGTGACAGTGCTCACGGTGACAGTGCCCTTGGTGATAATACCCATGTTAATAGTGCTCACAGTGACAGTGCCCATGGTGATTTTGCTCACGGTGACACTACCCATGGTGATAGTGCTCATGGTGATAGTGCTCATGGTGACAGTTCCCATGGTAACTGTGCCCATGGTGACAGTGCTCATGGCGACAGTGCCCACGGTGACTATGCTCATGGAGACAGTGCTCATGGTGATAGTGCTCATGGTGACAGTTCACATGGTGACAGAGCCCATGTTGAAAGTGCCCATGGTGACAGTGCTCATGGTGGCACTGCCCATGGTGACTGTGCTCATGCTTGCGGTGTACCTGGTTGGAGTTCCGATGGTGAAATTCCTCATGGTAGCACTGCCCATAATGATAGTGCTCATGGTGACAGTGTCCATGGTGACAGTGCCTATGGTGACAGTGCCCATTGTGATAGTGCTCATAGTGACAGTGCCCACTGTGACAGTGCTCACGGTGACAGTGCCCTTGGTGATAGTGCTCATGGTGATAGTGCTCATGGTGACAGTTCGCATGGTGACAGTGCCCATGTTGAAATTGCCGATGGTGACAGTACCCATGGTGAGAGTGCTCATGGTGAAGGTTCCCACTGTGACAGTGCTCATGGTGACAGTGCTCATGGTGACAGTGCTCAGGGTGAGAGTGCTCACGATGATAGTGCTCACGGTGACAGTTCCCTTGGTGATAGTGCTCATGGTGATAGTGCCCATGGTGACACTGCCCATGGTGATATTGCTCACGGTGACACTGCCCATGGTAATAGTGCTCATGGTGATAGTGCTCACGTTGACAGTGCCTTTGGTGATAGTGCTCATGGTGACACTGCCCATGGTGACAGTTCACATGCTGATAGTGCCCATGTTGAAAGTTCCCACGGTGACAGTGCTCATGGTGATAATGCCCATGGTGACTGTGCTCATGCTGGCGGTGTACAGGGTTGGTGTTCCCATGTTGAAATTCCTCATGGTGGCACTGCCCATGATGATAGTGTACATGGTGACAGTGTCCATGGTGACAGTGCCAATGGTGACAGTGCTCACGGTGACACTGCCCATGGTGACATTTCACAAGGTGACAGTGCCCATGTAGAAAGTGCTCATGGTGACAGTGACCATGGTGACATTTCCCATGTTGACAGTGTCCATTGTGATAGTGCCCATGGTGACAGTGCCCATGGTGACAGTGCTCATGTTGACAGTGCCCATGGTGACAGTGCCCTTGGTGACAATACCCATAGTGACATTTCCAATTGTGACAGTCCTCATAGTGAGAGATACCATGGCGACAGTGCTGATGGATGACAGTGCTCATGTTGACAGTGCCCATGGGGACAATGCTGATGGATACAGTGTCCATGGTGATAGTGCTCCTCGGGACCGTGTAGATGGTTACAGTGCCCATGGTGACATTTTCCACAGTGACAGTGCCCATGGTGAGAGTGCCGATGGAGACAGTGTCCATAGTGACAGTTCCCATGGTGACAGTGCTCATGGTGACACTTCCCATGGTGAACAGTGTCCATGGTGACATTTCCGATGGAGACAGTGCTCCTGGTGAGAGTTCCCATGCTGACAGTGCTCACGTTGACAGTGCCCATGGTGACAGTTCCCATGTTGACACTTCCCATGGTGATATTGCTCATGGTGACAGTGCACATGGTGACATAGCCCACGGTGACAGTGCTCACGGTGATAGTGCTCATGGTAATAGTGCTCGTGTTGACACTACCGATGGTGACAGTGCACATGGTGACACTGCCCATAGTGACATTTCCCATGGTGACAGTGCTCATGGTGAGAGTTCCCATGGTGACAGTGCACATGGTGACAGTGCCCATGGTGATAGTGCTCACTGTGACAGTTCTCACTGTGGCAGTGCCAATGGTTACAGTGCGCATGGTGACCTTTCCCATGGTGACAGTTCCCATGGTGATAGTGCTCACCGTGATAGTGCCAATGGTGACAGTTACCATGGATACAGTGCCTATGGTGACAGTGCTCATGGTGACAGTGCCCACTGTGATAGTGCTCAGGGTGGCAGTTCGCATGGTGACAGTGGCCATGATGACAGTGCTCATGGTGGCAATGCCCACAGTGACAGTGCTCATGGTGATAGTGCTCACAATGACAGTGCCTTTGGTGATAGTATCCATGGTAATAGTTCTCAATGTGACAGTGCCCATGGAGATAGTGCTCATGGTGATGGTGCTCATGGTAATAGTGCTCATGGTGACACTGCCCATGGTGACAGTGCCCATGGTGACACTGCCCATAGTGACATTTCCCATGGTGGCAGTGCTCATGGTGACAGTTCCCATGGGGACAGTGCTCATGGTGACAGTGCCCATGGTGACAGTGTCCATGGTGACAGTGCCTATGGTGAGAGTGCCCATGGTGACAGTGTGCATGGTGACAGTGCTCATGTTGAAATTGCCCATGGTGACAGTGCTCATGGTGAGAGTTCCCATGGTGACAATGTTCATGTTGACAATGCCCATGGAGACAGTGCTCATGTTGACAGCGCCCACGGTGACAGTGCTCATGGTTACAGTGCTCACAGTTACAGTGCCCATGGTGATAGGGCCCATAGTAATAGTGCTCACGGTGACAGCATCCACGTTGATATTGTTCATGGTGACACTACCCATGGTGATAGTGCTCACGGTGACAGTGCTCATGAAGACAGTTCCCATGGTTGCAGTGCCCATGGTGACATTGCCCACGGTGACAATGCTCATGGTGACAGTGCTCATGGTGATATTGCTCACGGTGATAGTGCTCACATTGACAATGCCCTTGGTGATAGTGCTCATGGTAATACTGCTCATGGTGATAGTGCTCATGGTGATAGTTCGTATGGTGACAGTGCCCATGTTGAAAGTCCCCATGATGGCAGTGCTCATGGTGACATTGCCCATGGTGACTGTGCTCATGCTGGCAGTGTACATGGTTGGAGTTCCCATGGTGAAATTCCTTATGGTGGCACTGCCCATGGTGATAGTGTTCATGGTGACAGTGTCCATGGTGACAGTGCCCATGATGACAGTGCTCATGGTGACAGTGCCCACGGTGACAGTGCTCATGGTGACAGTGCTCACGGTGACAGTGCCCTTGGTGATAATACCCATGTTAATAGTGCTCACAGTGACAGTGCCCATGGTGATTTTGCTCACGGTGACACTACCCATGGTGATAGTGCTCATGGTGATAGTGCTCATGGTGACAGTTCCCATGGTAACTGTGCCCATGGTGACAGTGCTCATGGCGACAGTGCCCACGGTGACTATGCTCATGGAGACAGTGCTCATGGTGATAGTGCTCATGGTGACAGTTCACATGGTGACAGAGCCCATGTTGAAAGTGCCCATGGTGACAGTGCTCATGGTGGCACTGCCCATGGTGACTGTGCTCATGCTTGCGGTGTACCTGGTTGGAGTTCCGATGGTGAAATTCCTCATGGTAGCACTGCCCATAATGATAGTGCTCATGGTGACAGTGTCCATGGTGACAGTGCCTATGGTGACAGTGCCCATTGTGATAGTGCTCATAGTGACAGTGCCCACTGTGACAGTGCTCACGGTGACAGTGCCCTTGGTGATAGTGCTCATGGTGATAGTGCTCATGGTGACAGTTCGCATGGTGACAGTGCCCATGTTGAAATTGCCGATGGTGACAGTACCCATGGTGAGAGTGCTCATGGTGAAGGTTCCCACTGTGACAGTGCTCATGGTGACAGTGCTCATGGTGACAGTGCTCAGGGTGAGAGTGCTCACGATGATAGTGCTCACGGTGACAGTTCCCTTGGTGATAGTGCTCATGGTGATAGTGCCCATGGTGACACTGCCCATGGTGATATTGCTCACGGTGACACTGCCCATGGTAATAGTGCTCATGGTGATAGTGCTCACGTTGACAGTGCCTTTGGTGATAGTGCTCATGGTGACACTGCCCATGGTGACAGTTCACATGCTGATAGTGCCCATGTTGAAAGTTCCCACGGTGACAGTGCTCATGGTGATAATGCCCATGGTGACTGTGCTCATGCTGGCGGTGTACAGGGTTGGTGTTCCCATGTTGAAATTCCTCATGGTGGCACTGCCCATGATGATAGTGTACATGGTGACAGTGTCCATGGTGACAGTGCCAATGGTGACAGTGCTCACGGTGACACTGCCCATGGTGACATTTCACAAGGTGACAGTGCCCATGTAGAAAGTGCTCATGGTGACAGTGACCATGGTGACATTTCCCATGTTGACAGTGTCCATTGTGATAGTGCCCATGGTGACAGTGCCCATGGTGACAGTGCTCATGTTGACAGTGCCCATGGTGACAGTGCCCTTGGTGACAATACCCATAGTGACATTTCCAATTGTGACAGTCCTCATAGTGAGAGATCCCATGGCGACAGTGCTGATGGATGACAGTGCTCATGTTGACAGTGCCCATGGGGACAATGCTGATGGATACAGTGTCCATGGTGATAGTGCTCCTCGGGACCGTGTAGATGGTTACAGTGCCCATGGTGACATTTTCCACAGTGACAGTGCCCATGGTGAGAGTGCCGATGGAGACAGTGTCCATAGTGACAGTTCCCATGGTGACAGTGCTCATGGTGACACTTCCCATGGTGAACAGTGTCCATGGTGACATTTCCGATGGAGACAGTGCTCCTGGTGAGAGTTCCCATGCTGACAGTGCTCACGTTGACAGTGCCCATGGTGACAGTTCCCATGTTGACACTTCCCATGGTGATATTGCTCATGGTGACAGTGCACATGGTGACATAGCCCACGGTGACAGTGCTCACGGTGATAGTGCTCATGGTAATAGTGCTCGTGTTGACACTACCGATGGTGACAGTGCACATGGTGACACTGCCCATAGTGACATTTCCCATGGTGACAGTGCTCATGGTGAGAGTTCCCATGGTGACAGTGCACATGGTGACAGTGCCCATGGTGATAGTGCTCACTGTGACAGTTCTCACTGTGGCAGTGCCAATGGTTACAGTGCGCATGGTGACCTTTCCCATGGTGACAGTTCCCATGGTGATAGTGCTCACCGTGATAGTGCCAATGGTGACAGTTACCATGGATACAGTGCCTATGGTGACAGTGCTCATGGTGACAGTGCCCACTGTGATAGTGCTCAGGGTGGCAGTTCGCATGGTGACAGTGGCCATGATGACAGTGCTCATGGTGGCAATGCCCACAGTGACAGTGCTCATGGTGATAGTGCTCACGATGACAGTGCCTTTGGTGATAGTATCCATGGTAATAGTTCTCAATGTGACAGTGCCCATGGAGATAGTGCTCATGGTGATGGTGCTCATGGTAATAGTGCTCATGGTGACACTGCCCATGGTGACAGTGCCCATGGTGACACTGCCCATAGTGACATTTCCCATGGTGGCAGTGCTCATGGTGACAGTTCCCATGGGGACAGTGCTCATGGTGACAGTGCCCATGGTGACAGTGTCCATGGTGACAGTGCCTATGGTGAGAGTGCCCATGGTGACAGTGTGCATGGTGACAGTGCTCATGTTGAAATTGCCCATGGTGACAGTGCTCAGGGTGAGAGTTCCCATGGTGACAATGTTCATGTTGACAATGCCCATGGAGACAGTGCTCATGTTGACAGCGCCCACGGTGACAGTGCTCATGGTTACAGTGCTCACAGTTACAGTGCCCATGGTGATAGGGCCCATAGTAATAGTGCTCACGGTGACAGCATCCACGTTGATATTGTTCATGGTGACACTACCCATGGTGATAGTGCTCACGGTGACAGTGCTCATGAAGACAGTTCCCATGGTTGCAGTGCCCATGGTGACATTGCCCACGGTGACAATGCTCATGGTGACAGTGCTCATGGTGATATTGCTCACGGTGATAGTGCTCACATTGACAATGCCCTTGGTGATAGTGCTCATGGTAATACTGCTCATGGTGATAGTGCTCATGGTGATAGTTCGTATGGTGACAGTGCCCATGTTGAAAGTCCCCATGATGGCAGTGCTCATGGTGACATTGCCCATGGTGACTGTGCTCATGCTGGCAGTGTACATGGTTGGAGTTCCCATGGTGAAATTCCTTATGGTGGCACTGCCCATGGTGATAGTGTTCATGGTGACAGTGTCCATGGTGACAGTGCCCATGATGACAGTGCTCATGGTGACAGTGCCCACGGTGACAGTGCTCATGGTGACAGTGCTCACGGTGACAGTGCCCTTGGTGATAATACCCATGTTAATAGTGCTCACAGTGACAGTGCCCATGGTGATTTTGCTCACGGTGACACTCCCCATGGGGATAGTGCTCATGGTGACAGTTCCCATGGTAACTGTGCCCATGGTGACAGTGCTCATGGCGACAGTGCCCACGGTGACTATGCTCATGGAGACAGTGCTCATGGTGATAGTGCTCATGGTGACAGTTCACATGGTGACAGAGCCCATGTTGAAAGTGCCCATGGTGACAGTGCTCATGGTGGCACTGCCCATGGTGACTGTGCTCATGATGGCGGTGTACCTGGTTGGAGTTCCGATGGTGAAATTCCTCATGGTAGCACTGCCCATAATGATAGTGCTCATGGTGACAGTGTCCATGGTGACAGTGCCTATGGTGACAGTGCCCATTGTGATAGTGCTCATAGTGACAGTGCCCACTGTGACAGTGCTCACGGTGACAGTGCCCTTGGTGATAGTGCTCATGGTGATAGTGCTCATGGTGACAGTTCGCATGGTGACAGTGCCCATGTTGAAATTGCCGATGGTGACAGTACCCATGGTGAGAGTGCTCATGGTGAAGGTTCCCACTGTGACAGTGCTCATGGTGACAGTGCTCATGGTGACAGTGCTCAGGGTGAGAGTGCTCACGATGATAGTGCTCACGGTGACAGTTCCCTTGGTGATAGTGCTCATGGTGATAGTGCCCATGGTGACACTGCCCATGGTGATATTGCTCACGGTGACACTGCCCATGGTAATAGTGCTCATGGTGATAGTGCTCACGTTGACAGTGCCTTTGGTGATAGTGCTCATGGTGACACTGCCCATGGTGACAGTTCACATGCTGATAGTGCCCATGTTGAAAGTTCCCACGGTGACAGTGCTCATGGTGATAATGCCCATGGTGACTGTGCTCATGCTGGCGGTGTACAGGGTTGGTGTTCCCATGTTGAAATTCCTCATGGTGGCACTGCCCATGATGATAGTGTACATGGTGACAGTGTCCATGGTGACAGTGCCAATGGTGACAGTGCTCACGGTGACACTGCCCATGGTGACATTTCACAAGGTGACAGTGCCCATGTAGAAAGTGCTCATGGTGACAGTGACCATGGTGACATTTCCCATGTTGACAGTGTCCATTGTGATAGTGCCCATGGTGACAGTGCCCATGGTGACAGTGCTCATGTTGACAGTGCCCATGGTGACAGTGCCCTTGGTGACAATACCCATAGTGACATTTCCAATTGTGACAGTCCTCATAGTGAGAGTTCCCATGGCGACAGTGCTGATGGATGACAGTGCTCATGTTGACAGTGCCCATGGGGACAATGCTGATGGATACAGTGTCCATGGTGATAGTGCTCCTCGGGACCGTGTAGATGGTTACAGTGCCCATGGTGACATTTTCCACAGTGACAGTGCCCATGGTGAGAGTGCCGATGGAGACAGTGTCCATAGTGACAGTTCCCATGGTGACAGTGCTCATGGTGACACTTCCCATGGTGAACAGTGTCCATGGTGACATTTCCGATGGAGACAGTGCTCCTGGTGAGAGTTCCCATGCTGACAGTGCTCACGTTGACAGTGCCCATGGTGACAGTTCCCATGTTGACACTTCCCATGGTGATATTGCTCATGGTGACAGTGCACATGGTGACATAGCCCACGGTGACAGTGCTCACGGTGATAGTGCTCATGGTAATAGTGCTCGTGTTGACACTACCGATGGTGACAGTGCACATGGTGACACTGCCCATAGTGACATTTCCCATGGTGACAGTGCTCATGGTGAGAGTTCCCATGGTGACAGTGCACATGGTGACAGTGCCCATGGTGATAGTGCTCACTGTGACAGTTCTCACTGTGGCAGTGCCAATGGTTACAGTGCGCATGGTGACCTTTCCCATGGTGACAGTTCCCATGGTGATAGTGCTCACCGTGATAGTGCCAATGGTGACAGTTACCATGGATACAGTGCCTATGGTGACAGTGCTCATGGTGACAGTGCCCACTGTGATAGTGCTCAGGGTGGCAGTTCGCATGGTGACAGTGGCCATGATGACAGTGCTCATGGTGGCAATGCCCACAGTGACAGTGCTCATGGTGATAGTGCTCACGATGACAGTGCCTTTGGTGATAGTATCCATGGTAATAGTTCTCAATGTGACAGTGCCCATGGAGATAGTGCTCATGGTGATGGTGCTCATGGTAATAGTGCTCATGGTGACACTGCCCATGGTGACAGTGCCCATGGTGACACTGCCCATAGTGACATTTCCCATGGTGGCAGTGCTCATGGTGACAGTTCCCATGGGGACAGTGCTCATGGTGACAGTGCCCATGGTGACAGTGTCCATGGTGACAGTGCCTATGGTGAGAGTGCCCATGGTGACAGTGTGCATGGTGACAGTGCTCATGTTGAAATTGCCCATGGTGACAGTGCTCAGGGTGAGAGTTCCCATGGTGACAATGTTCATGTTGACAATGCCCATGGAGACAGTGCTCATGTTGACAGCGCCCACGGTGACAGTGCTCATGGTTACAGTGCTCACAGTTACAGTGCCCATGGTGATAGTGCCCATAGTAATAGTGCTCACGGTGACAGCATCCATGTTGATATTGTTCATGGTGACACTACCCATGGTGATAGTGCTCATGGTGACAGTGCTCATGAAGACAGTTCCCATGGTTGCAGTGCCCATGGTGACATTGCCCACGGTGACAATGCTCATGGTGACAGTGCTCATGGTGATATTGCTCACGGTGATAGTGCTCACATTGACAATGCCCTTGGTGATAGTGCTCATGGTAATACTGCTCATGGTGATAGTGCTCATGGTGATAGTTCGTATGGTGACAGTGCCCATGTTGAAAGTCCCCATGATGGCAGTGCTCATGGTGACATTGCCCATGGTGACTGTGCTCATGCTGGCAGTGTACATGGTTGGAGTTCCCATGGTGAAATTCCTTATGGTGGCACTGCCCATGGTGATAGTGTTCATGGTGACAGTGTCCATGGTGACAGTGCCCATGATGACAGTGCTCATGGTGACAGTGCCCACGGTGACAGTGCTCATGGTGACAGTGCTCACGGTGACAGTGCCCTTGGTGATAATACCCATGTTAATAGTGCTCACAGTGACAGTGCCCATGGTGATTTTGCTCACGGTGACACTCCCCATGGTGATAGTGCTCATGGTGACAGTTCCCATGGTAACTGTGCCCATGGTGACAGTGCTCATGGCGACAGTGCCCACGGTGACTATGCTCATGGAGACAGTGCTCATGGTGATAGTGCTCATGGTGACAGTTCACATGGTGACAGAGCCCATGTTGAAAGTGCCCATGGTGACAGTGCTCATGGTGGCACTGCCCATGGTGACTGTGCTCATGCTTGCGGTGTACCTGGTTGGAGTTCCGATGGTGAAATTCCTCATGGTAGCACTGCCCATAATGATAGTGCTCATGGTGACAGTGTCCATGGTGACAGTGCCTATGGTGACAGTGCCCATTGTGATAGTGCTCATAGTGACAGTGCCCACTGTGACAGTGCTCAATGTGACAGTGCTCACGGTGACAGTGCCCTTGGTGATAGTGCTCATGGTGATAGTGCTCATGGTGACAGTTCGCATGGTGACAGTGCCCATGTTGAAATTGCTGATGGTGACAGTACCCATGGTGAGAGTGCTCATGGTGAAGGTTCCCACTGTGACAGTGCTCATGGTGACAGTGCTCATGGTGACAGTGTTCAGGGTGAGAGTGCTCACGATGATAGTGCTCACGGTGACAGTTCCCTTGGTGATAGTGCTCATGGTGATAGTGCCCATGGTGACACTGCCCATGGTGATATTGCTCACGGTGACACTGCCCATGGTAATAGTGCTCATGGTGATAGTGCTCACGTTGACAGTGCCTTTGGTGATAGTGCTCATGGTGACACTGCCCATGGTGACAGTTCACATGCTGATAGTGCCCATGTTGAAAGTTCCCACGGTGACAGTGCTCATGGTGATAATGCCCATGGTGACTGTGCTCATGCTGGCGGTGTACAGGGTTGGTGTTCCCATGTTGAAATTCCTCATGGTGGCACTGCCCATGATGATAGTGTACATGGTGACAGTTCGCATGGTGACAGTGCCCATGTTGAAATTGCCGATGGTGACAGTACCCATGGTGAGAGTGCTCATGGTGAAGGTTCCCACTGTGACAGTGCTCATGGTGACAGTGCCCTTAGTGATAGTGCTCATGGTGACAGTTCGCATGGTGATAGTGCTCATGTTGACATTGCCCATGGTGACCGTTCCCATGGTGACAGTACCCATGGTGATAGTGCTCATGGTGACAGTGCTCATGGGGACAGTGCACATGGTGACAATGCCCACGATGACAGTGCTCACGGTGATAGTGCTCAAGGGGAAAGTGCCCATTGTAATAGTGCTCACCGTGACAGTGCCCATGCTGATATTGCTCAAGGTAACACTGCCCATGGTGATAGTGCTCACGGTGATAGTGCTCATGGTGACAATGCCCTTGGTGATAGTGCTCATGGTGATAGTGTTCATGGTAATAGTGCTCATGGAGACAGTGCTCACGGTGATAGTGCCCATGGTGACACTGCCCATAATGACATTTCCCATGGTGACAGTGCTCATGGTGAGAGTTCCCATGGTGACAGTGCTCACGGTGACAATGCTCACTGTGGCAGAGCCAATGGTTACAGTGCTCATGGTGGCAGTGTCCATGGTGGCAGTTCCCAAGATGACAGTGCTCATGGTGACATTTCCCATGGAAACAGAGCTCATGATGACAGTGTCCATGGTGACAGTGTACATGGTGACAGTGGCCATGTTGAAAGTGCCCATGGTGACAGTGCTCAAGCTGGCGGTATACATGGCTGGAGTTCCCATGGTGAAATTCCTCATGGTTGCCCTGCCCATGATGATAGTGCTCATGGTGACAGTGTCCATCATGAGAGTGCCCATGGTGACAGTGCTCATGATGACCCTGCCCATGGTGACAGTGCCCATGGTGACATTTCCCATGGTGACAGTGCTCATGTTGACAGTGCACACGGTGACATTGCCCACGGTGACATTTCCCATGGTGACAGTGTTCATGGTGATATTGCTCACGGTCACAGTGCCCATGGTTATAGTCCTCACGGTGATAGTGCTCATGGTGACAGGTCCCATGGTGACAGTGCCCGCAGTGACTGTGCTCATGGTGACATTGCCCACGGTGACAGTGCTCATGGTGACAGTTCGCTTGGTGACACTACCCATGGTGACAGTGCACATGGTGACACAGCCCATGGTGACTGTGCTAAAGCTGCCGATGTACATGGTTGGAGTTCCCATGGTGAAATTCCTCATGGTGGCACTGCCCATGATGATAGTGTTGATGGTGACAGTGCCTATGGTGAGAGTGCCCATTGTGATAGTGGTCACGGTGACAGTGCCCTTCGTGATAGTATCCATGGTAATAGTGTTCACAGTGACACTGCCCATGGTGATAGTGCTCATGGTGACAGTGCTCATGGTGATAGTGTTCACGGTGATAGTGCTCATGGTGACAGTGCCCTTGGTGATAGTGCTCATGGTGATAGTGTTCATGGAGACATTTCACATGGTGACAGTGCTCATGTTGACAGTCCCCATGTTGACTGTGCTCATGCTGGCGGTGTACATGGTTGGTGTTACAATGGTGAAATTCCTTATGGTGGCACTGCCCATGATGATAGTGCTCATGGTGAAAGTGCCCATGGTGACAGTGTCCATGGTGACAGTGCCTATGGTGAGAGTGCCCATGGTGACAGTGCCCATGGTGACGGTGTCCAAGGTGACAGTGCTCATGTTGACAGTGCCCACGGTGACAATGCTCATGGTGAGAGTTTCCATGGTGGCAGTGCTAACCTTAACAGTGTCCATGGTGACCGTTCCGGTGGTGACAGTTCCCATGGTGATAGTGCCCATGGTGACAGTGCTCATGGTGATAGTGCTCATGGTGACACGGCCCATGGTGAATGTGCTCATGCTGGCGGTGTACATGGTTGGAGTTCCCATGGTGAAATTCCTTATGGTGGCAATGCCCATGATGATAGTGCTCATGGTGAGAGTGTCCATGGTGACAATACCTATGGTGACAGTGCCCATGGTGACATTTCCCATGGTGATAGTGCTCATGGTGAGAGTTCCCATGATGACAATGCTTATGTTGACAATGCCCTTGGTGACAGTGCTCATCGTGACAGTGCCCACTGTGAAATTTCTCATGGTGACAGTGCTCACGGTGATAGTGCTCACGGTGATAGTGCTCACGCTGACAGTGCCCTTGGTGATAGTGCTCATGGTAATAGTGCTCACGGTGACGGTTCGCATGGTGACAGTGCCCATGATGAAAGTGCCCATGGTGGCAGTGCTCATTGTGACACTGCCCATGGTGAATGTGCTCATGCTGGCGTTGTACATGGTTGGAGTTCCCATGGTGAAATTCCTTATGGTGGCACTACCCATGATGATAGTGTTCATGGTGACAGTGTCCATGGTGACATTTCCCATGGTGACAGTGCTCATGGTGAGAGTTCTCATGTTGAGAGTGCTCAGGTTGACATTGCCCATGGTGACCCTTCCGATGGTGAGAGTTCCCATGGTGATAGTGCTCATGGTGACAGTGCTCATGGTGACCGTGCACACGGTGACAATGCCCACAGTGACAATGCTCACGGTGATAGTGCTCATGGCGATAGTGACCATTGTAATAGTGCTCACCGTGACAGTGCCCATGTTGATATTGCTCATGGTGACACTGCCCATGGTGATAGTGCTCACGGTGATAGCGCTCAGGGTGACACTGCCCTTGGTGATAGTGCTCATGGTGATAGTGTTCATGGTAATAGTGCTCATGGTGACACTGCCCATGGTGACAGTGCCCATGGTGACACTCCCGATAGTGACATTTCTTATGGTGACAGTGCTCATGGTGAGAGTTCCCATGGTGACAGTGCACATGGTGACAGTTCCCATGGTGACAGTGCTCACGGTGACCGTGCTCACTGTGGCAGTGCCAATGGTAACATTGTTCATGGTGGCAGTGTCCATGGTGGCGGTTTCCAAGATGACAGTGCTCATGGTGATATTTCCCATGGTAACAGAGTTCATGATGACAGTGCTCATGGTGACAGTTCGCATGGTGACAGTGCCCACTTTGAAAGTGCCCATGGTGACAGTACCCATGGTGACTGTGCCCATGGTGACAGTGCCCATGGTGACAGTGCTCATTGTGAGAATTGCCATGGTGACAGTGCTAATGTTGACATTGCCCATTGTGACCGTTCCCATGGTGACAGTTCCCAAGGTGATAGTGCTCATGGTGACAGTGCTATTGGTGACAGTGCACACGGTGAGAATGCCCACACTTACACTGCTCACGTTGATAGTGCCCATGGTGATAGTGCCAATTTTAATAGTGCTCATGGTGACCGTGCCCATGTGGATGTTGCTCAAGGTGACACTTCCCATGGTGATAGTGCTCACGGTGATAGTGCTCATGGTGACACTGCCCTTGGTGATAGTGCTCATGGTGATAGTGCTCATGGTAATACTGCTCATGTTTACGCTGCCCATGGTGACAGTGCCCATGGTGACACTGCCCAAAGTGACATTTCCCATGGTGACAGTGCTCATGGTGAGAGTTCCCATGGTGACAGTGCACATGGTGACAGTTCCGATGGTGACAGTGCTCATGGTGACAGTGCTCACTGTGGCAGTGCCAATGGTTACAGTGCTCATGGTGGCAGTGTCCATGGTGGCAGTTCCCAAGAGGACAGTGCTCATGGTGACATTTCCCATGGTAACAGAACTCAGGATGACAGTGTCCATGGTGACAGTGCCCATGGTGAGAGTGGCCATGTTGAAATTGCCCATGGTGACAGTGTTTATGGTGACACTGCCCATGGTGACTGTGCTCATGCTGGCGTTGAACAAGGTTGGAGTTCCCATGGTGAAATTCCTCATGGTGGCACTACCCATGATAATAGTGCTCATGGTGACAGTGTACATCGTGAGAGTGCCCATGGTAACAATGCTCATGGTGAAACTGCCCATGGTGACAGTGCCCAAGGTGATATTCCCATGGTGACAGTGCTCATTTTGACAGTGCACATGGTGACAGTGCCGACAGTGACAGTGTTCACGGTGATAGTGTTAATGGAAATATTGCTCATGGTGACACTGCCCATGGTTATAGTGCTCACAGTGATAGTGCTCATGGTGACAGTTCCCAAGGTGACAGTGCCCACGGTGATAGTGCTCATGGTGACATTGCCCACGGTGACAGTGCTCATGGTGAGAGTTCGCATGGTGACAGTGACCATGGTTACAGTGCTCATGGTCACACAACCCATGGTGACTGTGCTAAAGCTGGCGGTGTACATGGTTGGAGTTCCCATGGTGAAATTCCTCATGGTGGCACTGCCCATGATGATAGTGTTGATGGTGACAGTGTCCATGGTGACAGTGCCTATGGTGACAGTGTCCATTGTGATAGTGCTCTCGGTGATAGTGCCCTCAGTGACAGTTCTAATGGTGACAATTCCATGGTGACAGTGCCCATGATGACCGTGCTCATGGTGACAGTGCCCACGGTGACATTTCTCATGGTGACAGTGCTCACGGTGACAGTGCCCTTGGTGATAGTACCCATGGTAATAGTGGTCACGTTGACATGGCCCATGGTGATATTGCTCACGGTGACGCTGCCCATGCTGATAGTGCTCACGGTGACATTCCCATGGTTACAGTGCCCATGGTGATATTGCTCACGGTGACACTGCCCATGATGACAGTGCTCATGGTGACAATGCCCATTCTGACAATGCTCATAGTGACAGTGCTCACGGTGACAGTGCCCTTGATGATAGTACTCATGGTAATAGTGCTCACGGTGAAAGTTCCCATGGTGACAGTGCTCACTGTGGCAGTGCCAATGGTTACAGTGCTCATGGTGGCAGTGTCCATGGTGGCAGTTCCCAAGATGACAGTGCTCATGGTGACATTTCCCATGGTAAGAGAGCTCATGATGACAGTGTCTATGGAGACAGTGCCCATGGTGACAGTGGCCATGTTGAAAGTGCCCATGGTGACACTGCTCATGGTGTCACTGCCCATGGTGACTATGCTCATGCTGGCTGTGTACATGCTTGGAGATCCCATGGTGAAATTCCTCATGGTGGCACTGCCCATAATGATAGTGCTCATGGTGACAGTGTCCATGGTGACATTGCCTATGGTGACAGTTCCCATTGTGATAGTGCTCACGGTGATAGGGCCCACAGGGACAGTTCTAATGGTGACAGTTCCAATGGTGACAGTGCCCATGATGACAGTGCTTATGGTGACAGTGCCCACGGTGACAGTGCTCATGGTGACAGTGCTCATGGTGACAGTGCCCTTGGTGATAGTACCCATGGTAAAAGTGCTCATGGTGACATTGCCCATGGTGATATTGCTCATGCTGGCGGTGTACATGGTTGGAGTTCCGATGATGAAATTCCTCATGGTAGCACTGCCCATGATGATAGTGCTCACGGTGAAAGTGTCCATGGTGACAGTGCCTATGGTGACAGTGCCCATTGTGATAGTGCTCATGGTGATAGTGCCCAAAGTGAAAGTGCTCATTGTGACAGTTCCTATGGTGACAGTGCCCATGATGATAGTGCTCATGGTAAAAGTTCCCACTGTGATAGTGCTCATGGTGAAAGTGCTCACGGTGACAGTGCCCTTGGTGATAGTGCTCATGGTAATAGTGCACATGGTGACACTGCCCATGGTGACAGTGCCCATGGTGACACTGCCCATAGTGACATTTCCCATGGTGACAGTGCTCATGTTGACAGTGCCCATGGTGACAGTGACCATGGTGAGTGTGCCCATGGTGACAGTGTCCATGGTGACAGTGCTCACCTTGACAGTGCCTTTGGTGATAGTACCCATGTTAATATTGCTCACGGTTACAGTGCCCATGGTGATAGTGCTCATGGTGATAGTGCTCATGGTGACAGTTACCTTGGTGATAGTGCTCATGGTGATAGTGCTCATGGTGATAGTTCGCATGGTGACAGTGCCCATGTTGAAAGTCTCCATGAAGGCAGTGCTCATGGTGACACTGCCCATGGTGACTGTGCTCTTGCTGGCGGTATACATGTTTGGAGTTCTCATGGTGAAATTCCTTATGGTGGCACTGCCCATGATGATAGTGTTCATCGTGACAATGTCCATGGTGACAGTGCCTATGGTGACAGTGCCCATTGTGATAGTGCTCACGGTGATAGTGCCCTCAGTGACAGTTCTAATGGTGACAGTTCCCACGGAGACATTGCTCATGGTGACAGTGCTCACAGTGACAGTAACCTTGGTGATAGTACCCATGGTAATAGAGGTCACGGTGACAGTGCCCATGGTGATATTGCTCACGGTGACACTGCCCATGGTGATAGTGCTCACGGTGATAGTGCTCAGGGTGACAGTTCCCATGGTTACAGTGCCCATGGTGACAGTGCTCATGGTGACAGCGCCCGCGGTGACTGTGCTCATGGTGACAGTGCTCACAGACATACTGCTCATGGTGACAGTTCGCATGGCAACAGGGCCCATGTTAAAAGTGCCCATGGTGACAGTGCTCATGTTGGCACTGCCCATGGTGACTGTGCTCATGCTGGTGGTGTACATGGTTGGAGTTCCCATGGTGAAATTCCTTATGGTGGCAATGCCCATGATGATAGTGCTCATGGTGACATTGCCCACGGTGACAGTGCTCATGGTGACAGTTCGCATGTTGACATTGCCCATGGTGACAGTGCTCATGGTGACACAGCCCATGGTGACTGCGCTAAAGCTGGCGGTGTACATGGTTGGAATTCTCATGGTGAAAGTCCTCATGGTGGCACTGCCCATGATGATAGCGCTCACTGTGACAGTGTCCATAGTGACAGTGCCCATGGTGACAGTGCCCATGGTGACATTTCCCATGGTGACTGTGCCCATGGTGACATTTCCCAATGTGACAGTGCTCATGGTGAGAGTTCCCATGGTGACAGTGTTGATGTTGACAGTGCCAATGGTGACAGTGCCCATGGTGACAGTGCCCATGGTGATAGTGTCCATGGTGACAGTGCTCATGTTGACAGTGCCCACGGCGACAGTGCTCATGGTGAGAGTACCCATGGTGACAGTTCTCACCTTGATAGTGCCCATGGTGACCGTTCCCATGGTGACAGTTCCCATGGTGATAGTGCTCACCGTGATAGTGCCCAGGGTGACAGTTCCCATGGATACAGTGCCCATGGTGACAGTTCTCATGGTGACAGTGCCCACGGTGATAGTGCTCATGGTGGCAGTTCGCATGCTGACAGTGCCCATGATGACAGTGCTCATGGTGACAGTGCCCACGGTGACAGTGCTCACAGTGAGAGTGCCCTTGCTGATAGTACCCATGGTAATAGTGCTCACATGAAAGTGCCCATAGTGATATTGCTCACGGTGACACTGCCCATGGTGATAGTGGTCACGGTGACAATGCCCACGGTGATAGTGTTCATGGTGATAGTGCTCATGTTGAGAGTGCTCATGGTGACACTGCCCATGGTGACTGTGATCATGCTGGCGGTGTACATGGTTGGAGTTCCCATGGGGAAATTCCTCATGGTGGCACTGCCCATGATGATAGTGCTCATGGTGACAGTGTCCATCGTGAGAGTGCACTTGGTGACAGTGCTCATGATGACACTGCCCATGGTGACAGCGCCCATGGTGACATTTCCCATGGTGACAGTGCTCATGTTGACAGTGCACAAGGTGACAGTGCCCAAGGTGACATTTCCCATGGTTACAGTTTTAATGGTGATATTGCTCACTGTGACAGTGCCCATGGTTATAGTCCTCACGGTGATAGTGCTTATGGTGACAGTTCCCATGGTGACAGTGTTCATGGTGACAGTTCGCATGGTGACAGTCCCCATGGTGACAGTGCTCATGGTGACACAGCCCATGGTGACTGTTCTAAAGCTGCCGATGTACATGGTTGGAGTTCCCAAGCTGAAATTCCTCATGTTGGCACTGCCCATGATGATAGTGTTCATGGTGACAGTGTCCATGGAGACAGTGCCTATGGTGACAGTGCCCATTGTGATAGTGCTCACGGTGATAGTGCCCACAGTGACAGTTGTAATAGTGACAGTCCCCATGGTGACAGTGTCGATGATGACAGTGCTCATGGTGACAGTGTTCATGGTGATATTGCTCACGGTGACACTGCCCATGGTATTGTCCTCACGGTGATAGTGCTCATGATGACAGTTCCCATGTTGACAGTGCACACGGTGACAGTGCTCATGGTGACATTGCCCATGGTGACAGTGCTCATGGTAAAAGTTTGCATGGTAACAGTGCCCATGGTGACAGTGCTCATGGTGACACAGCCCATGTTGACAGTGCTAAAGCTGGCAGTGTACATGGTTGGAGTTCTCATGGTGAAATTCCTCATGGTGGCACTGCCCATGATGATAGTGCTCATGGTGACAGTGCCCATGGTGACATTTCCCATGGTGACAGTGCTCATGGTGAGAGTTCCCATGGTGACAGTGCTCATCTTGAGTGTGCCCATGGTGACCGTTCCCATGGTGACAGTTCCCATGGTGATAGTGCTCATGGTGACAGTGCCCTCGGTGACAGTGCAAATGGTGACATTTCCCATGGTGACAGTGCTCATGTTGACAGTGCACACGGTAACAGTGCCCACGGTGACACTGCTCACGGTGACAGTGCTCATGGTTATAGTGCTCACGGTGATAGTGCTCACGTTGACAGTGTCCTTGGTGATAGTGTTCATGGTAATACTGCTCATGGTGATAGTGCTGGTGGTGATAGTTCGCATGGTGACAGTGCCCATGTTGAAAGTCCCCATGATGGCAGTGCTCATGGTGACACTGCTCATGGTGACTGTGCTCATGCTGGCGGTGTACATGGTTGGAGTTCCCATGGTGAAATTCCTTATGCTGGCAGTGCCCATGATGATAGTGTTCATGGTGACAGTGTCCATGGTGACAGTGCCTATGGTGACAGGGCGCATGGTGACATTTCCCATGGTGACAGTGCCCATGGTTACAGTGCTCATGTTGACACTGCCCACGGTGACAGTGCTCATGGTGACAGTGCTCACAGTGACAGTACCCTAGGTGGTAGTACCCATGGTAATAGTGCTCACTTTGACAGTGCCCATGATGATAGTGCTAATGATGACAGTGCTCATGGTGACAGTTCCCATGGTGACAGTGCTCATGTTGACAGTGCCCACAGTGACAGTGCTCATGGTGGCAGTGCTCACAGTGACAATGCCCATGGTGATAGTGCCCATGGTAATAGTGCTCATGGTGACAGTACCCATGGTGATACTGTTCACGGTGACACTTCCTATGGTGATAGTGCTCACGTTGATAGTGCTCATGGTGACAGTTCCCATGGTTACAGTGCCCATGGTGACAGTGCTACGGGTGACAGTGCCCACGGTGAAAATGCTCATGGTGACAGTGCTCATGGTGATAGTCCTCACGGTGACAGTGCTCACATTGACAGTGCCCTTGGTGATAGTGCACATGGTAATACTGCTCATGGTGAAATTGCTCATGGTGATAGTTCGCATGGTGACAGTGCCCATGTCGAAAGTGCCCATGGTGGCAGTGCTCATGGTGACACTGCTCATGGTGACTGTGCTCATGCTGGGAGTGTACATGGTTGGAGTTCCCATGGTGAAATTCCTTATGGTGGCACTGCCCATGATGATAGTGTTCATGGTGACATTGTCCATGGTGACAGTGCGTATGGTGACAGTGCCCATTGTGATTGTGCTCACGGTGATAGTGCCCACAGTGACAGTGCTAATGGTGACAGTCCCCATGGTGACAGTTCCCATGATGACAGTGCTCATGGTGACAGTGCCCACGGTGACAGTGCTCATGGTCACAGTGCTCACGGTGACAGTGCTCACGGTGACAGTGACCTTGGTGATAGTATCCTTGTTAATAGTGCTCACGGTGACAGTGCCCATGGTGATATTGCTCACGGTGACACTGCCCATGGTGAAAGTGCTCATGGTGACGGTTCCCAAGGTTACAGTGCCCATGGTGACAGTGCTCATGGTGACAGTGCCCATGGTGATTATGCTCATGGAGACCGTGCTCACGGTGATAGTGCTCATGGTGACAGTTCGCATGCTGACAGGGCCCATGTTGAAAGTGCCCATGGTGACAGTGCTCATGGTGATAATGCCCATGGTGAATGTGCTCATGCTGGCTGTGTACCTGGTTGGAATTCCGATGGTGAAATTCTTCATGGTAGCACTGCCCATGATGATAGTGCCCATGATGAAAGTGGTCATGGTGACAGTGCTCATGGTGACACTGCCCATGGTAACAGAACTCAGGATGACAGTGTCCATGGTGACAGTGCACATGGTGACAGTGGCCATGTTGAAATTGCCCATGGTAACAGTTCTCATGGTGACACTGCCCATAGTGACTGTGCTCATGCTGGCGGTGTAGAAGGTTGGAGTTCCCATGGTGAAATTCCTCATGGTGGCACTACCCATGATAATGGTGCTCATGGTGACAGTGTACATCGTGAGAGTGCCCATGGTAACAATGCTAATGGTGACACTGCCCATGGTGACAGTGCCCAAGGTGATATTTCCCATGTTGACAGTGCTCATTTTGACAGTGCACACGGTGACAGTGCCCACAGTGACAGTGCTCACGGTGATAATGGTAATGGTAATATTGCTCATGGTGACACTGCCCATGGTTATAGTGCTCACGGTGATAGTGTTCATGGTGACAGTTCCCATGGTGAAAGTGCTCATGGTGACATTGCCCACGGTGACAGTGCTCATGGTGAGAGTTCGCATGGTGACAGTGCCCATGGTTACAATGCTCATGGTCACACAACCCATGGTGACTGTGCTAAAGCTGGCGGTGTACATGGTTGGAGTTCCGATGGTGAAATTGCTCATGGTAGCACTGCCCATAATGATAGTGCTCATGGTGACAGTGTCCATGGTGACAGTGCCTATGGTGACAGAGCCCATTGTGATAGTGTTCACGGTGATAGTGCCCACAGTGACAGTGCTCATGGTGACAGTTCCTATGGTGACACTGCCCATGATGACAGTGCTCATGGTGACAGTGCCCACGGTGACAGTGCTCATTGTGACACTGCTCACGGTAAAAGTGCCCTTGGTGATAGTACCCATGTTAATAGTGCTCACGGTGACAGTTCACATGGTGACAGTGCCCATTTTGAATGTGCCCATGGTGGCAGTGCCCATGGTGACAGTGCTCATGGTGAGAGTTCCCATGGTGACAGTGCTCATGTTCACAGTGCCCATGGTGACAGTGTCCATGGTCAACAGTGCCCATGGTGAGAGTGCCCATGGTGACAGTGCCCATGGTGACAGTGCTCATGGTGACAGTGCTCAAGGTGGCCATATCCATGGTGGGAATTCCCATGGTGAAAGTTCTCATGGTGGCAGTGCCCATGATGAGAGTGCGCTTTGTGACAGTGCACATGCTGAGAGTGCCCATGGTGACATTTCCCATGGTGACAGTGTTCATGGTAAGACTTACCATGGTGACAGTGCTCATGTTCACAGTGCCCATGGTGACAGTGTCCATGGTCAACAGTGCCCATGGTGAGAGTGCCCATGGTGACAGTGCCCATGGTGACAGTGCTCATGGTGACAGTGCTCAAGGTGGCCATATCCATGGTGGGAATTCCCATGGTGAAAGTTCTCATGGTGGCAGTGCCCATGATGACAGTGCGCATTGTGACAGTGCACATGGTGAGAGTGCCCATGGTGACATTTCCCTTGGAGACAATGCTTATGGTGAGAGTGGCCATGGTGACACTGGCCATAGTGACAGTGCTCATGGTGAGAGTTCCCATGGTGACAGTGCTCATGTTGAGAGTGCCCATGGTGACCATTCCCATGGTGACAGTTCTCATGGTGATAGTGCTCATGGTGACAGTGCTCATGGGGACAGTGCACACGGTGACAGTGCCCACGGTGACAGTGCTCACGGTGATAGTGCTCATGGTGATATTGCCCATGGTAATAGTGCTCATGTTGACAGTGCCCATGGTGATATTGCTCATGGTGACACTACACATGGTGATAGTGCTCACGGTGATAGTGCTCACGGTGACAGTGCCCTTGGTGAAAGTGCTCTTGGTGATAGTGCTCATGGTAATAGTGCACATGGTGACACTGCCCATGGTGACAGTGCCCATGGTGACACTGCCCATAGTGACATTTCCCATGGTGACAGTGCTCATGTTGACAGTGCCCATGGTGACAGTGACCATGGTGAGTGTGCCCATGGTGACAGTGTCCATGGTGACAGTGCTCACCTTGACAGTGCCTTTGGTGATAGTACCCATGTTAATATTGCTCACGGTTACAGTGCCCATGGTGATAGTGCTCATGGTGATAGTGCTCATGGTGACAGTTACCTTGGTGATAGTGCTCATGGTGATAGTGCTCATGGTGATAGTTCGCATGGTGACAGTGCCCATGTTGAAAGTCTCCATGAAGGCAGTGCTCATGGTGACACTGCCCATGGTGACTGTGCTCTTGCTGGCGGTGTACATGTTTGGAGTTCTCATGGTGAAATTCCTTATGGTGGCACTGCCCATGATGATAGTGTTCATCGTGACAATGTCCATGGTGACAGTGCCTATGGTGACAGTGCCCATTGTGATAGTGCTCACGGTGATAGTGCCCTCAGTGACAGTTCTAATGGTGACAGTTCCCACGGTGACATTGCTCATGGTGACAGTGCTCACGGTGACAGTAACCTTGGTGATAGTACCCATGGTAATAGAGGTCACGGTGACAGTGCCCATGGTGATATTGCTCACGGTGACACTGCCCATGGTGATAGTGCTCACGGTGATAGTGCTCAGGGTGACAGTTCCCATGGTTACAGTGCCCATGGTGACAGTGCTCATGGTGACAGTGCCCGCGGTGACTGTGCTCATGGTGACAGTGCTCACAGACATACTGCTCATGGTGACAGTTCGCATGGCAACAGGGCCCATGTTAAAAGTGCCCATGGTGACAGTGCTCATGTTGGCACTGCCCATGGTGACTGTGCTCATGCTGGTGGTGTACATGGTTGGAGTTCCCATGGTGAAATTCCTTATGGTGGCAATGCCCATGATGATAGTGCTCATGGTGACATTGCCCACGGTGACAGTGCTCATGGTGACAGTTCGCATGTTGACATTGCCCATGGTGACAGTGCTCATGGTGACACAGCCCATGGTGACTGCACTAAAGCTGGTGGTGTACATGGTTGGAATTCTCATGGTGAAATTCCTCATGGTGGCACTGCCCATGATGATAGCGCTCACTGTGACAGTGTCCATAGTGACAGTGCCCATGGTGACAGTGCCCATGGTGACATTTCCCATGGTGACTGTGCCCATGGTGACATTTCCCAATGTGACAGTGCTCATGGTGAGAGTTCCCATGGTGACAGTGTTGATGTTGACAGTGCCAATGGTGACAGTGCCCATGGTGACAGTGCCCATGGTGATAGTGTCCATGGTGACAGTGCTCATGTTGACAGTGCCCACGGCGACAGTGCTCATGGTGAGAGTACCCATGGTGACAGTTCTCACCTTGATAGTGCCCATGGTGACTGTTCCCATGGTGACAGTTCCCATGGTGATAGTGCTCACCGTGATAGTGCCCAGGGTGACAGTTCCCATGGATACAGTGCCCATGGTGACAGTTCTCATGGTGACAGTGCCTATGGTGACAATGCTCATGTTGACAGTGCCCACTGTGACAGTGCTCACGGTGACAGTGCCCTTGGTGATAGTGCTTATGGTGATAGTGCTCATTGGGACTGTTTGCATGGTGACAGTGCCCATGTTGAAAGTGCCCATGGTGACAGTACCCATGGTGACAGTGCCCATGGTGACAGTGCTCAAGTTGAGATTGCCCATGGTGACCATTCCCATGGTGACAGTTCCCATGGTGATAGTGCTCATGGTAACAGTGCTCATGTTGACAGTGCACATGGTGACAATGCCCACACTGACATTGCTCACGGTGATAGTGCTCATGGTGATAATGCCCATTGTAATAGTGCTCACGGTGACAGTGCCCATGTTGATATTGCTGCAGGTGACACTGCCCATGGTGATAGTGCTCACGGTGATAGTGCTCATGGTAATAGTGCTCATGGTGACACTACCCATGGTGACAGTGCCCATGGTGACACTGCCCATTGTGACATTTCCCATGGTGACAGTGCTCATGGTGAGAGTTCCCATGGTGACAGTGCACATGGTGACAGTTCCCATGGTGACAGTGCCGACGTTGACATTGCTCATGGTGACAGTGCTCACGGTGACAGTGACTTTGGTGATAGTACCCATGGTAATAGAGGTCACAGTGACAGTGCCCATGGTGATATTGCTCACGGTGACACTGCCCATGGTGATAGTGCTCACAGTGATATTGCTCATGGTGACAGTTCCCATGGTTACAGTGCCCATGGTGACAGTGCTCATGGTGACAGTGCCCACGGTGACTATGCTCATGGTGACAGTGCTCACAGAGATACTGCTCATGGTGACAGTTCGCATGGCGACAGGGCCCATGTTAAAAGTGCCCATGGTGACAATGCTCATGGTGACACTGCCCATGGTGACTGTGCTGATGTTCACGGTGTACATGGTTGGAGTTCCCATGGTGAAATTCCTTATGGTGGCATTGCCCATGATGTTAGTGCTCATGGTGAATGTGTCCATGGTGACAGTGCCTATGGTGACAGTGCCCATGGTGACATTTCCCCGGGTGACAGTGCTCATACTGACAGTTCCCATGGTGACAGTGCCCATGGTGACAGTGCTAATGTTGACACTGCCCACGGTGACAGTGCTCATGGTGACAGTGTCCTTGGTGACAGTACCCATGGTAATAGTGCTCACGGTGACAGTGCCCACGGTGATATTGCTCATGGTGACACTGCCCATGGTGATAGTGCCAACGGTTACAGTTCTCATGGTGACAGTGCCCATGGTGACAGTGCTCACGTTGACAGTGCCCACGGTGACTATGCTCATGGTGACAGTGCTCACAGAGATACTGCTCATGGTGACAGTTCGCATGGCGACAGGGCCCATGTTAAAAGTGCCCATGGTGACAATGCTCATGGTGACACTGCCCATGGTGACTGTGCTGATGTTCACGGTGTACATGGTTGGAGTTCCCATGGTGAAATTCCTTATGGTGGCATTGCCCATGATGTTAGTGCTCATGGTGAATGTGTCCATGGTGACAGTGCCTATGGTGACAGTGCCCATGGTGACATTTCCCCGGGTGACAGTGCTCATACTGACAGTTCCCATGGTGACAGTGCCCATGGTGACAGTGCTAATGTTGACACTGCCCACGGTGACAGTGCTCATGGTGACAGTGTCCTTGGTGACAGTACCCATGGTAATAGTGCTCACGGTGACAGTGCCCATGGTGATATTGCTCATGGTGACACTGCCCATGGTGATAGTGCCAACGGTTACAGTTCTCATGGTGACAGTGCCCATGGTGACAGTGCCCACGCTGGCAGTGCTCATGGTGACAGTGATCACAGTGACAGTGCCCATGGTGATATTGTTCACGGTGACACTGCCCAGGGTGATAGTTCTAACGGTGATAGTGCTCATGGTGATAGTTCCCATGGTTACAGTGCTCATGGTGACAGTGCTCACGGTGATAGTGCTCACATTGACAGTGCCCTTGGTGATAGTGCTCACGGTGATAGTACCCACAGTGACAGTTCAAATGATGACAGTTCCCATGGTGACAGTGCCCATGATGACAGTGCTCATGGTGACAGTGTCCACGGTGAGAGTGCTCATGGTGACACTGCTCACGGTAACAGTGCCCTTGGTGATAGTACCCATGTTAATAGTGCTCACGGTGATAGAGCCCACGGTGACATTTCCCATGGTGACAGTGCTCACTTTGACAGTGTACACGATGACAGTGCCCACGGTGACAGTGTTTATGGTGATATTACTAACGGGGACACGGCCCATGTTCATAGTGCTCACGGTGATAGTGCTCATGGTGACAGTTACCATGGTGACAGTGCCCACAGTGACAGTGCTCATGGTGACATTACCCACAGTGACAGTACTCATGGTGACAGTACGCATGGTGACAGTGCCCATGGTGACAGTGCTCATGGTGACACAGCCCATGGTGACTGTGCTAAAGCTGGCGGTGCATATGGTTGGAGTTCCCATGGTGAAATTCCTCATGGTGGCACTGCCCATGATGATAGTGCTCATGGTGACAGTGCCCATGGTGACATTTCCCATGGTGACAGTGCTCATGGTGAGAGTTCCCAGGCCGACCGTGCCCATGATGACAGTGCTCATGTTTACTGTGCCCACGGTGAAAGTGCTCATGGTAACAGTGATCACGGTGACAGTGCCCTTGGTGATAGTCCCCATGGTAACAGTGCTCAATGTGACAGTGCCCATGGTGATATTTCTCACGGTGACACTGCCCATGGTGATAGTGCTCACGGTGATTGTGCTCATGGTGACAGTTCCCATGGTTACAGTGCCCACTGTGACAGTGCCCATGGTGACAGTGCCCACGGTGACAGTGCTCATGGTGACAGTGCTCATGGTGATAGTGCTCACGGTGACAGTGCCCTTGGTGATAGTGCTCATGGTGATAGTTCTCATGGTGGCAGTTTGCATGGTGACACTGCCCCTGTTGAAAGTGCCCATGGTGACAGTGCTCATGTTGACACTGCCCATGGTGACAGTGCTCATGTTGGAGGTGTACATGGTTGGAGTTCCCATGGTACAACTGTTATGGTGCACTGCCCATGATGATAGTGCTCATGGTGACAGTGTCCATGGTGACAGTGCACATGGTGACAGTGCCTATGGTGAGAGTGCCCATGGTGACAGCGCCCATGGTGACCGTTTCCATGGTGACAGTGCTCATGTTGACAGTGCCCATGGTGACCGTTCCCATGGTGACAGTTCCCATGGTGATAGTGCTCACCGTGATAGTGCCCATTGTGACAGTTCCCATGGATCCAGTGCCCATGGTGACAGTGCTCATTGTGACAGTGCCCTCGGTGATAGAGCTCATGGTGGCATTTCGCATGGTGACAGTGCCCATGACGACAGTGCTCATGGTTACAATGCCCACGGAGACAGTGCTCATGGTTACAGTGCTCACGGTGACAGTGCTCATGGTGACATTGCCCATGGTGACAGTGCTCATGGTGACAGTTCGCATGGTGACAGTGCCCACGGTGATAGTGCTCACAGTGATAATGCTCGCAGTGACAGTGCTCTTGATGATAGTGCTCATGGTTAAAGTTCTCATGGTGAGAGTGCTCATGGTAACACTGACCATCGTGACTGTGCTCATGCTGGCGGTGTACATGGCTGGAGTCCCCATGGTGAAATTTCTTATGCTGGCAGTGCCCATGATGATAGTTCTCATGGTGACAGTGTCCATCGTGAGAGTGCCCATGGTGACAGTGCTCATGGTGACCCTGCCCATGGTGAGAGTTCCCATGGTGATATTTCCCATGTTGACAGTGCTCATGTTGACAGTGCACACGGTGACAGTGTTCATGGTGATATTGCTCAAGGTGACGGTGCCCATGGTTATAGTGCTCACGTTGATAGTGCTCATGGTGACAGTTCCCATGGTGACAGTGCTCATGGTGACATTTCCCATGGTAACAGAGCTCATGATGACAGTGTCCATGGTGACAGTGCCCATGTTGAAAGTGCCCATGGTGACATTGCTCATGGTGACACTGCCATGGTGACTGTGCTCATGCTGGCGGTGTACATGATTGGAGTTCCCATGGTGAAATTCCTCATGGTGGCACTGCCCATGATGACACTGCCCATGGTGACATTTCCCATGGTGACAGTGCTCATGTTGACATTGCACATGGTGACAGTGCCCACGGTGACATTTCCCATGGTTACAGTGTTCATGGTGATATTGCTCACGGTGACAGTGCCCATGGTTATAGTCCTCACGGTGATAGTGCTCATGGTGACAGTTCCCATGGTGACAGTGCCCACGGTGACAGTGCTCATGGTGACATTGCCCACGGTGACAGTTCTCATGGTAACAGTTCCCATGGTGACAGTGCTCATGTTGATAGTGCCCACGGTGACAGTGCTCATGGTGACAGTGCTCACAATGACAGTGCCCTTGGTGATAGTGCCCATGGTAATAGGGCTCACGGTGACACTGCCCATGGTGATATTGTTCACGGTGACACTGCCCATGGTGATAGAGCTCACGGTGATAGTGCTCACATTGACAGTGCCCTTGGGGATAGTGCTCATGGTAATACTGCTCATGGTGATAGTGCTCATGGCGATAGTTCGCATGGTGACAGTGCCCATGTGGAAAGTGCCCATGGTGGCAGTGCTCATGGTGACACGCCCATGGTGGCTGTGCTCATGCTGGCGGTGTCCATGGTTGGAGTTCCCATGGTGAAATTCCTTATGGTAGCACTGCCCATGATGATAGTGCTCATGGTGACAGTATCCATGGTGACAGTGCCTATGGTGACAGTGTCCATGGTGATAGTGCCCACAGTGACTGTGCTCATTGTGACAGTTTCTATGGTGAGAGTAACCATGATGACAGTGCTCATGGTGACAATGCCCACAGTGACAGTGCTCACGGTGATAGTGCTCACGTTGACATTGCCCTTGGTGATAGTACGCATGGTAATATTGCTCACGGTGACAGTGCCCATGGTGATAGTGCTCATGGTGATAGTGCTCAGGGTGACAGTTCCCATGGTTACAGTGCCCATGGTGACAGTGCTCATGGTGACAGCGCCCGCGGTGACTGTGCTCATGGTGACAGTGCTCACAGACATACTGCTCATGGTGACAGTTCGCATGGCAACAGGGCCCATGTTAAAAGTGCCCATGGTGACAGTGCTCATGTTGGCACTGCCCATGGTGACTGTGCTCATGCTGGTGGTGTACATGGTTGGAGTTCCCACGGTGAAATTCCTTATGGTGGCAATGCCCATGATGATAGTGCTCATGGTGACATTGCCCACGGTGACAGTGCTCATGGTGACAGTTCGCATGTTGACATTGCCCATGGTGACAGTGCTCATGGTGACACAGCCCATGGTGACTGCGCTAAAGCTGGCGGTGTACATGGTTGGAATTCTCATGGTGAAATTCCTCATGGTGGCACTGCCCATGATGATAGCGCTCACTGTGACAGTGTCCATAGTGACAGTGCCCATGGTGACAGTGCCCATGGTGACATTTCCCATGGTGACTGTGCCCATGGTGACATTTCCCAATGTGACAGTGCTCATGGTGAGAGTTCCCATGGTGACAGTGTTGATGTTGACAGTGCCAATGGTGACAGTGCCCATGGTGACAGTGCCCATGGTGATAGTGTCCATGGTGACAGTGCTCATGTTGACAGTGCCCACGGCGACAGTGCTCATGGTGAGAGTACCCATGGTGACAGTTCTCACCTTGATAGTGCCCATGGTGACCGTTCCCATGGTGACAGTTCCCATGGTGATAGTGCTCACCGTGATAGTGCCCAGGGTGACAGTTCCCATGGATACAGTGCCCATGGTGACAGTTCTCATGGTGACAGTGCCCACGGTGATAGTGCTCATGGTGGCAGTTCGCATGCTGACAGTGCCCATGATGACAGTGCTCATGGTGACAGTGCCCACGGTGACAGTGCTCACAGTGAGAGTGCCCTTGCTGATAGTACCCATGGTAATAGTGCTCACATGAAAGTGCCCATAGTGATATTGCTCACGGTGACACTGCCCATGGTGATAGTGGTCACGGTGACAATGCCCACGGTGATAGTGTTCATGGTGATAGTGCTCATGTTGAGAGTGCTCATGGTGACACTGCCCATGGTGACTGTGATCATGCTGGCGGTGTACATGGTTGGAGTTCCCATGGGGAAATTCCTCATGGTGGCACTGCCCATGATGATAGTGCTCATGGTGACAGTGTCCATCGTGAGAGTGCACTTGGTGACAGTGCTCATGATGACACTGCCCATGGTGACAGTGCCCATGGTGACATTTCCCATGGTGACAGTGCTCATGTTGACAGTGCACAAGGTGACAGTGCCCAAGGTGACATTTCCCATGGTTACAGTGTTAATGGTGATATTGCTCACTGTGACAGTTCCCATGGTTATAGTCCTCACGGTGATAGTGCTCATGGTGACAGTTCCCATGGTGACAGTGTTCATGGTGACAGTTCGCATGGTGACAGTCCCCATGGTGACTGTGCTCATGGTGACACAGCCCATGGTGACTGTTCTAAAGCTGCCGATGTACATGGTTGGAGTTCCCAAGCTGAAATTCCTCATGTTGGCACTGCCCATGATGATAGTGTTCATGGTGACAGTGTCCATGGAGACAGTGCCTATGGTGACAGTGCCCATTGTGATAGTGCTCACGGTGATAGTGCCCACAGTGACAGTTGTAATAGTGACAGTCCCCATGGTGACAGTGTCGATGATGACAGTGCTCATGGTGACAGTGTTCATGGTGATATTGCTCACAGTGACACTGCCCATGGTTATTGTCCTCACGGTGATAGTGTTCATGATGACAGTTCCCATGTTGACAGTGCACACGGTGACAGTGCTCATGGTGACATTGCCCATGGTGACAGTGCTCATGGTAAAAGTTTGCATGGTAACAGTGCCCATGGTGACAGTGCTCATGGTGACACAGCCCATGTTGACAGTGCTAAAGCTGGCAGTGTACGTGGTTGGAGTTCTCATGGTGAAATTCCTCATGGTGGCACTGCCCATGATGATAGTGCTCATGGTGACAGTGCCCATGGTGACATTTCCCATGGTGACAGTGCTCATGGTGAGAGTTCCCATGGTGACAGTGCTCATCTTGAGTGTGCCCATGGTGACCGTTCCCATGGTGACAGTTCCCATGGTGATAGTGCTCATGGTGACAGTGCCCTCGGTGACAGTGCAAATGGTGACATTTCCCATGGTGACAGTGCTCATGTTGACAGTGCACACGGTAACAGTGCCCACGGTGACACTGCTCACGGTGACAGTGCTCATGGTTATAGTGCTCACGGTGATAGTGCTCACGTTGACAGTGTCCTTGGTGATAGTGTTCATGGTAATACTGCTCATGGTGATAGTGCTGGTGGTGATAGTTCGCATGGTGACAGTGCCCATGTTGAAAGTCCCCATGATGGCAGTGCTCATGGTGACACTGCTCATGGTGACTGTGCTCATGCTGGCGGTGTACATGGTTGGAGTTCCCATGGTGAAATTCCTTATGCTGGCAGTGCCCATGATGATAGTGTTCATGGTGACAGTGTCCATGGTGACAGTGCCTATGGTGACAGGGCGCATGGTGACATTTCCCATGGTGACAGTGCCCATGGTTACAGTGCTCATGTTGACACTGCCCACGGTGACAGTGCTCATGGTGACAGTGCTCACAGTGACAGTACCCTAGGTGGTAGTACCCATGGTAATAGTGCTCACTTTGACAGTGCCCATGATGATAGTGCTAATGATGACAGTGCTCATGGTGACAGTTCCCATGGTGACAGTGCTCATGTTGACAGTGCCCACAGTGACAGTGCTCATGGTGGCAGTGCTCACAGTGACAATGCCCATGGTGATAGTGCCCATGGTAATAGTGCTCATGGTGACAGTACCCATGGTGATACTGTTCACGGTGACACTTCCTATGGTGATAGTGCTCACGTTGATAGTGCTCATGGTGACAGTTCCCATGGTTACAGTGCCCTTGGTGACAGTTCTACTGGTGACAGTGCCCACGGTGAAAATGCTCATGGTGACAGTGCTCATGGTGATAGTCCTCACGGTGACAGTGCTCACATTGACAGTGCCCTTGGTGATAGTGCACATGGTAATACTGCTCATGGTGAAATTGCTCATGGTGATAGTTCGCATGGTGACAGTGCCCATGTCGAAAGTGCCCATGGTGGCAGTGCTCATGGTGACACTGCCCATGGTGACTGTGCTCATGCTGGGAGTGTACATGGTTGGAGTTCCCATGGTGAAATTCCTTATGGTGGCACTGCCCATGATGATAGTGTTCATGGTGACATTGTCCATGGTGACAGTGCGTATGGTGACAGTGCCCATTGTGATTGTGCTCACGGTGATAGTGCCCACAGTGACAGTGCTAATGGTGACAGTCCCCATGGTGACAGTTCCCATGATGACAGTGCTCATGGTGACAGTGCCCACGGTGACAGTGCTCATGGTCACAGTGCTCACGGTGACAGTGCTCACGGTGACAGTGACCTTGGTGATAGTATCCTTGTTAATAGTGCTCACGGTGACAGTGCCCATGGTGATATTGCTCACGGTGACACTGCCCATGGTGATAGTGCTCATGGTGACGGTTCCCAAGGTTACAGTGCCCATGGTGACAGTGCTCATGGTGACAGTGCCCATGGTGATTATGCTCATGGAGACCGTGCTCACGGTGATAGTGCTCATGGTGACAGTTCGCATGCTGACAGGGCCCATGTTGAAAGTGCCCATGGTGACAGTGCTCATGGTGATAATGCCCATGGTGAATGTGCTCATGCTGGCTGTGTACCTGGTTGGAATTCCGATGGTGAAATTCTTCATGGTAGCACTGCCCATGATGATAGTGCCCATGATGAAAGTGGTCATGGTGACAGTGCTCATGGTGACACTGCCCATGGTAACAGAACTCAGGATGACAGTGTCCATGGTGACAGTGCACATGGTGACAGTGGCCATGTTGAAATTGCCCATGGTAACAGTTCTCATGGTGACACTGCCCATAGTGACTGTGCTCATGCTGGCGGTGTAGAAGGTTGGAGTTCCCATGGTGAAATTCCTCATGGTGGCACTACCCATGATAATGGTGCTCATGGTGACAGTGTACATCGTGAGAGTGCCCATGGTAACAATGCTAATGGTGACACTGCCCATGGTGACAGTGCCCAAGGTGATATTTCCCATGGTGACAGTGCTCATTTTGACAGTGCACACGGTGACAGTGCCCACAGTGACAGTGCTCACGGTGATAATGTTAATGGTAATATTGCTCATGGTGACACTGCCCATGGTTATAGTGCTCACGGTGATAGTGTTCATGGTGACAGTTCCCATGGTGAAAGTGCTCATGGTGACATTGCCCACGGTGACAGTGCTCATGGTGAGAGTTCGCATGGTGACAGTGCCCATGGTTACAATGCTCATGGTCACACAACCCATGGTGACTGTGCTAAAGCTGGCGGTGTACATGGTTGGAGTTCCGATGGTGAAATTGCTCATGGTAGCACTGCCCATAATGATAGTGCTCATGGTGACAGTGTCCATGGTGACAGTGCCTATGGTGACAGAGCCCATTGTGATAGTGTTCACGGTGATAGTGCCCACAGTGACAGTGCTCATGGTGACAGTTCCTATGGTGACACTGCCCATGATGACAGTGCTCATGGTGACAGTGTCCATGGTGACAGTGCCTATGGTGACAGAGCCCATTGTGATAGTGTTCACGGTGATAGTGCCCACAGTGACAGTGCTCATGGTGACAGTTCCTATGGTGACACTGCCCATGATGACAGTGCTCATGGTGACAGTGCCCACGGTGACAGTGCTCATTGTGACACTGCTCACGGTAAAAGTGCCCTTGGTGATAGTACCCATGTTAATAGTGCTCACGGTGACAGTTCACATGGTGACAGTGCCCATTTTGAATGTGCCCATGGTGGCAGTGCCCATGGTGACAGTGCTCATGGTGAGAGTTCCCATGGTGACAGTGCTCATGTTCACAGTGCCCATGGTGACAGTGTCCATGGTCAACAGTGCCCATGGTGAGAGTGCCCATGGTGACAGTGCCCATGGTGACAGTGCTCATGGTGACAGTGCTCAAGGTGGCCATATCCATGGTGGGAATTCCCATGGTGAAAGTTCTCATGGTGGCAGTGCCCATGATGACAGTGCGCATTGTGACAGTGCACATGCTGAGAGTGCCCATGGTGACATTTCCCATGGTGACAGTGTTCATGGTAAGACTTACCATGGTGACAGTGCTCATGTTCACAGTGCCCATGGTGACAGTGTCCATGGTCAACAGTGCCCATGGTGAGAGTGCCCATGGTGACAGTGCCCATGGTGACAGTGCTCATGGTGACAGTGCTCAAGGTGGCCATATCCATGGTGGGAATTCCCATGGTGAAAGTTCTCATGGTGGCAGTGCCCATGATGACAGTGCGCATTGTGACAGTGCACATGGTGAGAGTGCCCATGGTGACATTTCCCTTGGAGACAATGCTTATGGTGAGAGTGGCCATGGTGACACTGGCCATAGTGACAGTGCTCATGGTGAGAGTTCCCATGGTGACAGTGCTCATGTTGAGAGTGCCCATGGTGACCATTCCCATGGTGACAGTTCTCATGGTGATAGTGCTCATGGTGACAGTGCTCATGGGGACAGTGCACACGGTGACAGTGCCCACGGTGACAGTGCTCACGGTGATAGTGCTCATGGTGATATTGCCCATGGTAATAGTGCTCATGTTGACAGTGCCCATGGTGATATTGCTCATGGTGACACTACACATGGTGATAGTGCTCACGGTGATAGTGCTCACGGTGACAGTGCCCTTGGTGAAAGTGCTCTTGGTGATAGTGCTCATGGTAATAGTGCACATGGTGACACTGCCCATGGTGACAGTGCCCATGGTGACACTGCCCATAGTGACATTTCCCATGGTGACAGTGCTCATGTTGACAGTGCCCATGGTGACAGTGACCATGGTGAGTGTGCCCATGGTGACAGTGTCCATGGTGACAGTGCTCACCTTGACAGTGCCTTTGGTGATAGTACCCATGTTAATATTGCTCACGGTTACAGTGCCCATGGTGATAGTGCTCATGGTGATAGTGCTCATGGTGACAGTTACCTTGGTGATAGTGCTCATGGTGATAGTGCTCATGGTGATAGTTCGCATGGTGACAGTGCCCATGTTGAAAGTCTCCATGAAGGCAGTGCTCATGGTGACACTGCCCATGGTGACTGTGCTCTTGCTGGCGGTGTACATGTTTGGAGTTCTCATGGTGAAATTCCTTATGGTGGCACTGCCCATGATGATAGTGTTCATCGTGACAATGTCCATGGTGACAGTGCCTATGGTGACAGTGCCCATTGTGATAGTGCTCACGGTGATAGTGCCCTCAGTGACAGTTCTAATGGTGACAGTTCCCACGGTGACATTGCTCATGGTGACAGTGCTCACGGTGACAGTAACCTTGGTGATAGTACCCATGGTAATAGAGGTCACGGTGACAGTGCCCATGGTGATATTGCTCACGGTGACACTGCCCATGGTGATAGTGCTCACGGTGATAGTGCTCAGGGTGACAGTTCCCATGGTTACAGTGCCCATGGTGACAGTGCTCATGGTGACAGTGCCCGCGGTGACTGTGCTCATGGTGACAGTGCTCACAGACATACTGCTCATGGTGACAGTTCGCATGGCAACAGGGCCCATGTTAAAAGTGCCCATGGTGACAGTGCTCATGTTGGCACTGCCCATGGTGACTGTGCTCATGCTGGTGGTGTACATGGTTGGAGTTCCCATGGTGAAATTCCTTATGGTGGCAATGCCCATGATGATAGTGCTCATGGTGACATTGCCCACGGTGACAGTGCTCATGGTGACAGTTCGCATGTTGACATTGCCCATGGTGACAGTGCTCATGGTGACACAGCCCATGGTGACTGCACTAAAGCTGGCGGTGTACATGGTTGGAATTCTCATGGTGAAATTCCTCATGGTGGCACTGCCCATGATGATAGCGCTCACTGTGACAGTGTCCATAGTGACAGTGCCCATGGTGACAGTGCCCATGGTGACATTTCCCATGGTGACTGTGCCCATGGTGACATTTCCCAATGTGACAGTGCTCATGGTGAGAGTTCCCATGGTGACAGTGTTGATGTTGACAGTGCCAATGGTGACAGTGCCCATGGTGACAGTGCCCATGGTGATAGTGTCCATGGTGACAGTGCTCATGTTGACAGTGCCCACGGCGACAGTGCTCATGGTGAGAGTACCCATGGTGACAGTTCTCACCTTGATAGTGCCCATGGTGACTGTTCCCATGGTGACAGTTCCCATGGTGATAGTGCTCACCGTGATAGTGCCCAGGGTGACAGTTCCCATGGATACAGTGCCCATGGTGACAGTTCTCATGGTGACAGTGCCTATGGTGACAATGCTCATGTTGACAGTGCCCACTGTGACAGTGCTCACGGTGACAGTGCCCTTGGTGATAGTGCTTATGGTGATAGTGCTCATTGGGACTGTTTGCATGGTGACAGTGCCCATGTTGAAAGTGCCCATGGTGACAGTACTCATGGTGACAGTGTCCATGGTGACAGTGCTCAAGTTGAGATTGCCCATGGTGACCATTCCCATGGTGACAGTTCCCATGGTGATAGTGCTCATGGTAACAGTGCTCATGTTGACAGTGCACATGGTGACAATGCCCACACTGACATTGCTCACGGTGATAGTGCTCATGGTGATAATGCCCATTGTAATAGTGCTCACGGTGACAGTGCCCATGTTGATATTGCTGCAGGTGACACTGCCCATGGTGATAGTGCTCACGGTGATAGTGCTCATGGTAATAGTGCTCATGGTGACACTACCCATGGTGACAGTGCCCATGGTGACACTGCTCATAGTGACAATTCCCATGGTGACAGTGCTCATGGTGAGAGTTCCCATGGTGACAGTTCCCATGGTGACAGTGCCCACGTTGACATTGCTCATGGTGACAGTGCTCACGGTGACAGTGACTTTGGTGATAGTACCCATGGTAATAGAGGTCACAGTGACAGTGCCCATGGTGATATTGCTCACGGTGACACTGCCCATGGTGATAGTGCTCACAGTGATAGTGCTCATGGTGACATTTCCCATGGTTACAGTGCCCATGGTGACAGTGCTCATGGTGACAGTGCCCACGGTGACTATGCTCATGGTGACAGTGCTCACAGAGATACTGCTCATGGTGACAGTTCGCATGGCGATAGGGCCCATGTTAAAAGTGCCCATGGTGACAATGCTCATGGTGGCAATGCCCATGGTGACTGTGCTCATGCTGGTGGTGTACATGGTTGGAGTTCCCATGGTGAAATTCCTTATGGTGGCAATGCCCATGATGATAGTGTTCATCGTGACAATGTCCATGGTGACAGTGCCTATGGTGACAGTGCCCATTGTGATAGTGCTCACGGTGATAGTGCCCTCAGTGACAGTTCTAATGGTGACAGTGTCCATGGTGACAGTGCCCATGGTGACATTTCCCATCTTGACAGTGCTAATGGTGAGAGTTCCCATGATGAAAATGCTCATGTTGACAATGCCCAAGGTGCCAGTGCTCATGACGACAGTGTCCAGGGTGACAATTCTCATGGTGACAGTGCTCACAGTGATAGTGCTCATGGTGATAGTGCTCCCGCTGACAGTGCCCTTGGTGATGGTGCTCATGGTAATACTGCTGATGGTGATAGTGCTCATGGTGACGGTATGCATGTTGAGAGTGCCCATGTTGAAAGTGCCCATGGTGACAGTGTTCATGGTGATATTGCTCACGGTGACAGTGCCCAAGGTTATAGTGCTCACGGTGATAGTGCTCATGGTGACAGTTCCCATGTTGACAGTGCCCACGGTTACAGTGCTCATGGTGACATTGCCCATGGTGACTGTGTTCATGGTGACAGTTGGCATGGTGACAGTGCCCATGGTGACAGTGCTCATGGTGACACTGCCCATGGTGACTCCGCTAAAGCTGGTGGTGTACATGGTTGTACTTCCCATGGTGAAATTCCTCATGGTGGCACTGCCCATGATGATAGTGTTCATGGTGACAATGTCCATGGTGACATTGCCTATGGTGACAGTTCCCATTGTGATAGTGCTCACGGTGACAATGCTCATGGTGACAGTGCTCATTGTGATATTGCTCACGGTGATAGTGCTCACATTGACAATGCCCTTGGTGATAGTGCTCATGGTAATACTGCTCATGGTGATAGTGCTCATGGTGATAGTTCGTATGGTGACAGTGCCCATGTTGAAAGTCCCCATGATGGCAGTGCTCATGGTGACATTGCCCATGGTGACTGTGCTCATGCTGGCAGTGTACATGGTTGGAGTTCCCATGGTGAAATTCCTTATGGTGGCACTGCCCATGGTGATAGTGTTCATGGTGACAGTGTCCATGGTGACAGTGCCCATGATGACAGTGCTCATGGTGACAGTGCCCACGGTGACAGTGCTCATGGTGACAGTGCTCACGGTGACAGTGCCCTTGGTGATAATACCCATGTTAATAGTGCTCACAGTGACAGTGCCCATGGTGATTTTGCTCACGGTGACACTACCCATGGTGATAGTGCTCATGGTGATAGTGCTCATGGTGACAGTTCCCATGGTAACTGTGCCCATGGTGACAGTGCTCATGGCGACAGTGCCCACGGTGACTATGCTCATGGAGACAGTGCTCATGGTGATAGTGCTCATGGTGACAGTTCACATGGTGACAGAGCCCATGTTGAAAGTGCCCATGGTGACAGTGCTCATGGTGGCACTGCCCATGGTGACTGTGCTCATGCTTGCGGTGTACCTGGTTGGAGTTCCGATGGTGAAATTCCTCATGGTAGCACTGCCCATAATGATAGTGCTCATGGTGACAGTGTCCATGGTGACAGTGCCTATGGTGACAGTGCCCATTGTGATAGTGCTCATAGTGACAGTGCCCACTGTGACAGTGCTCACGGTGACAGTGCCCTTGGTGATAGTGCTCATGGTGATAGTGCTCATGGTGACAGTTCGCATGGTGACAGTGCCCATGTTGAAATTGCCGATGGTGACAGTACCCATGGTGAGAGTGCTCATGGTGAAGGTTCCCACTGTGACAGTGCTCATGGTGACAGTGCTCATGGTGACAGTGCTCAGGGTGAGAGTGCTCACGATGATAGTGCTCACGGTGACAGTTCCCTTGGTGATAGTGCTCATGGTGATAGTGCCCATGGTGACACTGCCCATGGTGATATTGCTCACGGTGACACTGCCCATGGTAATAGTGCTCATGGTGATAGTGCTCACGTTGACAGTGCCTTTGGTGATAGTGCTCATGGTGACACTGCCCATGGTGACAGTTCACATGCTGATAGTGCCCATGTTGAAAGTTCCCACGGTGACAGTGCTCATGGTGATAATGCCCATGGTGACTGTGCTCATGCTGGCGGTGTACAGGGTTGGTGTTCCCATGTTGAAATTCCTCATGGTGGCACTGCCCATGATGATAGTGTACATGGTGACAGTGTCCATGGTGACAGTGCCAATGGTGACAGTGCTCACGGTGACACTGCCCATGGTGACATTTCACAAGGTGACAGTGCCCATGTAGAAAGTGCTCATGGTGACAGTGCCCATGGTGACAGTGCTCATGTTGACAGTGCCCATGGTGACAGTGCCCTTGGTGACAATACCCATAGTGACATTTCCAATTGTGACAGTCCTCATAGTGAGAGTTCCCATGGCGACAGTGCTGATGGATGACAGTGCTCATGTTGACAGTGCCCATGGGGACAATGCTGATGGATACAGTGTCCATGGTGATAGTGCTCCTCGGGACCGTGTAGATGGTTACAGTGCCCATGGTGACATTTTCCACAGTGACAGTGCCCATGGTGAGAGTGCCGATGGAGACAGTGTCCATAGTGACAGTTCCCATGGTGACAGAGATCATGGTGACAGTGCCTATGGTGACAGTGCCCATGGTGACATTTCCCATGGTAACAGAGCTCATGATGACAGTGTCCATGGTGACAGTGCCCAAGTTGAAAGTGCCCATGGTGACATTGCTCATGGTGACACTGCCATGGTGACTGTGCTCATGCTGGCGGTGTACATAGTTGGAGTTCCCATGGTGAAATTCCTTATGGTGGCACTGCCCATGATGATAATTTTCATGGTGACATTGTCCATGGTGACAGTGCCTATGGTGACAGTGCCCATTGTGATAGTGCTCACGGTGATAGTGTCCACAGTGACAGTGCTAATGCTGACAGTCCCCATGGTGACAGTGCCCATGATGACAGTGCTCATGGTGACAGTGCCCATGGTGACAGTGCTCATGGTGACATTGCTCACGGTGACAGTGACCTTGGTGATAGTACCCATGGTAATAGGGGTCACTGTGACAGTGCTCATGGTGATATTGCTCACGGTGACACTGCCCATGGTGATAGTGCTCATGGTGATAGTGCTCATGTTGACAGTTCCCATGGTTACAGTGCCCATGGTGACTATGCTCATGATGAAAGTTCTCACGGTGATAGTGCTCATGGAGACAGTGCTCATGGTGACAGTTCGCATGGTAGACATGGTGAAGTTGAAAGTGCCCATGGTGACAGTGCCTATGGTGACAATGCTCATGTTGACAGTGCCCACTGTGACAGTGCTCACGGTGACAGTGCCCTTGGTGATAGTGCTTATGGTGATAGTGCTCATTGTGACTGTTTGCATGGTGACAGTGCCCATGTTGAAAGTGCCCATGGTGACAGTACCCATGGTGACAGTGCCCATGGTGACAGTGCTCAAGTTGAGATTGCCCATGGTGACCATTCCCATGGTGACAGTTCCCATGGTGATAGTGCTCATGGTAACAGTGCTCATGTTGACAGTGCACATGGTGACAATGCCCACACTGACATTGCTCACGGTGATAGTGCTCATGGTGATAATGCCCATTGTAATAGTGCTCACGGTGACAATGCCCATGTTGATATTGCTCCAGGTGACACTGCCCATGGTGATAGTGCTCACGGTGATAGTGCTCATAGTAATAGTGCTCATGGTGACACTACCCATGGTGACAGTGCCCATGGTGACACTGCCCATTGTGACATTTCCCATGGTGACAGTGCTCATGGTGAGAGTTCCCATGGTGACAGTGCACATGGTGACAGTTCCCATGGTGACAGTGGCCACATTGACATTGCTCATGGTGACAGTGCTCACGGTGACAGTGACTTTGGTGATAGTACCCATGGTAATAGAGGTCACAGTGACAGTGCCCATGGTGATATTGCTCACGGTGACACTGCCCATGGTGATAGTGCTCACAGTGATATTGCTCATGGTGACAGTTCCCATGGTTACAGTGCCCATGGTGACAGTGCTCATGGTGACAGTGCCCACGGTGACTATGCTCATGGTGACAGTGCTCACAGAGATACTGCTCATGGTGACAGTTCGCATGGCGACAGGGCCCATGTTAAAAGTGCCCATGGTGACAATGCTCATGGTGACACTGCCCATGGTGACTGTGCTGATGTTCACAGTGTACATGGTTGGAATTCCCATGGTGAAATTCCTTATGGTGGCATTGCCCATGATGTTAGTGCTCATGGTGAATGTGTCCATGGTGACAGTGCCTATGGTGACAGTGCCCATGGTGACATTTCCCCGGGTGACAGTGCTCATACTGACAGTTCCCATGGTGACAGTGCCCATGGTGACAGTGCTAATGTTGACACTGCCCACGGTGACAGTGCTCATGGTGACAGTGTCCTTGGTGACAGTACCCATGGTAATAGTGCTCACGGTGACAGTGCCCACGGTGATATTGCTCATGGTGACACTGCCCATGGTGATAGTGCCAACGGTTACAGTTCTCATGGTGACAGTGCCCATGGTGACAGTGCTCACGTTGACAGTGCCCACGCTGGCAGTGCTCATGGTGACAGTGATCACAGTGACAGTGCCCATGGTGATATTGTTCACGGTGACACTGCCCAGGGTGATAGTGCTAACGGTGATAGTGCTCATGGTGATAGTTCCCATGGTTACAGTGCTCATGGTGACAGTGCTCACGGTGATAGTGCTCACATTGACAGTGCCCTTGGTGATAGTGCTCACGGTGATAGTACCCACAGTGACAGATCAAATGATGACAGTTCCCATGGTGACAGTGCCCATGATGACAGTGCTCATGGTGACAGTGTCCACGGTGAGAGTGCTCATGGTGACACTGCTCACGGTAACAGTGCCCTTGGTGATAGTACCCATGTTAATAGTGCTCACGGTGATAGAGCCCACGGTGACATTTCCCATGGTGACAGTGCTCACTTTGACAGTGTACACGATGACAGTGCCCACGGTGACAGTGTTTATGGTGATATTACTAACGGGGACACGGCCCATGTTCATAGTGCTCACGGTGATAGTGCTCATGGTGACAGTTACCATGGTGACAGTGCCCACAGTGACAGTGCTCATGGTGACATTACCCACAGTGACAGTACTCATGGTGACAGTACGCATGGTGACAGTGCCCATGGTGACAGTGCTCATGGTGACACAGCCCATGGTGACTGTGCTAAAGCTGGCGGTGCATATGGTTGGAGTTCCCATGGTGAAATTCCTCATGGTGGCACTGCCCATGATGATAGTGCTCATGGTGACGGTGCCCATGGTGACATTTCCCATGGTGACAGTGCTCATGGTGAGAGTTCCCAGGCCGACCGTGCCCATGATGACAGTGCTCATGTTTACTGTGCCCACGGTGAAAGTGCTCATGGTAACAGTGATCACGGTGACAGTGCCCTTGGTGATAGTCCCCATGGTAACAGTGCTCAATGTGACAGTGCCCATGGTGATATTTCTCACAGTGACACTGCCCATGGTGATAGTGCTCACGGTGATTGTGCTCATGGTGACAGTTCCCATGGTTACAGTGCCCACTGTGACAGTGCCCATGGTGACAGTGCCCACGGTGACAGTGCTCATGGTGACAGTGCTCATGGTGATAGTGCTCACGGTGATAGTGCTCACGGTGACAGTGCCCTTGGTGATAGTGCTCATGGTGATAGTTCTCATGGTGGCAGTTTGCATGGTGACACTGCCCCTGTTGAAAGTGCCCATGGTGACAGTGCTCATGTTGACACTGCCCATGGTGACAGTGCTCATGTTGGAGGTGTACATGGTTGGAGTTCCCATGGTACAACTGTTATGGTGCACTGCCCATGATGATAGTGCTCATGGTGACAGTGTCCATGGTGACAGTGCACATGGTGACAGTGCTCATTGTGACAGTGCCCTCGGTGATAGAGCTCATGGTGGCATTTCGCATGGTGACAGGGCCCATGACGACAGTGCTCATGGTTACAATGCCCACGGAGACAGTGCTCATGGTTACATTGCTCACGGTGACAGTGCTCATGGTGACATTGCCCATGGTGACAGTGCTCATGGTGACAGTTCGCATGGTGACAGTGCCCACGGTGATAGTGCTCACGGTGATAATGCTCGCAGTGACAGTGCTCTTGATGATAGTGCTCATGGTTAAAGTTCTCATGGTGAGAGTGCTCATGGTAACACTGACCATCGTGACTGTGCTCATGCTGGCGGTGTACATGGCTGGAGTCCCCATGGTGAAATTTCTTATGCTGGCAGTGCCCATGATGATAGTGCTCATGGTGACAGTGTCCATCGTGAGAGTGCCCATGGTGACAGTGCTCATGGTGACCCTGCCCATGGTGAGAGTTCCCATGGTGATATTTCCCATGTTGACAGTGCTCATGTTGACATTGCACACGGTGACAGTGTTCATGGTGATATTGCTCAAGGTGACGGTGCCCATGGTTATAGTGCTCACGTTGATAGTGCTCATGGTGACAGTTCCCATGGTGACAGTGCTCATGGTGACATTTCCCATGGTAACAGAGCTCATGATGACAGTGTCCATGGTGACAGTGCCCATGTTGAAAGTGCCCATGGTGACATTGCTCATGGTGACACTGCCATGGTGACTGTGCTCATGCTGGCGGTGTACATGATTGGAGTTCCCATGGTGAAATTCCTCATGGTGGCACTGCCCATGATGACACTGCCCATAGTGACAGTGCCCATGGTGACGTTTCCCATGGTGACAGTGCTCATGTTGACAGTGCACATGGTGACAGTGCCCACGGTGACATTTCCCATGGTTACAGTGTTCATGGTGATATTGCTCACGGTGACAGTGCCCATGGTTATAGTCCTCACGGTGATAGTGCTCATGGTGACAGTTCCCATGGTGACAGTGCCCACGGTGACAGTGCTCATGGTGACATTGCCCACGGTGACAGTTCTCATGGTAACAGTTCCCATGGTGACAGTGCTCATGTTGATAGTGCCCACGGTGACAGTGCTCATGGTGACAGTGCTCACAATGACAGTGCCCTTGGTGACAGTGCCCATGGTAATAGGGCTCACGGTGACACTGCCCATGGTGATATTGTTCACGGTGACACTGCCCATGGTGATAGAGCTCACGGTGATAGTGCTCACATTGACAGTGCCCTTGGGGATAGTGCTCATGGTAATACTGCTCATGGTGATAGTGCTCATGGCGATAGTTCGCATGGTGACAGTGCCCATGTGGAAAGTGCCCATGGTGGCAGTGCTCATGGTGACACGCCCATGGTGGCTGTGCTCATGCTGGCGGTGTCCATGGTTGGAGTTCCCATGGTGAAATTCCTTATGGTAGCACTGCCCATGATGATAGTGCTCATGGTGACAGTATCCATGGTGACAGTGCCTATGGTGACAGTGTCCATGGTGATAGTGCCCACAGTGACTGTGCTCATTGTGACAGTTTCTATGGTGAGAGTAACCATGATGACAGTGCTCATGGTGACAATGCCCACAGTGAAAGTGCTCACGGTGATAGTGCTCACGTTGACATTGCCCTTGGTGATAGTACGCATGGTAATATTGCTCACGGTGACAGTGCCCATGGTGATAGTGCTCATGGTGATAGTGCTCATGGTAATAGTGATCATGGTGAAACTGCCTATGGTGACAGTGCCCACGGTGACACTGCCCATAGTGATATTTGCCATGGTGACAATGCTCATGGTGAGAGTTCCCATGGTGACAGTGCTCACGGTGACAGTGCTCATGGTGACACAGCCCATGGTGACTGTGCTAAAGCTGGCGGTGTATATGGTTGGAGTTCCCATGATGAAATTCCTCATGGTGGCACTCCCCATGATGATAGTGCTCATGGTGACAGTGCCCATGGTGAAATTATCCATGGTGACAGTGCTCATGGTGAGAGTTCCTATGGTGACTGTGCTCATGTTGACAGTGCCCATGGTGACAGTGCCCACGGTGACACTGCGCAAGGTGATAGTGCTCAACGTGATAATGCCCATGGTAATAGTGCTGATGGTGACACTGCCCATGTTGATATTGCTCACGGTGACACTGCCCATGGTGATAGTGCTCACGGTGATAGTGCTCACGGTGACAGTGCCCTTGGTGATATTGCTCATGGTGATACAGCTCATGGCGGAAGTTCGCATGGTGACACTGCCCCTCTTGAAATTGCCCATGGTGACAGTGCTCATGTTGACACTGCCCATGGTGACTGTGCTCACGATGGAGGTGTACATGGTTGGAGTTCCCATGGTACAACTGTTATGGTGGTACTGCCCATGATGATAGTGCTCATGGTGACAGTGTCCATGGTGACAGTGCCCATGGTGATAGTGCCTATTGTGAGAGTGCCCATGGTGACAGTTCCCATGGTGACCATTTCCATGGTGATAATGCTCATGTTGACAGTGCCAACCGTGACAATGCTCATGGTGAGAGTTCCCATGGTGAAAGTGATCATCTTGACAATGCCCATGGCAACCGTTCCCATGGTGACATTTCCCATGGTGATAGTACTCACCGTGATAGTGCCCATGGTGACAGTTCCCATGGATACAGTGTCCATGGTGACAGTGTCCATGGTGACAGTGCCTATGGTGAGAGTGCCCATGGTGACAGTGTGCATGGTGACAGTGCTCATGTTGAAATTGCCCATGGTGACAGTGCTCATGGTGAGAGTTCCCATGGTGACAATGTTCATGTTGACAATGCCCATGGAGACAGTGCTCATGTTGACAGCGCCCACGGTGACAGTGCTCATGGTTACAGTGCTCACAGTTACAGTGCCCATGGTGATAGGGCCCATAGTAATAGTGCTCACGGTGACAGCATCCATGTTGATATTGTTCATGGTGACACTACCCATGGTGATAGTGCTCACGGTGACAGTGCTCATGAAGACAGTTCCCATGGTTGCAGTGCCCATGGTGACATTGCCCACGGTGACAATGCTCATGGTGACAGTGCTCATGGTGATATTGCTCACGGTGATAGTGCTCACATTGACAATGCCCTTGGTGATAGTGCTCATGGTAATACTGCTCATGGTGATAGTGCTCATGGTGATAGTTCGTATGGTGACAGTGCCCATGTTGAAAGTCCCCATGATGGCAGTGCTCATGGTGACATTGCCCATGGTGACTGTGCTCATGCTGGCAGTGTACATGGTTGGAGTTCCCATGGTGAAATTCCTTATGGTGGCACTGCCCATGGTGATAGTGTTCATGGTGACAGTGTCCATGGTGACAGTGCCCATGATGACAGTGCTCATGGTGACAGTGCCCACGGTGACAGTGCTCATGGTGACAGTGCTCACGGTGACAGTGCCCTTGGTGATAATACCCATGTTAATAGTGCTCACAGTGACAGTGCCCATGGTGATTTTGCTCACGGTGACACTACCCATGGTGATAGTGCTCATGGTGATAGTGCTCATGGTGACAGTTCCCATGGTAACTGTGCCCATGGTGACAGTGCTCATGGCGACAGTGCCCACGGTGACTATGCTCATGGAGACAGTGCTCATGGTGATAGTGCTCATGGTGACAGTTCACATGGTGACAGAGCCCATGTTGAAAGTGCCCATGGTGACAGTGCTCATGGTGGCACTGCCCATGGTGACTGTGCTCATGCTGGCGGTGTACCTGGTTGGAGTTCCGATGGTGAAATTCCTCATGGTAGCACTGCCCATAATGATAGTGCTCATGGTGACAGTGTCCATGGTGACAGTGCCTATGGTGACAGTGCCCATTGTGATAGTGCTCATAGTGACAGTGCCCACTGTGACAGTGCTCACGGTGACAGTGCCCTTGGTGATAGTGCTCATGGTGATAGTGCTCATGGTGACAGTTCGCATGGTGACAGTGCCCATGTTGAAATTGCCGATGGTGACAGTACCCATGGTGAGAGTGCTCATGGTGAAGGTTCCCACTGTGACAGTGCTCATGGTGACAGTGCTCATGGTGACAGTGCTCAGGGTGAGAGTGCTCACGATGATAGTGCTCACGGTGACAGTTCCCTTGGTGATAGTGCTCATGGTGATAGTGCCCATGGTGACACTGCCCATGGTGATATTGCTCACGGTGACACTGCCCATGGTAATAGTGCTCATGGTGATAGTGCTCACGTTGACAGTGCCTTTGGTGATAGTGCTCATGGTGACACTGCCCATGGTGACAGTTCACATGCTGATAGTGCCCATGTTGAAAGTTCCCACGGTGACAGTGCTCATGGTGATAATGCCCATGGTGACTGTGCTCATGCTGGCGGTGTACAGGGTTGGTGTTCCCATGTTGAAATTCCTCATGGTGGCACTGCCCATGATGATAGTGTACATGGTGACAGTGTCCATGGTGACAGTGCCAATGGTGACAGTGCTCACGGTGACACTGCCCATGGTGACATTTCACAAGGTGACAGTGCCCATGTAGAAAGTGCTCATGGTGACAGTGACCATGGTGACATTTCCCATGTTGACAGTGTCCATTGTGATAGTGCCCATGGTGACAGTGCCCATGGTGACAGTGCTCATGTTGACAGTGCCCATGGTGACAGTGCCCTTGGTGACAATACCCATAGTGACATTTCCAATTGTGACAGTCCTCATAGTGAGAGATACCATGGCGACAGTGCTGATGGATGACAGTGCTCATGTTGACAGTGCCCATGGGGACAATGCTGATGGATACAGTGTCCATGGTGATAGTGCTCCTCGGGACCGTGTAGATGGTTACAGTGCCCATGGTGACATTTTCCACAGTGACAGTGCCCATGGTGAGAGTGCCGATGGAGACAGTGTCCATAGTGACAGTTCCCATGGTGACAGTGCTCATGGTGACACTTCCCATGGTGAACAGTGTCCATGGTGACATTTCCGATGGAGACAGTGCTCCTGGTGAGAGTTCCCATGCTGACAGTGCTCACGTTGACAGTGCCCATGGTGACAGTTCCCATGTTGACACTTCCCATGGTGATATTGCTCATGGTGACAGTGCACATGGTGACATAGCCCACGGTGACAGTGCTCACGGTGATAGTGCTCATGGTAATAGTGCTCGTGTTGACACTACCGATGGTGACAGTGCACATGGTGACACTGCCCATAGTGACATTTCCCATGGTGACAGTGCTCATGGTGAGAGTTCCCATGGTGACAGTGCACATGGTGACAGTGCCCATGGTGATAGTGCTCACTGTGACAGTTCTCACTGTGGCAGTGCCAATGGTTACAGTGCGCATGGTGACCTTTCCCATGGTGACAGTTCCCATGGTGATAGTGCTCACCGTGATAGTGCCAATGGTGACAGTTACCATGGATACAGTGCCTATGGTGACAGTGCTCATGGTGACAGTGCCCACTGTGATAGTGCTCAGGGTGGCAGTTCGCATGGTGACAGTGGCCATGATGACAGTGCTCATGGTGGCAATGCCCACAGTGACAGTGCTCATGGTGATAGTGCTCACAATGACAGTGCCTTTGGTGATAGTATCCATGGTAATAGTTCTCAATGTGACAGTGCCCATGGAGATAGTGCTCATGGTGATGGTGCTCATGGTAATAGTGCTCATGGTGACACTGCCCATGGTGACAGTGCCCATGGTGACACTGCCCATAGTGACATTTCCCATGGTGGCAGTGCTCATGGTGACAGTTCCCATGGGGACAGTGCTCATGGTGACAGTGCCCATGGTGACAGTGTCCATGGTGACAGTGCCTATGGTGAGAGTGCCCATGGTGACAGTGTGCATGGTGACAGTGCTCATGTTGAAATTGCCCATGGTGACAGTGCTCATGGTGAGAGTTCCCATGGTGACAATGTTCATGTTGACAATGCCCATGGAGACAGTGCTCATGTTGACAGCGCCCACGGTGACAGTGCTCATGGTTACAGTGCTCACAGTTACAGTGCCCATGGTGATAGGGCCCATAGTAATAGTGCTCACGGTGACAGCATCCACGTTGATATTGTTCATGGTGACACTACCCATGGTGATAGTGCTCACGGTGACAGTGCTCATGAAGACAGTTCCCATGGTTGCAGTGCCCATGGTGACATTGCCCACGGTGACAATGCTCATGGTGACAGTGCTCATGGTGATATTGCTCACGGTGATAGTGCTCACATTGACAATGCCCTTGGTGATAGTGCTCATGGTAATACTGCTCATGGTGATAGTGCTCATGGTGATAGTTCGTATGGTGACAGTGCCCATGTTGAAAGTCCCCATGATGGCAGTGCTCATGGTGACATTGCCCATGGTGACTGTGCTCATGCTGGCAGTGTACATGGTTGGAGTTCCCATGGTGAAATTCCTTATGGTGGCACTGCCCATGGTGATAGTGTTCATGGTGACAGTGTCCATGGTGACAGTGCCCATGATGACAGTGCTCATGGTGACAGTGCCCACGGTGACAGTGCTCATGGTGACAGTGCTCACGGTGACAGTGCCCTTGGTGATAATACCCATGTTAATAGTGCTCACAGTGACAGTGCCCATGGTGATTTTGCTCACGGTGACACTCCCCATGGGGATAGTGCTCATGGTGACAGTTCCCATGGTAACTGTGCCCATGGTGACAGTGCTCATGGCGACAGTGCCCACGGTGACTATGCTCATGGAGACAGTGCTCATGGTGATAGTGCTCATGGTGACAGTTCACATGGTGACAGAGCCCATGTTGAAAGTGCCCATGGTGACAGTGCTCATGGTGGCACTGCCCATGGTGACTGTGCTCATGATGGCGGTGTACCTGGTTGGAGTTCCGATGGTGAAATTCCTCATGGTAGCACTGCCCATAATGATAGTGCTCATGGTGACAGTGTCCATGGTGACAGTGCCTATGGTGACAGTGCCCATTGTGATAGTGCTCATAGTGACAGTGCCCACTGTGACAGTGCTCACGGTGACAGTGCCCTTGGTGATAGTGCTCATGGTGATAGTGCTCATGGTGACAGTTCGCATGGTGACAGTGCCCATGTTGAAATTGCCGATGGTGACAGTACCCATGGTGAGAGTGCTCATGGTGAAGGTTCCCACTGTGACAGTGCTCATGGTGACAGTGCTCATGGTGACAGTGCTCAGGGTGAGAGTGCTCACGATGATAGTGCTCACGGTGACAGTTCCCTTGGTGATAGTGCTCATGGTGATAGTGCCCATGGTGACACTGCCCATGGTGATATTGCTCACGGTGACACTGCCCATGGTAATAGTGCTCATGGTGATAGTGCTCACGTTGACAGTGCCTTTGGTGATAGTGCTCATGGTGACACTGCCCATGGTGACAGTTCACATGCTGATAGTGCCCATGTTGAAAGTTCCCACGGTGACAGTGCTCATGGTGATAATGCCCATGGTGACTGTGCTCATGCTGGCGGTGTACAGGGTTGGTGTTCCCATGTTGAAATTCCTCATGGTGGCACTGCCCATGATGATAGTGTACATGGTGACAGTGTCCATGGTGACAGTGCCAATGGTGACAGTGCTCACGGTGACACTGCCCATGGTGACATTTCACAAGGTGACAGTGCCCATGTAGAAAGTGCTCATGGTGACAGTGACCATGGTGACATTTCCCATGTTGACAGTGTCCATTGTGATAGTGCCCATGGTGACAGTGCCCATGGTGACAGTGCTCATGTTGACAGTGCCCATGGTGACAGTGCCCTTGGTGACAATACCCATAGTGACATTTCCAATTGTGACAGTCCTCATAGTGAGAGATCCCATGGCGACAGTGCTGATGGATGACAGTGCTCATGTTGACAGTGCCCATGGGGACAATGCTGATGGATACAGTGTCCATGGTGATAGTGCTCCTCGGGACCGTGTAGATGGTTACAGTGCCCATGGTGACATTTTCCACAGTGACAGTGCCCATGGTGAGAGTGCCGATGGAGACAGTGTCCATAGTGACAGTTCCCATGGTGACAGTGCTCATGGTGACACTTCCCATGGTGAACAGTGTCCATGGTGACATTTCCGATGGAGACAGTGCTCCTGGTGAGAGTTCCCATGCTGACAGTGCTCACGTTGACAGTGCCCATGGTGACAGTTCCCATGTTGACACTTCCCATGGTGATATTGCTCATGGTGACAGTGCACATGGTGACATAGCCCACGGTGACAGTGCTCACGGTGATAGTGCTCATGGTAATAGTGCTCGTGTTGACACTACCGATGGTGACAGTGCACATGGTGACACTGCCCATAGTGACATTTCCCATGGTGACAGTGCTCATGGTGAGAGTTCCCATGGTGACAGTGCACATGGTGACAGTGCCCATGGTGATAGTGCTCACTGTGACAGTTCTCACTGTGGCAGTGCCAATGGTTACAGTGCGCATGGTGACCTTTCCCATGGTGACAGTTCCCATGGTGATAGTGCTCACCGTGATAGTGCCAATGGTGACAGTTACCATGGATACAGTGCCTATGGTGACAGTGCTCATGGTGACAGTGCCCACTGTGATAGTGCTCAGGGTGGCAGTTCGCATGGTGACAGTGGCCATGATGACAGTGCTCATGGTGGCAATGCCCACAGTGACAGTGCTCATGGTGATAGTGCTCACGATGACAGTGCCTTTGGTGATAGTATCCATGGTAATAGTTCTCAATGTGACAGTGCCCATGGAGATAGTGCTCATGGTGATGGTGCTCATGGTAATAGTGCTCATGGTGACACTGCCCATGGTGACAGTGCCCATGGTGACACTGCCCATAGTGACATTTCCCATGGTGGCAGTGCTCATGGTGACAGTTCCCATGGGGACAGTGCTCATGGTGACAGTGCCCATGGTGACAGTGTCCATGGTGACAGTGCCTATGGTGAGAGTGCCCATGGTGACAGTGTGCATGGTGACAGTGCTCATGTTGAAATTGCCCATGGTGACAGTGCTCATGGTGAGAGTTCCCATGGTGACAATGTTCATGTTGACAATGCCCATGGAGACAGTGCTCATGTTGACAGCGCCCACGGTGACAGTGCTCATGGTTACAGTGCTCACAGTTACAGTGCCCATGGTGATAGGGCCCATAGTAATAGTGCTCACGGTGACAGCATCCACGTTGATATTGTTCATGGTGACACTACCCATGGTGATAGTGCTCACGGTGACAGTGCTCATGAAGACAGTTCCCATGGTTGCAGTGCCCATGGTGACATTGCCCACGGTGACAATGCTCATGGTGACAGTGCTCATGGTGATATTGCTCACGGTGATAGTGCTCACATTGACAATGCCCTTGGTGATAGTGCTCATGGTAATACTGCTCATGGTGATAGTGCTCATGGTGATAGTTCGTATGGTGACAGTGCCCATGTTGAAAGTCCCCATGATGGCAGTGCTCATGGTGACATTGCCCATGGTGACTGTGCTCATGCTGGCAGTGTACATGGTTGGAGTTCCCATGGTGAAATTCCTTATGGTGGCACTGCCCATGGTGATAGTGTTCATGGTGACAGTGTCCATGGTGACAGTGCCCATGATGACAGTGCTCATGGTGACAGTGCCCACGGTGACAGTGCTCATGGTGACAGTGCTCACGGTGACAGTGCCCTTGGTGATAATACCCATGTTAATAGTGCTCACAGTGACAGTGCCCATGGTGATTTTGCTCACGGTGACACTCCCCATGGGGATAGTGCTCATGGTGACAGTTCCCATGGTAACTGTGCCCATGGTGACAGTGCTCATGGCGACAGTGCCCACGGTGACTATGCTCATGGAGACAGTGCTCATGGTGATAGTGCTCATGGTGACAGTTCACATGGTGACAGAGCCCATGTTGAAAGTGCCCATGGTGACAGTGCTCATGGTGGCACTGCCCATGGTGACTGTGCTCATGATGGCGGTGTACCTGGTTGGAGTTCCGATGGTGAAATTCCTCATGGTAGCACTGCCCATAATGATAGTGCTCATGGTGACAGTGTCCATGGTGACAGTGCCTATGGTGACAGTGCCCATTGTGATAGTGCTCATAGTGACAGTGCCCACTGTGACAGTGCTCACGGTGACAGTGCCCTTGGTGATAGTGCTCATGGTGATAGTGCTCATGGTGACAGTTCGCATGGTGACAGTGCCCATGTTGAAATTGCCGATGGTGACAGTACCCATGGTGAGAGTGCTCATGGTGAAGGTTCCCACTGTGACAGTGCTCATGGTGACAGTGCTCATGGTGACAGTGCTCAGGGTGAGAGTGCTCACGATGATAGTGCTCACGGTGACAGTTCCCTTGGTGATAGTGCTCATGGTGATAGTGCCCATGGTGACACTGCCCATGGTGATATTGCTCACGGTGACACTGCCCATGGTAATAGTGCTCATGGTGATAGTGCTCACGTTGACAGTGCCTTTGGTGATAGTGCTCATGGTGACACTGCCCATGGTGACAGTTCACATGCTGATAGTGCCCATGTTGAAAGTTCCCACGGTGACAGTGCTCATGGTGATAATGCCCATGGTGACTGTGCTCATGCTGGCGGTGTACAGGGTTGGTGTTCCCATGTTGAAATTCCTCATGGTGGCACTGCCCATGATGATAGTGTACATGGTGACAGTGTCCATGGTGACAGTGCCAATGGTGACAGTGCTCACGGTGACACTGCCCATGGTGACATTTCACAAGGTGACAGTGCCCATGTAGAAAGTGCTCATGGTGACAGTGACCATGGTGACATTTCCCATGTTGACAGTGTCCATTGTGATAGTGCCCATGGTGACAGTGCCCATGGTGACAGTGCTCATGTTGACAGTGCCCATGGTGACAGTGCCCTTGGTGACAATACCCATAGTGACATTTCCAATTGTGACAGTCCTCATAGTGAGAGTTCCCATGGCGACAGTGCTGATGGATGACAGTGCTCATGTTGACAGTGCCCATGGGGACAATGCTGATGGATACAGTGTCCATGGTGATAGTGCTCCTCGGGACCGTGTAGATGGTTACAGTGCCCATGGTGACATTTTCCACAGTGACAGTGCCCATGGTGAGAGTGCCGATGGAGACAGTGTCCATAGTGACAGTTCCCATGGTGACAGTGCTCATGGTGACACTTCCCATGGTGAACAGTGTCCATGGTGACATTTCCGATGGAGACAGTGCTCCTGGTGAGAGTTCCCATGCTGACAGTGCTCACGTTGACAGTGCCCATGGTGACAGTTCCCATGTTGACACTTCCCATGGTGATATTGCTCATGGTGACAGTGCACATGGTGACATAGCCCACGGTGACAGTGCTCACGGTGATAGTGCTCATGGTAATAGTGCTCGTGTTGACACTACCGATGGTGACAGTGCACATGGTGACACTGCCCATAGTGACATTTCCCATGGTGACAGTGCTCATGGTGAGAGTTCCCATGGTGACAGTGCACATGGTGACAGTGCCCATGGTGATAGTGCTCACTGTGACAGTTCTCACTGTGGCAGTGCCAATGGTTACAGTGCGCATGGTGACCTTTCCCATGGTGACAGTTCCCATGGTGATAGTGCTCACCGTGATAGTGCCAATGGTGACAGTTACCATGGATACAGTGCCTATGGTGACAGTGCTCATGGTGACAGTGCCCACTGTGATAGTGCTCAGGGTGGCAGTTCGCATGGTGACAGTGGCCATGATGACAGTGCTCATGGTGGCAATGCCCACAGTGACAGTGCTCATGGTGATAGTGCTCACGATGACAGTGCCTTTGGTGATAGTATCCATGGTAATAGTTCTCAATGTGACAGTGCCCATGGAGATAGTGCTCATGGTGATGGTGCTCATGGTAATAGTGCTCATGGTGACACTGCCCATGGTGACAGTGCCCATGGTGACACTGCCCATAGTGACATTTCCCATGGTGGCAGTGCTCATGGTGACAGTTCCCATGGGGACAGTGCTCATGGTGACAGTGCCCATGGTGACAGTGTCCATGGTGACAGTGCCTATGGTGAGAGTGCCCATGGTGACAGTGTGCATGGTGACAGTGCTCATGTTGAAATTGCCCATGGTGACAGTGCTCATGGTGAGAGTTCCCATGGTGACAATGTTCATGTTGACAATGCCCATGGAGACAGTGCTCATGTTGACAGCGCCCACGGTGACAGTGCTCATGGTTACAGTGCTCACAGTTACAGTGCCCATGGTGATAGGGCCCATAGTAATAGTGCTCACGGTGACAGCATCCACGTTGATATTGTTCATGGTGACACTACCCATGGTGATAGTGCTCACGGTGACAGTGCTCATGAAGACAGTTCCCATGGTTGCAGTGCCCATGGTGACATTGCCCACGGTGACAATGCTCATGGTGACAGTGCTCATGGTGATATTGCTCACGGTGATAGTGCTCACATTGACAATGCCCTTGGTGATAGTGCTCATGGTAATACTGCTCATGGTGATAGTGCTCATGGTGATAGTTCGTATGGTGACAGTGCCCATGTTGAAAGTCCCCATGATGGCAGTGCTCATGGTGACATTGCCCATGGTGACTGTGCTCATGCTGGCAGTGTACATGGTTGGAGTTCCCATGGTGAAATTCCTTATGGTGGCACTGCCCATGGTGATAGTGTTCATGGTGACAGTGTCCATGGTGACAGTGCCCATGATGACAGTGCTCATGGTGACAGTGCCCACGGTGACAGTGCTCATGGTGACAGTGCTCACGGTGACAGTGCCCTTGGTGATAATACCCATGTTAATAGTGCTCACAGTGACAGTGCCCATGGTGATTTTGCTCACGGTGACACTACCCATGGTGATAGTGCTCATGGTGATAGTGCTCATGGTGACAGTTCCCATGGTAACTGTGCCCATGGTGACAGTGCTCATGGCGACAGTGCCCACGGTGACTATGCTCATGGAGACAGTGCTCATGGTGATAGTGCTCATGGTGACAGTTCACATGGTGACAGAGCCCATGTTGAAAGTGCCCATGGTGACAGTGCTCATGGTGGCACTGCCCATGGTGACTGTGCTCATGCTTGCGGTGTACCTGGTTGGAGTTCCGATGGTGAAATTCCTCATGGTAGCACTGCCCATAATGATAGTGCTCATGGTGACAGTGTCCATGGTGACAGTGCCTATGGTGACAGTGCCCATTGTGATAGTGCTCATAGTGACAGTGCCCACTGTGACAGTGCTCACGGTGACAGTGCCCTTGGTGATAGTGCTCATGGTGATAGTGCTCATGGTGACAGTTCGCATGGTGACAGTGCCCATGTTGAAATTGCCGATGGTGACAGTACCCATGGTGAGAGTGCTCATGGTGAAGGTTCCCACTGTGACAGTGCTCATGGTGACAGTGCTCATGGTGACAGTGCTCAGGGTGAGAGTGCTCACGATGATAGTGCTCACGGTGACAGTTCCCTTGGTGATAGTGCCCATGGTGACACTGCCCATGGTGATATTGCTCACGGTGACACTGCCCATGGTAATAGTGCTCATGGTGATAGTGCTCACATTGACAGTGCCTTTGGTGATAGTGCTCATGGTGACACTGCCCATGGTGACAGTTCACATGCTGATAGTGCCCATGTTGAAAGTTCCCACGGTGACAGTGCTCATGGTGATAATGCCCATGGTGACTGTGCTCATGCTGGCGGTGTACAGGGTTGGTGTTCCCATGTTGAAATTCCTCATGGTGGCACTGCCCATGATGATAGTGTACATGGTGACAGTGTCCATGGTGACAGTGCCAATGGTGACAGTGCTCACGGTGACACTGCCCATGGTGACATTTCACAAGGTGACAGTGCCCATGTAGAAAGTGCTCATGGTGACAGTGACCATGGTGACATTTCCCATGTTGACAGTGTCCATTGTGATAGTGCCCATGGTGACAGTGCCCATGGTGACAGTGCTCATGTTGACAGTGCCCATGGTGACAGTGCCCTTGGTGACAATACCCATAGTGACATTTCCAATTGTGACAGTCCTCATAGTGAGAGATCCCATGGCGACAGTGCTGATGGATGACAGTGCTCATGTTGACAGTGCCCATGGGGACAATGCTGATGGATACAGTGTCCATGGTGATAGTGCTCCTCGGGACCGTGTAGATGGTTACAGTGCCCATGGTGACATTTTCCACAGTGACAGTGCCCATGGTGAGAGTGCCGATGGAGACAGTGTCCATAGTGACAGTTCCCATGGTGACAGTGCTCATGGTGACACTTCCCATGGTGAACAGTGTCCATGGTGACATTTCCGATGGAGACAGTGCTCCTGGTGAGAGTTCCCATGCTGACAGTGCTCACGTTGACAGTGCCCATGGTGACAGTTCCCATGTTGACACTTCCCATGGTGATATTGCTCATGGTGACAGTGCACATGGTGACATAGCCCACGGTGACAGTGCTCACGGTGATAGTGCTCATGGTAATAGTGCTCGTGTTGACACTACCGATGGTGACAGTGCACATGGTGACACTGCCCATAGTGACATTTCCCATGGTGACAGTGCTCATGGTGAGAGTTCCCATGGTGACAGTGCACATGGTGACAGTGCCCATGGTGATAGTGCTCACTGTGACAGTTCTCACTGTGGCAGTGCCAATGGTTACAGTGCGCATGGTGACCTTTCCCATGGTGACAGTTCCCATGGTGATAGTGCTCACCGTGATAGTGCCAATGGTGACAGTTACCATGGATACAGTGCCTATGGTGACAGTGCTCATGGTGACAGTGCCCACTGTGATAGTGCTCAGGGTGGCAGTTCGCATGGTGACAGTGGCCATGATGACAGTGCTCATGGTGGCAATGCCCACAGTGACAGTGCTCATGGTGATAGTGCTCACGATGACAGTGCCTTTGGTGATAGTATCCATGGTAATAGTTCTCAATGTGACAGTGCCCATGGAGATAGTGCTCATGGTGATGGTGCTCATGGTAATAGTGCTCATGGTGACACTGCCCATGGTGACAGTGCCCATGGTGACACTGCCCATAGTGACATTTCCCATGGTGGCAGTGCTCATGGTGACAGTTCCCATGGGGACAGTGCTCATGGTGACAGTGCCCATGGTGACAGTGTCCATGGTGACAGTGCCTATGGTGAGAGTGCCCATGGTGACAGTGTGCATGGTGACAGTGCTCATGTTGAAATTGCCCATGGTGACAGTGCTCATGGTGAGAGTTCCCATGGTGACAATGTTCATGTTGACAATGCCCATGGAGACAGTGCTCATGTTGACAGCGCCCACGGTGACAGTGCTCATGGTTACAGTGCTCACAGTTACAGTGCCCATGGTGATAGGGCCCATAGTAATAGTGCTCACGGTGACAGCATCCACGTTGATATTGTTCATGGTGACACTACCCATGGTGATAGTGCTCACGGTGACAGTGCTCATGAAGACAGTTCCCATGGTTGCAGTGCCCATGGTGACATTGCCCACGGTGACAATGCTCATGGTGACAGTGCTCATGGTGATATTGCTCACGGTGATAGTGCTCACATTGACAATGCCCTTGGTGATAGTGCTCATGGTAATACTGCTCATGGTGATAGTGCTCATGGTGATAGTTCGTATGGTGACAGTGCCCATGTTGAAAGTCCCCATGATGGCAGTGCTCATGGTGACATTGCCCATGGTGACTGTGCTCATGCTGGCAGTGTACATGGTTGGAGTTCCCATGGTGAAATTCCTTATGGTGGCACTGCCCATGGTGATAGTGTTCATGGTGACAGTGTCCATGGTGACAGTGCCCATGATGACAGTGCTCATGGTGACAGTGCCCACGGTGACAGTGCTCATGGTGACAGTGCTCACGGTGACAGTGCCCTTGGTGATAATACCCATGTTAATAGTGCTCACAGTGACAGTGCCCATGGTGATTTTGCTCACGGTGACACTCCCCATGGGGATAGTGCTCATGGTGACAGTTCCCATGGTAACTGTGCCCATGGTGACAGTGCTCATGGCGACAGTGCCCACGGTGACTATGCTCATGGAGACAGTGCTCATGGTGATAGTGCTCATGGTGACAGTTCACATGGTGACAGAGCCCATGTTGAAAGTGCCCATGGTGACAGTGCTCATGGTGGCACTGCCCATGGTGACTGTGCTCATGATGGCGGTGTACCTGGTTGGAGTTCCGATGGTGAAATTCCTCATGGTAGCACTGCCCATAATGATAGTGCTCATGGTGACAGTGTCCATGGTGACAGTGCCTATGGTGACAGTGCCCATTGTGATAGTGCTCATAGTGACAGTGCCCACTGTGACAGTGCTCACGGTGACAGTGCCCTTGGTGATAGTGCTCATGGTGATAGTGCTCATGGTGACAGTTCGCATGGTGACAGTGCCCATGTTGAAATTGCCGATGGTGACAGTACCCATGGTGAGAGTGCTCATGGTGAAGGTTCCCACTGTGACAGTGCTCATGGTGACAGTGCTCATGGTGACAGTGCTCAGGGTGAGAGTGCTCACGATGATAGTGCTCACGGTGACAGTTCCCTTGGTGATAGTGCTCATGGTGATAGTGCCCATGGTGACACTGCCCATGGTGATATTGCTCACGGTGACACTGCCCATGGTAATAGTGCTCATGGTGATAGTGCTCACGTTGACAGTGCCTTTGGTGATAGTGCTCATGGTGACACTGCCCATGGTGACAGTTCACATGCTGATAGTGCCCATGTTGAAAGTTCCCACGGTGACAGTGCTCATGGTGATAATGCCCATGGTGACTGTGCTCATGCTGGCGGTGTACAGGGTTGGTGTTCCCATGTTGAAATTCCTCATGGTGGCACTGCCCATGATGATAGTGTACATGGTGACAGTGTCCATGGTGACAGTGCCAATGGTGACAGTGCTCACGGTGACACTGCCCATGGTGACATTTCACAAGGTGACAGTGCCCATGTAGAAAGTGCTCATGGTGACAGTGACCATGGTGACATTTCCCATGTTGACAGTGTCCATTGTGATAGTGCCCATGGTGACAGTGCCCATGGTGACAGTGCTCATGTTGACAGTGCCCATGGTGACAGTGCCCTTGGTGACAATACCCATAGTGACATTTCCAATTGTGACAGTCCTCATAGTGAGAGTTCCCATGGCGACAGTGCTGATGGATGACAGTGCTCATGTTGACAGTGCCCATGGGGACAATGCTGATGGATACAGTGTCCATGGTGATAGTGCTCCTCGGGACCGTGTAGATGGTTACAGTGCCCATGGTGACATTTTCCACAGTGACAGTGCCCATGGTGAGAGTGCCGATGGAGACAGTGTCCATAGTGACAGTTCCCATGGTGACAGTGCTCATGGTGACACTTCCCATGGTGAACAGTGTCCATGGTGACATTTCCGATGGAGACAGTGCTCCTGGTGAGAGTTCCCATGCTGACAGTGCTCACGTTGACAGTGCCCATGGTGACAGTTCCCATGTTGACACTTCCCATGGTGATATTGCTCATGGTGACAGTGCACATGGTGACATAGCCCACGGTGACAGTGCTCACGGTGATAGTGCTCATGGTAATAGTGCTCGTGTTGACACTACCGATGGTGACAGTGCACATGGTGACACTGCCCATAGTGACATTTCCCATGGTGACAGTGCTCATGGTGAGAGTTCCCATGGTGACAGTGCACATGGTGACAGTGCCCATGGTGATAGTGCTCACTGTGACAGTTCTCACTGTGGCAGTGCCAATGGTTACAGTGCGCATGGTGACCTTTCCCATGGTGACAGTTCCCATGGTGATAGTGCTCACCGTGATAGTGCCAATGGTGACAGTTACCATGGATACAGTGCCTATGGTGACAGTGCTCATGGTGACAGTGCCCACTGTGATAGTGCTCAGGGTGGCAGTTCGCATGGTGACAGTGGCCATGATGACAGTGCTCATGGTGGCAATGCCCACAGTGACAGTGCTCATGGTGATAGTGCTCACGATGACAGTGCCTTTGGTGATAGTATCCATGGTAATAGTTCTCAATGTGACAGTGCCCATGGAGATAGTGCTCATGGTGATGGTGCTCATGGTAATAGTGCTCATGGTGACACTGCCCATGGTGACAGTGCCCATGGTGACACTGCCCATAGTGACATTTCCCATGGTGGCAGTGCTCATGGTGACAGTTCCCATGGGGACAGTGCTCATGGTGACAGTGCCCATGGTGACAGTGTCCATGGTGACAGTGCCTATGGTGAGAGTGCCCATGGTGACAGTGTGCATGGTGACAGTGCTCATGTTGAAATTGCCCATGGTGACAGTGCTCAGGGTGAGAGTTCCCATGGTGACAATGTTCATGTTGACAATGCCCATGGAGACAGTGCTCATGTTGACAGCGCCCACGGTGACAGTGCTCATGGTTACAGTGCTCACAGTTACAGTGCCCATGGTGATAGTGCCCATAGTAATAGTGCTCACGGTGACAGCATCCATGTTGATAATTTTCATGGTGACACTACCCATGGTGATAGTGCTCATGGTGACAGTGCTCATGAAGACAGTTCCCATGGTTGCAGTGCCCATGGTGACATTGCCCACGGTGACAATGCTCATGGTGACAGTGCTCATGGTGATATTGCTCACGGTGATAGTGCTCACATTGACAATGCCCTTGGTGATAGTGCTCATGGTAATACTGCTCATGGTGATAGTGCTCATGGTGATAGTTCGTATGGTGACAGTGCCCATGTTGAAAGTCCCCATGATGGCAGTGCTCATGGTGACATTGCCCATGGTGACTGTGCTCATGCTGGCAGTGTACATGGTTGGAGTTCCCATGGTGAAATTCCTTATGGTGGCACTGCCCATGGTGATAGTGTTCATGGTGACAGTGTCCATGGTGACAGTGCCCATGATGACAGTGCTCATGGTGACAGTGCCCACGGTGACAGTGCTCATGGTGACAGTGCTCACGGTGACAGTGCCCTTGGTGATAATACCCATGTTAATAGTGCTCACAGTGACAGTGCCCATGGTGATTTTGCTCACGGTGACACTCCCCATGGTGATAGTGCTCATGGTGACAGTTCCCATGGTAACTGTGCCCATGGTGACAGTGCTCATGGCGACAGTGCCCACGGTGACTATGCTCATGGAGACAGTGCTCATGGTGATAGTGCTCATGGTGACAGTTCACATGGTGACAGAGCCCATGTTGAAAGTGCCCATGGTGACAGTGCTCATGGTGGCACTGCCCATGGTGACTGTGCTCATGCTTGCGGTGTACCTGGTTGGAGTTCCGATGGTGAAATTCCTCATGGTAGCACTGCCCATAATGATAGTGCTCATGGTGACAGTGTCCATGGTGACAGTGCCTATGGTGACAGTGCCCATTGTGATAGTGCTCATAGTGACAGTGCCCACTGTGACAGTGCTCAATGTGACAGTGCTCACGGTGACAGTGCCCTTGGTGATAGTGCTCATGGTGATAGTGCTCATGGTGACAGTTCGCATGGTGACAGTGCCCATGTTGAAATTGCTGATGGTGACAGTACCCATGGTGAGAGTGCTCATGGTGAAGGTTCCCACTGTGACAGTGCTCATGGTGACAGTGCTCATGGTGACAGTGTTCAGGGTGAGAGTGCTCACGATGATAGTGCTCACGGTGACAGTTCCCTTGGTGATAGTGCTCATGGTGATAGTGCCCATGGTGACACTGCCCATGGTGATATTGCTCACGGTGACACTGCCCATGGTAATAGTGCTCATGGTGATAGTGCTCACGTTGACAGTGCCTTTGGTGATAGTGCTCATGGTGACACTGCCCATGGTGACAGTTCACATGCTGATAGTGCCCATGTTGAAAGTTCCCACGGTGACAGTGCTCATGGTGATAATGCCCATGGTGACTGTGCTCATGCTGGCGGTGTACAGGGTTGGTGTTCCCATGTTGAAATTCCTCATGGTGGCACTGCCCATGATGATAGTGTACATGGTGACAGTTCGCATGGTGACAGTGCCCATGTTGAAATTGCCGATGGTGACAGTACCCATGGTGAGAGTGCTCATGGTGAAGGTTCCCACTGTGACAGTGCTCATGGTGACAGTGCCCTTAGTGATAGTGCTCATGGTGACAGTTCGCATGGTGATAGTGCTCATGTTGACATTGCCCATGGTGACCGTTCCCATGGTGACAGTACCCATGGTGATAGTGCTCATGGTGACAGTGCTCATGGGGACAGTGCACATGGTGACAATGCCCACGATGACAGTGCTCACGGTGATAGTGCTCAAGGGGAAAGTGCCCATTGTAATAGTGCTCACCGTGACAGTGCCCATGCTGATATTGCTCAAGGTAACACTGCCCATGGTGATAGTGCTCACGGTGATAGTGCTCATGGTGACAATGCCCTTGGTGATAGTGCTCATGGTGATAGTGTTCATGGTAATAGTGCTCATGGAGACAGTGCTCACGGTGATAGTGCCCATGGTGACACTGCCCATAATGACATTTCCCATGGTGACAGTGCTCATGGTGAGAGTTCCCATGGTGACAGTGCTCACGGTGACAATGCTCACTGTGGCAGAGCCAATGGTTACAGTGCTCATGGTGGCAGTGTCCATGGTGGCAGTTCCCAAGATGACAGTGCTCATGGTGACATTTCCCATGGAAACAGAGCTCATGATGACAGTGTCCATGGTGACAGTGTACATGGTGACAGTGGCCATGTTGAAAGTGCCCATGGTGACAGTGCTCAAGCTGGCGGTATACATGGCTGGAGTTCCCATGGTGAAATTCCTCATGGTTGCCCTGCCCATGATGATAGTGCTCATGGTGACAGTGTCCATCATGAGAGTGCCCATGGTGACAGTGCTCATGATGACCCTGCCCATGGTGACAGTGCCCATGGTGACATTTCCCATGGTGACAGTGCTCATGTTGACAGTGCACACGGTGACATTGCCCACGGTGACATTTCCCATGGTGACAGTGTTCATGGTGATATTGCTCACGGTCACAGTGCCCATGGTTATAGTCCTCACGGTGATAGTGCTCATGGTGACAGGTCCCATGGTGACAGTGCCCGCAGTGACTGTGCTCATGGTGACATTGCCCACGGTGACAGTGCTCATGGTGACAGTTCGCTTGGTGACACTACCCATGGTGACAGTGCACATGGTGACACAGCCCATGGTGACTGTGCTAAAGCTGCCGATGTACATGGTTGGAGTTCCCATGGTGAAATTCCTCATGGTGGCACTGCCCATGATGATAGTGTTGATGGTGACAGTGCCTATGGTGAGAGTGCCCATTGTGATAGTGGTCACGGTGACAGTGCCCTTCGTGATAGTATCCATGGTAATAGTGTTCACAGTGACACTGCCCATGGTGATAGTGCTCATGGTGACAGTGCTCATGGTGATAGTGTTCACGGTGATAGTGCTCATGGTGACAGTGCCCTTGGTGATAGTGCTCATGGTGATAGTGTTCATGGAGACATTTCACATGGTGACAGTGCTCATGTTGACAGTCCCCATGTTGACTGTGCTCATGCTGGCGGTGTACATGGTTGGTGTTACAATGGTGAAATTCCTTATGGTGGCACTGCCCATGATGATAGTGCTCATGGTGAAAGTGCCCATGGTGACAGTGTCCATGGTGACAGTGCCTATGGTGAGAGTGCCCATGGTGACAGTGCCCATGGTGACGGTGTCCAAGGTGACAGTGCTCATGTTGACAGTGCCCACGGTGACAATGCTCATGGTGAGAGTTTCCATGGTGGCAGTGCTAACCTTAACAGTGTCCATGGTGACCGTTCCGGTGGTGACAGTTCCCATGGTGATAGTGCCCATGGTGACAGTGCTCATGGTGATAGTGCTCATGGTGACACGGCCCATGGTGAATGTGCTCATGCTGGCGGTGTACATGGTTGGAGTTCCCATGGTGAAATTCCTTATGGTGGCAATGCCCATGATGATAGTGCTCATGGTGAGAGTGTCCATGGTGACAATACCTATGGTGACAGTGCCCATGGTGACATTTCCCATGGTGATAGTGCTCATGGTGAGAGTTCCCATGATGACAATGCTTATGTTGACAATGCCCTTGGTGACAGTGCTCATCGTGACAGTGCCCACTGTGAAATTTCTCATGGTGACAGTGCTCACGGTGATAGTGCTCACGGTGATAGTGCTCACGCTGACAGTGCCCTTGGTGATAGTGCTCATGGTAATAGTGCTCACGGTGACGGTTCGCATGGTGACAGTGCCCATGATGAAAGTGCCCATGGTGGCAGTGCTCATTGTGACACTGCCCATGGTGAATGTGCTCATGCTGGCGTTGTACATGGTTGGAGTTCCCATGGTGAAATTCCTTATGGTGGCACTACCCATGATGATAGTGTTCATGGTGACAGTGTCCATGGTGACATTTCCCATGGTGACAGTGCTCATGGTGAGAGTTCTCATGTTGAGAGTGCTCAGGTTGACATTGCCCATGGTGACCCTTCCGATGGTGAGAGTTCCCATGGTGATAGTGCTCATGGTGACAGTGCTCATGGTGACCGTGCACACGGTGACAATGCCCACAGTGACAATGCTCACGGTGATAGTGCTCATGGCGATAGTGACCATTGTAATAGTGCTCACCGTGACAGTGCCCATGTTGATATTGCTCATGGTGACACTGCCCATGGTGATAGTGCTCACGGTGATAGCGCTCAGGGTGACACTGCCCTTGGTGATAGTGCTCATGGTGATAGTGTTCATGGTAATAGTGCTCATGGTGACACTGCCCATGGTGACAGTGCCCATGGTGACACTCCCGATAGTGACATTTCTTATGGTGACAGTGCTCATGGTGAGAGTTCCCATGGTGACAGTGCACATGGTGACAGTTCCCATGGTGACAGTGCTCACGGTGACCGTGCTCACTGTGGCAGTGCCAATGGTAACATTGTTCATGGTGGCAGTGTCCATGGTGGCGGTTTCCAAGATGACAGTGCTCATGGTGATATTTCCCATGGTAACAGAGTTCATGATGACAGTGCTCATGGTGACAGTTCGCATGGTGACAGTGCCCACTTTGAAAGTGCCCATGGTGACAGTACCCATGGTGACTGTGCCCATGGTGACAGTGCCCATGGTGACAGTGCTCATTGTGAGAATTGCCATGGTGACAGTGCTAATGTTGACATTGCCCATTGTGACCGTTCCCATGGTGACAGTTCCCAAGGTGATAGTGCTCATGGTGACAGTGCTATTGGTGACAGTGCACACGGTGAGAATGCCCACACTTACACTGCTCACGTTGATAGTGCCCATGGTGATAGTGCCAATTTTAATAGTGCTCATGGTGACCGTGCCCATGTGGATGTTGCTCAAGGTGACACTTCCCATGGTGATAGTGCTCACGGTGATAGTGCTCATGGTGACACTGCCCTTGGTGATAGTGCTCATGGTGATAGTGCTCATGGTAATACTGCTCATGTTTACGCTGCCCATGGTGACAGTGCCCATGGTGACACTGCCCAAAGTGACATTTCCCATGGTGACAGTGCTCATGGTGAGAGTTCCCATGGTGACAGTGCACATGGTGACAGTTCCGATGGTGACAGTGCTCATGGTGACAGTGCTCACTGTGGCAGTGCCAATGGTTACAGTGCTCATGGTGGCAGTGTCCATGGTGGCAGTTCCCAAGAGGACAGTGCTCATGGTGACATTTCCCATGGTAACAGAACTCAGGATGACAGTGTCCATGGTGACAGTGCCCATGGTGAGAGTGGCCATGTTGAAATTGCCCATGGTGACAGTGTTTATGGTGACACTGCCCATGGTGACTGTGCTCATGCTGGCGTTGAACAAGGTTGGAGTTCCCATGGTGAAATTCCTCATGGTGGCACTACCCATGATAATAGTGCTCATGGTGACAGTGTACATCGTGAGAGTGCCCATGGTAACAATGCTCATGGTGAAACTGCCCATGGTGACAGTGCCCAAGGTGATATTCCCATGGTGACAGTGCTCATTTTGACAGTGCACATGGTGACAGTGCCGACAGTGACAGTGTTCACGGTGATAGTGTTAATGGAAATATTGCTCATGGTGACACTGCCCATGGTTATAGTGCTCACAGTGATAGTGCTCATGGTGACAGTTCCCAAGGTGACAGTGCCCACGGTGATAGTGCTCATGGTGACATTGCCCACGGTGACAGTGCTCATGGTGAGAGTTCGCATGGTGACAGTGACCATGGTTACAGTGCTCATGGTCACACAACCCATGGTGACTGTGCTAAAGCTGGCGGTGTACATGGTTGGAGTTCCCATGGTGAAATTCCTCATGGTGGCACTGCCCATGATGATAGTGTTGATGGTGACAGTGTCCATGGTGACAGTGCCTATGGTGACAGTGTCCATTGTGATAGTGCTCTCGGTGATAGTGCCCTCAGTGACAGTTCTAATGGTGACAATTCCATGGTGACAGTGCCCATGATGACCGTGCTCATGGTGACAGTGCCCACGGTGACATTTCTCATGGTGACAGTGCTCACGGTGACAGTGCCCTTGGTGATAGTACCCATGGTAATAGTGGTCACGTTGACATGGCCCATGGTGATATTGCTCACGGTGACGCTGCCCATGCTGATAGTGCTCACGGTGACATTCCCATGGTTACAGTGCCCATGGTGATATTGCTCACGGTGACACTGCCCATGATGACAGTGCTCATGGTGACAATGCCCATTCTGACAATGCTCATAGTGACAGTGCTCACGGTGACAGTGCCCTTGATGATAGTACTCATGGTAATAGTGCTCACGGTGACAGTTCCCATGGTGACAGTGCTCACTGTGGCAGTGCCAATGGTTACAGTGCTCATGGTGGCAGTGTCCATGGTGGCAGTTCCCAAGATGACAGTGCTCATGGTGACATTTCCCATGGTAAGAGAGCTCATGATGACAGTGTCTATGGAGACAGTGCCCATGGTGACAGTGGCCATGTTGAAAGTGCCCATGGTGACACTGCTCATGGTGTCACTGCCCATGGTGACTATGCTCATGCTGGCTGTGTACATGCTTGGAGATCCCATGGTGAAATTCCTCATGGTGGCACTGCCCATAATGATAGTGCTCATGGTGACAGTGTCCATGGTGACATTGCCTATGGTGACAGTTCCCATTGTGATAGTGCTCACGGTGATAGGGCCCACAGGGACAGTTCTAATGGTGACAGTTCCAATGGTGACAGTGCCCATGATGACAGTGCTTATGGTGACAGTGCCCACGGTGACAGTGCTCATGGTGACAGTGCTCATGGTGACAGTGCCCTTGGTGATAGTACCCATGGTAAAAGTGCTCATGGTGACATTGCCCATGGTGATATTGCTCATGCTGGCGGTGTACATGGTTGGAGTTCCGATGATGAAATTCCTCATGGTAGCACTGCCCATGATGATAGTGCTCACGGTGAAAGTGTCCATGGTGACAGTGCCTATGGTGACAGTGCCCATTGTGATAGTGCTCATGGTGATAGTGCCCAAAGTGAAAGTGCTCATTGTGACAGTTCCTATGGTGACAGTGCCCATGATGATAGTGCTCATGGTAAAAGTTCCCACTGTGATAGTGCTCATGGTGAAAGTGCTCACGGTGACAGTGCCCTTGGTGATAGTGCTCATGGTAATAGTGCACATGGTGACACTGCCCATGGTGACAGTGCCCATGGTGACACTGCCCATAGTGACATTTCCCATGGTGACAGTGCTCATGTTGACAGTGCCCATGGTGACAGTGACCATGGTGAGTGTGCCCATGGTGACAGTGTCCATGGTGACAGTGCTCACCTTGACAGTGCCTTTGGTGATAGTACCCATGTTAATATTGCTCACGGTTACAGTGCCCATGGTGATAGTGCTCATGGTGATAGTGCTCATGGTGACAGTTACCTTGGTGATAGTGCTCATGGTGATAGTGCTCATGGTGATAGTTCGCATGGTGACAGTGCCCATGTTGAAAGTCTCCATGAAGGCAGTGCTCATGGTGACACTGCCCATGGTGACTGTGCTCTTGCTGGCGGTATACATGTTTGGAGTTCTCATGGTGAAATTCCTTATGGTGGCACTGCCCATGATGATAGTGTTCATCGTGACAATGTCCATGGTGACAGTGCCTATGGTGACAGTGCCCATTGTGATAGTGCTCACGGTGATAGTGCCCTCAGTGACAGTTCTAATGGTGACAGTTCCCACGGAGACATTGCTCATGGTGACAGTGCTCACAGTGACAGTAACCTTGGTGATAGTACCCATGGTAATAGAGGTCACGGTGACAGTGCCCATGGTGATATTGCTCACGGTGACACTGCCCATGGTGATAGTGCTCACGGTGATAGTGCTCAGGGTGACAGTTCCCATGGTTACAGTGCCCATGGTGACAGTGCTCATGGTGACAGCGCCCGCGGTGACTGTGCTCATGGTGACAGTGCTCACAGACATACTGCTCATGGTGACAGTTCGCATGGCAACAGGGCCCATGTTAAAAGTGCCCATGGTGACAGTGCTCATGTTGGCACTGCCCATGGTGACTGTGCTCATGCTGGTGGTGTACATGGTTGGAGTTCCCATGGTGAAATTCCTTATGGTGGCAATGCCCATGATGATAGTGCTCATGGTGACATTGCCCACGGTGACAGTGCTCATGGTGACAGTTCGCATGTTGACATTGCCCATGGTGACAGTGCTCATGGTGACACAGCCCATGGTGACTGCGCTAAAGCTGGCGGTGTACATGGTTGGAATTCTCATGGTGAAAGTCCTCATGGTGGCACTGCCCATGATGATAGCGCTCACTGTGACAGTGTCCATAGTGACAGTGCCCATGGTGACAGTGCCCATGGTGACATTTCCCATGGTGACTGTGCCCATGGTGACATTTCCCAATGTGACAGTGCTCATGGTGAGAGTTCCCATGGTGACAGTGTTGATGTTGACAGTGCCAATGGTGACAGTGCCCATGGTGACAGTGCCCATGGTGATAGTGTCCATGGTGACAGTGCTCATGTTGACAGTGCCCACGGCGACAGTGCTCATGGTGAGAGTACCCATGGTGACAGTTCTCACCTTGATAGTGCCCATGGTGACCGTTCCCATGGTGACAGTTCCCATGGTGATAGTGCTCACCGTGATAGTGCCCAGGGTGACAGTTCCCATGGATACAGTGCCCATGGTGACAGTTCTCATGGTGACAGTGCCCACGGTGATAGTGCTCATGGTGGCAGTTCGCATGCTGACAGTGCCCATGATGACAGTGCTCATGGTGACAGTGCCCACGGTGACAGTGCTCACAGTGAGAGTGCCCTTGCTGATAGTACCCATGGTAATAGTGCTCACATGAAAGTGCCCATAGTGATATTGCTCACGGTGACACTGCCCATGGTGATAGTGGTCACGGTGACAATGCCCACGGTGATAGTGTTCATGGTGATAGTGCTCATGTTGAGAGTGCTCATGGTGACACTGCCCATGGTGACTGTGATCATGCTGGCGGTGTACATGGTTGGAGTTCCCATGGGGAAATTCCTCATGGTGGCACTGCCCATGATGATAGTGCTCATGGTGACAGTGTCCATCGTGAGAGTGCACTTGGTGACAGTGCTCATGATGACACTGCCCATGGTGACAGCGCCCATGGTGACATTTCCCATGGTGACAGTGCTCATGTTGACAGTGCACAAGGTGACAGTGCCCAAGGTGACATTTCCCATGGTTACAGTGTTAATGGTGATATTGCTCACTGTGACAGTGCCCATGGTTATAGTCCTCACGGTGATAGTGCTTATGGTGACAGTTCCCATGGTGACAGTGTTCATGGTGACAGTTCGCATGGTGACAGTCCCCATGGTGACAGTGCTCATGGTGACACAGCCCATGGTGACTGTTCTAAAGCTGCCGATGTACATGGTTGGAGTTCCCAAGCTGAAATTCCTCATGTTGGCACTGCCCATGATGGTAGTGTTCATGGTGACAGTGTCCATGGAGACAGTGCCTATGGTGACAGTGCCCATTGTGATAGTGCTCACGGTGATAGTGCCCACAGTGACAGTTGTAATAGTGACAGTCCCCATGGTGACAGTGTCGATGATGACAGTGCTCATGGTGACAGTGTTCATGGTGATATTGCTCACGGTGACACTGCCCATGGTATTGTCCTCACGGTGATAGTGCTCATGATGACAGTTCCCATGTTGACAGTGCACACGGTGACAGTGCTCATGGTGACATTGCCCATGGTGACAGTGCTCATGGTAAAAGTTTGCATGGTAACAGTGCCCATGGTGACAGTGCTCATGGTGACACAGCCCATGTTGACAGTGCTAAAGCTGGCAGTGTACATGGTTGGAGTTCTCATGGTGAAATTCCTCATGGTGGCACTGCCCATGATGATAGTGCTCATGGTGACAGTGCCCATGGTGACATTTCCCATGGTGACAGTGCTCATGGTGAGAGTTCCCATGGTGACAGTGCTCATCTTGAGTGTGCCCATGGTGACCGTTCCCATGGTGACAGTTCCCATGGTGATAGTGCTCATGGTGACAGTGCCCTCGGTGACAGTGCAAATGGTGACATTTCCCATGGTGACAGTGCTCATGTTGACAGTGCACACGGTAACAGTGCCCACGGTGACACTGCTCACGGTGACAGTGCTCATGGTTATAGTGCTCACGGTGATAGTGCTCACGTTGACAGTGTCCTTGGTGATAGTGTTCATGGTAATACTGCTCATGGTGATAGTGCTGGTGGTGATAGTTCGCATGGTGACAGTGCCCATGTTGAAAGTCCCCATGATGGCAGTGCTCATGGTGACACTGCTCATGGTGACTGTGCTCATGCTGGCGGTGTACATGGTTGGAGTTCCCATGGTGAAATTCCTTATGCTGGCAGTGCCCATGATGATAGTGTTCATGGTGACAGTGTCCATGGTGACAGTGCCTATGGTGACAGGGCGCATGGTGACATTTCCCATGGTGACAGTGCCCATGGTTACAGTGCTCATGTTGACACTGCCCACGGTGACAGTGCTCATGGTGACAGTGCTCACAGTGACAGTACCCTAGGTGGTAGTACCCATGGTAATAGTGCTCACTTTGACAGTGCCCATGATGATAGTGCTAATGATGACAGTGCTCATGGTGACAGTTCCCATGGTGACAGTGCTCATGTTGACAGTGCCCACAGTGACAGTGCTCATGGTGGCAGTGCTCACAGTGACAATGCCCATGGTGATAGTGCCCATGGTAATAGTGCTCATGGTGACAGTACCCATGGTGATACTGTTCACGGTGACACTTCCTATGGTGATAGTGCTCACGTTGATAGTGCTCATGGTGACAGTTCCCATGGTTACAGTGCCCATGGTGACAGTGCTACGGGTGACAGTGCCCACGGTGAAAATGCTCATGGTGACAGTGCTCATGGTGATAGTCCTCACGGTGACAGTGCTCACATTGACAGTGCCCTTGGTGATAGTGCACATGGTAATACTGCTCATGGTGAAATTGCTCATGGTGATAGTTCGCATGGTGACAGTGCCCATGTCGAAAGTGCCCATGGTGGCAGTGCTCATGGTGACACTGCTCATGGTGACTGTGCTCATGCTGGGAGTGTACATGGTTGGAGTTCCCATGGTGAAATTCCTTATGGTGGCACTGCCCATGATGATAGTGTTCATGGTGACATTGTCCATGGTGACAGTGCGTATGGTGACAGTGCCCATTGTGATTGTGCTCACGGTGATAGTGCCCACAGTGACAGTGCTAATGGTGACAGTCCCCATGGTGACAGTTCCCATGATGACAGTGCTCATGGTGACAGTGCCCACGGTGACAGTGCTCATGGTCACAGTGCTCACGGTGACAGTGCTCACGGTGACAGTGACCTTGGTGATAGTATCCTTGTTAATAGTGCTCACGGTGACAGTGCCCATGGTGATATTGCTCACGGTGACACTGCCCATGGTGATAGTGCTCATGGTGACGGTTCCCAAGGTTACAGTGCCCATGGTGACAGTGCTCATGGTGACAGTGCCCATGGTGATTATGCTCATGGAGACCGTGCTCACGGTGATAGTGCTCATGGTGACAGTTCGCATGCTGACAGGGCCCATGTTGAAAGTGCCCATGGTGACAGTGCTCATGGTGATAATGCCCATGGTGAATGTGCTCATGCTGGCTGTGTACCTGGTTGGAATTCCGATGGTGAAATTCTTCATGGTAGCACTGCCCATGATGATAGTGCCCATGATGAAAGTGGTCATGGTGACAGTGCTCATGGTGACACTGCCCATGGTAACAGAACTCAGGATGACAGTGTCCATGGTGACAGTGCACATGGTGACAGTGGCCATGTTGAAATTGCCCATGGTAACAGTTCTCATGGTGACACTGCCCATAGTGACTGTGCTCATGCTGGCGGTGTAGAAGGTTGGAGTTCCCATGGTGAAATTCCTCATGGTGGCACTACCCATGATAATGGTGCTCATGGTGACAGTGTACATCGTGAGAGTGCCCATGGTAACAATGCTAATGGTGACACTGCCCATGGTGACAGTGCCCAAGGTGATATTTCCCATGTTGACAGTGCTCATTTTGACAGTGCACACGGTGACAGTGCCCACAGTGACAGTGCTCACGGTGATAATGGTAATGGTAATATTGCTCATGGTGACACTGCCCATGGTTATAGTGCTCACGGTGATAGTGTTCATGGTGACAGTTCCCATGGTGAAAGTGCTCATGGTGACATTGCCCACGGTGACAGTGCTCATGGTGAGAGTTCGCATGGTGACAGTGCCCATGGTTACAATGCTCATGGTCACACAACCCATGGTGACTGTGCTAAAGCTGGCGGTGTACATGGTTGGAGTTCCGATGGTGAAATTGCTCATGGTAGCACTGCCCATAATGATAGTGCTCATGGTGACAGTGTCCATGGTGACAGTGCCTATGGTGACAGAGCCCATTGTGATAGTGTTCACGGTGATAGTGCCCACAGTGACAGTGCTCATGGTGACAGTTCCTATGGTGACACTGCCCATGATGACAGTGCTCATGGTGACAGTGCCCACGGTGACAGTGCTCATTGTGACACTGCTCACGGTAAAAGTGCCCTTGGTGATAGTACCCATGTTAATAGTGCTCACGGTGACAGTTCACATGGTGACAGTGCCCATTTTGAATGTGCCCATGGTGGCAGTGCCCATGGTGACAGTGCTCATGGTGAGAGTTCCCATGGTGACAGTGCTCATGTTCACAGTGCCCATGGTGACAGTGTCCATGGTCAACAGTGCCCATGGTGAGAGTGCCCATGGTGACAGTGCCCATGGTGACAGTGCTCATGGTGACAGTGCTCAAGGTGGCCATATCCATGGTGGGAATTCCCATGGTGAAAGTTCTCATGGTGGCAGTGCCCATGATGACAGTGCGCTTTGTGACAGTGCACATGCTGAGAGTGCCCATGGTGACATTTCCCATGGTGACAGTGTTCATGGTAAGACTTACCATGGTGACAGTGCTCATGTTCACAGTGCCCATGGTGACAGTGTCCATGGTCAACAGTGCCCATGGTGAGAGTGCCCATGGTGACAGTGCCCATGGTGACAGTGCTCATGGTGACAGTGCTCAAGGTGGCCATATCCATGGTGGGAATTCCCATGGTGAAAGTTCTCATGGTGGCAGTGCCCATGATGACAGTGCGCATTGTGACAGTGCACATGGTGAGAGTGCCCATGGTGACATTTCCCTTGGAGACAATGCTTATGGTGAGAGTGGCCATGGTGACACTGGCCATAGTGACAGTGCTCATGGTGAGAGTTCCCATGGTGACAGTGCTCATGTTGAGAGTGCCCATGGTGACCATTCCCATGGTGACAGTTCTCATGGTGATAGTGCTCATGGTGACAGTGCTCATGGGGACAGTGCACACGGTGACAGTGCCCACGGTGACAGTGCTCACGGTGATAGTGCTCATGGTGATATTGCCCATGGTAATAGTGCTCATGTTGACAGTGCCCATGGTGATATTGCTCATGGTGACACTACACATGGTGATAGTGCTCACGGTGATAGTGCTCACGGTGACAGTGCCCTTGGTGAAAGTGCTCTTGGTGATAGTGCTCATGGTAATAGTGCACATGGTGACACTGCCCATGGTGACAGTGCCCATGGTGACACTGCCCATAGTGACATTTCCCATGGTGACAGTGCTCATGTTGACAGTGCCCATGGTGACAGTGACCATGGTGAGTGTGCCCATGGTGACAGTGTCCATGGTGACAGTGCTCACCTTGACAGTGCCTTTGGTGATAGTACCCATGTTAATATTGCTCACGGTTACAGTGCCCATGGTGATAGTGCTCATGGTGATAGTGCTCATGGTGACAGTTACCTTGGTGATAGTGCTCATGGTGATAGTGCTCATGGTGATAGTTCGCATGGTGACAGTGCCCATGTTGAAAGTCTCCATGAAGGCAGTGCTCATGGTGACACTGCCCATGGTGACTGTGCTCTTGCTGGCGGTGTACATGTTTGGAGTTCTCATGGTGAAATTCCTTATGGTGGCACTGCCCATGATGATAGTGTTCATCGTGACAATGTCCATGGTGACAGTGCCTATGGTGACAGTGCCCATTGTGATAGTGCTCACGGTGATAGTGCCCTCAGTGACAGTTCTAATGGTGACAGTTCCCACGGTGACATTGCTCATGGTGACAGTGCTCACGGTGACAGTAACCTTGGTGATAGTACCCATGGTAATAGAGGTCACGGTGACAGTGCCCATGGTGATATTGCTCACGGTGACACTGCCCATGGTGATAGTGCTCACGGTGATAGTGCTCAGGGTGACAGTTCCCATGGTTACAGTGCCCATGGTGACAGTGCTCATGGTGACAGTGCCCGCGGTGACTGTGCTCATGGTGACAGTGCTCACAGACATACTGCTCATGGTGACAGTTCGCATGGCAACAGGGCCCATGTTAAAAGTGCCCATGGTGACAGTGCTCATGTTGGCACTGCCCATGGTGACTGTGCTCATGCTGGTGGTGTACATGGTTGGAGTTCCCATGGTGAAATTCCTTATGGTGGCAATGCCCATGATGATAGTGCTCATGGTGACATTGCCCACGGTGACAGTGCTCATGGTGACAGTTCGCATGTTGACATTGCCCATGGTGACAGTGCTCATGGTGACACAGCCCATGGTGACTGCACTAAAGCTGGTGGTGTACATGGTTGGAATTCTCATGGTGAAATTCCTCATGGTGGCACTGCCCATGATGATAGCGCTCACTGTGACAGTGTCCATAGTGACAGTGCCCATGGTGACAGTGCCCATGGTGACATTTCCCATGGTGACTGTGCCCATGGTGACATTTCCCAATGTGACAGTGCTCATGGTGAGAGTTCCCATGGTGACAGTGTTGATGTTGACAGTGCCAATGGTGACAGTGCCCATGGTGACAGTGCCCATGGTGATAGTGTCCATGGTGACAGTGCTCATGTTGACAGTGCCCACGGCGACAGTGCTCATGGTGAGAGTACCCATGGTGACAGTTCTCACCTTGATAGTGCCCATGGTGACTGTTCCCATGGTGACAGTTCCCATGGTGATAGTGCTCACCGTGATAGTGCCCAGGGTGACAGTTCCCATGGATACAGTGCCCATGGTGACAGTTCTCATGGTGACAGTGCCTATGGTGACAATGCTCATGTTGACAGTGCCCACTGTGACAGTGCTCACGGTGACAGTGCCCTTGGTGATAGTGCTTATGGTGATAGTGCTCATTGGGACTGTTTGCATGGTGACAGTGCCCATGTTGAAAGTGCCCATGGTGACAGTACCCATGGTGACAGTGCCCATGGTGACAGTGCTCAAGTTGAGATTGCCCATGGTGACCATTCCCATGGTGACAGTTCCCATGGTGATAGTGCTCATGGTAACAGTGCTCATGTTGACAGTGCACATGGTGACAATGCCCACACTGACATTGCTCACGGTGATAGTGCTCATGGTGATAATGCCCATTGTAATAGTGCTCACGGTGACAGTGCCCATGTTGATATTGCTGCAGGTGACACTGCCCATGGTGATAGTGCTCACGGTGATAGTGCTCATGGTAATAGTGCTCATGGTGACACTACCCATGGTGACAGTGCCCATGGTGACACTGCCCATTGTGACATTTCCCATGGTGACAGTGCTCATGGTGAGAGTTCCCATGGTGACAGTGCACATGGTGACAGTTCCCATGGTGACAGTGCCGACGTTGACATTGCTCATGGTGACAGTGCTCACGGTGACAGTGACTTTGGTGATAGTACCCATGGTAAGAGAGGTCACAGTGACAGTGCCCATGGTGATATTGCTCACGGTGACACTGCCCATGGTGATAGTGCTCACAGTGATATTGCTCATGGTGACAGTTCCCATGGTTACAGTGCCCATGGTGACAGTGCTCATGGTGACAGTGCCCACGGTGACTATGCTCATGGTGACAGTGCTCACAGAGATACTGCTCATGGTGACAGTTCGCATGGCGACAGGGCCCATGTTAAAAGTGCCCATGGTGACAATGCTCATGGTGACACTGCCCATGGTGACTGTGCTGATGTTCACGGTGTACATGGTTGGAGTTCCCATGGTGAAATTCCTTATGGTGGCATTGCCCATGATGTTAGTGCTCATGGTGAATGTGTCCATGGTGACAGTGCCTATGGTGACAGTGCCCATGGTGACATTTCCCCGGGTGACAGTGCTCATACTGACAGTTCCCATGGTGACAGTGCCCATGGTGACAGTGCTAATGTTGACACTGCCCACGGTGACAGTGCTCATGGTGACAGTGTCCTTGGTGACAGTACCCATGGTAATAGTGCTCACGGTGACAGTGCCCACGGTGATATTGCTCATGGTGACACTGCCCATGGTGATAGTGCCAACGGTTACAGTTCTCATGGTGACAGTGCCCATGGTGACAGTGCTCACGTTGACAGTGCCCACGGTGACTATGCTCATGGTGACAGTGCTCACAGAGATACTGCTCATGGTGACAGTTCGCATGGCGACAGGGCCCATGTTAAAAGTGCCCATGGTGACAATGCTCATGGTGACACTGCCCATGGTGACTGTGCTGATGTTCACGGTGTACATGGTTGGAGTTCCCATGGTGAAATTCCTTATGGTGGCATTGCCCATGATGTTAGTGCTCATGGTGAATGTGTCCATGGTGACAGTGCCTATGGTGACAGTGCCCATGGTGACATTTCCCCGGGTGACAGTGCTCATACTGACAGTTCCCATGGTGACAGTGCCCATGGTGACAGTGCTAATGTTGACACTGCCCACGGTGACAGTGCTCATGGTGACAGTGTCCTTGGTGACAGTACCCATGGTAATAGTGCTCACGGTGACAGTGCCCATGGTGATATTGCTCATGGTGACACTGCCCATGGTGATAGTGCCAACGGTTACAGTTCTCATGGTGACAGTGCCCATGGTGACAGTGCCCACGCTGGCAGTGCTCATGGTGACAGTGATCACAGTGACAGTGCCCATGGTGATATTGTTCACGGTGACACTGCCCAGGGTGATAGTTCTAACGGTGATAGTGCTCATGGTGATAGTTCCCATGGTTACAGTGCTCATGGTGACAGTGCTCACGGTGATAGTGCTCACATTGACAGTGCCCTTGGTGATAGTGCTCACGGTGATAGTACCCACAGTGACAGTTCAAATGATGACAGTTCCCATGGTGACAGTGCCCATGATGACAGTGCTCATGGTGACAGTGTCCACGGTGAGAGTGCTCATGGTGACACTGCTCACGGTAACAGTGCCCTTGGTGATAGTACCCATGTTAATAGTGCTCACGGTGATAGAGCCCACGGTGACATTTCCCATGGTGACAGTGCTCACTTTGACAGTGTACACGATGACAGTGCCCACGGTGACAGTGTTTATGGTGATATTACTAACGGGGACACGGCCCATGTTCATAGTGCTCACGGTGATAGTGCTCATGGTGACAGTTACCATGGTGACAGTGCCCACAGTGACAGTGCTCATGGTGACATTACCCACAGTGACAGTACTCATGGTGACAGTACGCATGGTGACAGTGCCCATGGTGACAGTGCTCATGGTGACACAGCCCATGGTGACTGTGCTAAAGCTGGCGGTGCATATGGTTGGAGTTCCCATGGTGAAATTCCTCATGGTGGCACTGCCCATGATGATAGTGCTCATGGTGACAGTGCCCATGGTGACATTTCCCATGGTGACAGTGCTCATGGTGAGAGTTCCCAGGCCGACCGTGCCCATGATGACAGTGCTCATGTTTACTGTGCCCACGGTGAAAGTGCTCATGGTAACAGTGATCACGGTGACAGTGCCCTTGGTGATAGTCCCCATGGTAACAGTGCTCAATGTGACAGTGCCCATGGTGATATTTCTCACGGTGACACTGCCCATGGTGATAGTGCTCACGGTGATTGTGCTCATGGTGACAGTTCCCATGGTTACAGTGCCCACTGTGACAGTGCCCATGGTGACAGTGCCCACGGTGACAGTGCTCATGGTGACAGTGCTCATGGTGATAGTGCTCACGGTGATAGTGCTCACGGTGACAGTGCCCTTGGTGATAGTGCTCATGGTGATAGTTCTCATGGTGGCAGTTTGCATGGTGACACTGCCCCTGTTGAAAGTGCCCATGGTGACAGTGCTCATGTTGACACTGCCCATGGTGACAGTGCTCATGTTGGAGGTGTACATGGTTGGAGTTCCCATGGTACAACTGTTATGGTGCACTGCCCATGATGATAGTGCTCATGGTGACAGTGTCCATGGTGACAGTGCACATGGTGACAGTGCCTATGGTGAGAGTGCCCATGGTGACAGCGCCCATGGTGACCGTTTCCATGGTGACAGTGCTCATGTTGACAGTGCCCATGGTGACCGTTCCCATGGTGACAGTTCCCATGGTGATAGTGCTCACCGTGATAGTGCCCATTGTGACAGTTCCCATGGATCCAGTGCCCATGGTGACAGTGCTCATTGTGACAGTGCCCTCGGTGATAGAGCTCATGGTGGCATTTCGCATGGTGACAGTGCCCATGACGACAGTGCTCATGGTTACAATGCCCACGGAGACAGTGCTCATGGTTACAGTGCTCACGGTGACAGTGCTCATGGTGACATTGCCCATGGTGACAGTGCTCATGGTGACAGTTCGCATGGTGACAGTGCCCACGGTGATAGTGCTCACAGTGATAATGCTCGCAGTGACAGTGCTCTTGATGATAGTGCTCATGGTTAAAGTTCTCATGGTGAGAGTGCTCATGGTAACACTGACCATCGTGACTGTGCTCATGCTGGCGGTGTACATGGCTGGAGTCCCCATGGTGAAATTTCTTATGCTGGCAGTGCCCATGATGATAGTGCTCATGGTGACAGTGTCCATCGTGAGAGTGCCCATGGTGACAGTGCTCATGGTGACCCTGCCCATGGTGAGAGTTCCCATGGTGATATTTCCCATGTTGACAGTGCTCATGTTGACAGTGCACACGGTGACAGTGTTCATGGTGATATTGCTCAAGGTGACGGTGCCCATGGTTATAGTGCTCACGTTGATAGTGCTCATGGTGACAGTTCCCATGGTGACAGTGCTCATGGTGACATTTCCCATGGTAACAGAGCTCATGATGACAGTGTCCATGGTGACAGTGCCCATGTTGAAAGTGCCCATGGTGACATTGCTCATGGTGACACTGCCATGGTGACTGTGCTCATGCTGGCGGTGTACATGATTGGAGTTCCCATGGTGAAATTCCTCATGGTGGCACTGCCCATGATGACACTGCCCATGGTGACATTTCCCATGGTGACAGTGCTCATGTTGACAGTGCACATGGTGACAGTGCCCACGGTGACATTTCCCATGGTTACAGTGTTCATGGTGATATTGCTCACGGTGACAGTGCCCATGGTTATAGTCCTCACGGTGATAGTGCTCATGGTGACAGTTCCCATGGTGACAGTGCCCACGGTGACAGTGCTCATGGTGACATTGCCCACGGTGACAGTTCTCATGGTAACAGTTCCCATGGTGACAGTGCTCATGTTGATAGTGCCCACGGTGACAGTGCTCATGGTGACAGTGCTCACAATGACAGTGCCCTTGGTGATAGTGCCCATGGTAATAGGGCTCACGGTGACACTGCCCATGGTGATATTGTTCACGGTGACACTGCCCATGGTGATAGAGCTCACGGTGATAGTGCTCACATTGACAGTGCCCTTGGGGATAGTGCTCATGGTAATACTGCTCATGGTGATAGTGCTCATGGCGATAGTTCGCATGGTGACAGTGCCCATGTGGAAAGTGCCCATGGTGGCAGTGCTCATGGTGACACGCCCATGGTGGCTGTGCTCATGCTGGCGGTGTCCATGGTTGGAGTTCCCATGGTGAAATTCCTTATGGTAGCACTGCCCATGATGATAGTGCTCATGGTGACAGTATCCATGGTGACAGTGCCTATGGTGACAGTGTCCATGGTGATAGTGCCCACAGTGACTGTGCTCATTGTGACAGTTTCTATGGTGAGAGTAACCATGATGACAGTGCTCATGGTGACAATGCCCACAGTGACAGTGCTCACGGTGATAGTGCTCACGTTGACATTGCCCTTGGTGATAGTACGCATGGTAATATTGCTCACGGTGACAGTGCCCATGGTGATAGTGCTCATGGTGATAGTGCTCAGGGTGACAGTTCCCATGGTTACAGTGCCCATGGTGACAGTGCTCATGGTGACAGCGCCCGCGGTGACTGTGCTCATGGTGACAGTGCTCACAGACATACTGCTCATGGTGACAGTTCGCATGGCAACAGGGCCCATGTTAAAAGTGCCCATGGTGACAGTGCTCATGTTGGCACTGCCCATGGTGACTGTGCTCATGCTGGTGGTGTACATGGTTGGAGTTCCCATGGTGAAATTCCTTATGGTGGCAATGCCCATGATGATAGTGCTCATGGTGACATTGCCCACGGTGACAGTGCTCATGGTGACAGTTCGCATGTTGACATTGCCCATGGTGACAGTGCTCATGGTGACACAGCCCATGGTGACTGCGCTAAAGCTGGCGGTGTACATGGTTGGAATTCTCATGGTGAAAGTCCTCATGGTGGCACTGCCCATGATGATAGCGCTCACTGTGACAGTGTCCATAGTGACAGTGCCCATGGTGACAGTGCCCATGGTGACATTTCCCATGGTGACTGTGCCCATGGTGACATTTCCCAATGTGACAGTGCTCATGGTGAGAGTTCCCATGGTGACAGTGTTGATGTTGACAGTGCCAATGGTGACAGTGCCCATGGTGACAGTGCCCATGGTGATAGTGTCCATGGTGACAGTGCTCATGTTGACAGTGCCCACGGCGACAGTGCTCATGGTGAGAGTACCCATGGTGACAGTTCTCACCTTGATAGTGCCCATGGTGACCGTTCCCATGGTGACAGTTCCCATGGTGATAGTGCTCACCGTGATAGTGCCCAGGGTGACAGTTCCCATGGATACAGTGCCCATGGTGACAGTTCTCATGGTGACAGTGCCCACGGTGATAGTGCTCATGGTGGCAGTTCGCATGCTGACAGTGCCCATGATGACAGTGCTCATGGTGACAGTGCCCACGGTGACAGTGCTCACAGTGAGAGTGCCCTTGCTGATAGTACCCATGGTAATAGTGCTCACATGAAAGTGCCCATAGTGATATTGCTCACGGTGACACTGCCCATGGTGATAGTGGTCACGGTGACAATGCCCACGGTGATAGTGTTCATGGTGATAGTGCTCATGTTGAGAGTGCTCATGGTGACACTGCCCATGGTGACTGTGATCATGCTGGCGGTGTACATGGTTGGAGTTCCCATGGGGAAATTCCTCATGGTGGCACTGCCCATGATGATAGTGCTCATGGTGACAGTGTCCATCGTGAGAGTGCACTTGGTGACAGTGCTCATGATGACACTGCCCATGGTGACAGTGCCCATGGTGACATTTCCCATGGTGACAGTGCTCATGTTGACAGTGCACAAGGTGACAGTGCCCAAGGTGACATTTCCCATGGTTACAGTGTTAATGGTGATATTGCTCACTGTGACAGTTCCCATGGTTATAGTCCTCACGGTGATAGTGCTCATGGTGACAGTTCCCATGGTGACAGTGTTCATGGTGACAGTTCGCATGGTGACAGTCCCCATGGTGACTGTGCTCATGGTGACACAGCCCATGGTGACTGTTCTAAAGCTGCCGATGTACATGGTTGGAGTTCCCAAGCTGAAATTCCTCATGTTGGCACTGCCCATGATGATAGTGTTCATGGTGACAGTGTCCATGGAGACAGTGCCTATGGTGACAGTGCCCATTGTGATAGTGCTCACGGTGATAGTGCCCACAGTGACAGTTGTAATAGTGACAGTCCCCATGGTGACAGTGTCGATGATGACAGTGCTCATGGTGACAGTGTTCATGGTGATATTGCTCACAGTGACACTGCCCATGGTTATTGTCCTCACGGTGATAGTGCTCATGATGACAGTTCCCATGTTGACAGTGCACACGGTGACAGTGCTCATGGTGACATTGCCCATGGTGACAGTGCTCATGGTAAAAGTTTGCATGGTAACAGTGCCCATGGTGACAGTGCTCATGGTGACACAGCCCATGTTGACAGTGCTAAAGCTGGCAGTGTACGTGGTTGGAGTTCTCATGGTGAAATTCCTCATGGTGGCACTGCCCATGATGATAGTGCTCATGGTGACAGTGCCCATGGTGACATTTCCCATGGTGACAGTGCTCATGGTGAGAGTTCCCATGGTGACAGTGCTCATCTTGAGTGTGCCCATGGTGACCGTTCCCATGGTGACAGTTCCCATGGTGATAGTGCTCATGGTGACAGTGCCCTCGGTGACAGTGCAAATGGTGACATTTCCCATGGTGACAGTGCTCATGTTGACAGTGCACACGGTAACAGTGCCCACGGTGACACTGCTCACGGTGACAGTGCTCATGGTTATAGTGCTCACGGTGATAGTGCTCACGTTGACAGTGTCCTTGGTGATAGTGTTCATGGTAATACTGCTCATGGTGATAGTGCTGGTGGTGATAGTTCGCATGGTGACAGTGCCCATGTTGAAAGTCCCCATGATGGCAGTGCTCATGGTGACACTGCTCATGGTGACTGTGCTCATGCTGGCGGTGTACATGGTTGGAGTTCCCATGGTGAAATTCCTTATGCTGGCAGTGCCCATGATGATAGTGTTCATGGTGACAGTGTCCATGGTGACAGTGCCTATGGTGACAGGGCGCATGGTGACATTTCCCATGGTGACAGTGCCCATGGTTACAGTGCTCATGTTGACACTGCCCACGGTGACAGTGCTCATGGTGACAGTGCTCACAGTGACAGTACCCTAGGTGGTAGTACCCATGGTAATAGTGCTCACTTTGACAGTGCCCATGATGATAGTGCTAATGATGACAGTGCTCATGGTGACAGTTCCCATGGTGACAGTGCTCATGTTGACAGTGCCCACAGTGACAGTGCTCATGGTGGCAGTGCTCACAGTGACAATGCCCATGGTGATAGTGCCCATGGTAATAGTGCTCATGGTGACAGTACCCATGGTGATACTGTTCACGGTGACACTTCCTATGGTGATAGTGCTCACGTTGATAGTGCTCATGGTGACAGTTCCCATGGTTACAGTGCCCATGGTGACAGTGCTACTGGTGACAGTGCCCACGGTGAAAATGCTCATGGTGACAGTGCTCATGGTGATAGTCCTCACGGTGACAGTGCTCACATTGACAGTGCCCTTGGTGATAGTGCACATGGTAATACTGCTCATGGTGAAATTGCTCATGGTGATAGTTCGCATGGTGACAGTGCCCATGTCGAAAGTGCCCATGGTGGCAGTGCTCATGGTGACACTGCCCATGGTGACTGTGCTCATGCTGGGAGTGTACATGGTTGGAGTTCCCATGGTGAAATTCCTTATGGTGGCACTGCCCATGATGATAGTGTTCATGGTGACATTGTCCATGGTGACAGTGCGTATGGTGACAGTGCCCATTGTGATTGTGCTCACGGTGATAGTGCCCACAGTGACAGTGCTAATGGTGACAGTCCCCATGGTGACAGTTCCCATGATGACAGTGCTCATGGTGACAGTGCCCACGGTGACAGTGCTCATGGTCACAGTGCTCACGGTGACAGTGCTCACGGTGACAGTGACCTTGGTGATAGTATCCTTGTTAATAGTGCTCACGGTGACAGTGCCCATGGTGATATTGCTCACGGTGACACTGCCCATGGTGATAGTGCTCATGGTGACGGTTCCCAAGGTTACAGTGCCCATGGTGACAGTGCTCATGGTGACAGTGCCCATGGTGATTATGCTCATGGAGACCGTGCTCACGGTGATAGTGCTCATGGTGACAGTTCGCATGCTGACAGGGCCCATGTTGAAAGTGCCCATGGTGACAGTGCTCATGGTGATAATGCCCATGGTGAATGTGCTCATGCTGGCTGTGTACCTGGTTGGAATTCCGATGGTGAAATTCTTCATGGTAGCACTGCCCATGATGATAGTGCCCATGATGAAAGTGGTCATGGTGACAGTGCTCATGGTGACACTGCCCATGGTAACAGAACTCAGGATGACAGTGTCCATGGTGACAGTGCACATGGTGACAGTGGCCATGTTGAAATTGCCCATGGTAACAGTTCTCATGGTGACACTGCCCATAGTGACTGTGCTCATGCTGGCGGTGTAGAAGGTTGGAGTTCCCATGGTGAAATTCCTCATGGTGGCACTACCCATGATAATGGTGCTCATGGTGACAGTGTACATCGTGAGAGTGCCCATGGTAACAATGCTAATGGTGACACTGCCCATGGTGACAGTGCCCAAGGTGATATTTCCCATGGTGACAGTGCTCATTTTGACAGTGCACACGGTGACAGTGCCCACAGTGACAGTGCTCACGGTGATAATGTTAATGGTAATATTGCTCATGGTGACACTGCCCATGGTTATAGTGCTCACGGTGATAGTGTTCATGGTGACAGTTCCCATGGTGAAAGTGCTCATGGTGACATTGCCCACGGTGACAGTGCTCATGGTGAGAGTTCGCATGGTGACAGTGCCCATGGTTACAATGCTCATGGTCACACAACCCATGGTGACTGTGCTAAAGCTGGCGGTGTACATGGTTGGAGTTCCGATGGTGAAATTGCTCATGGTAGCACTGCCCATAATGATAGTGCTCATGGTGACAGTGTCCATGGTGACAGTGCCTATGGTGACAGAGCCCATTGTGATAGTGTTCACGGTGATAGTGCCCACAGTGACAGTGCTCATGGTGACAGTTCCTATGGTGACACTGCCCATGATGACAGTGCTCATGGTGACAGTGTCCATGGTGACAGTGCCTATGGTGACAGAGCCCATTGTGATAGTGTTCACGGTGATAGTGCCCACAGTGACAGTGCTCATGGTGACAGTTCCTATGGTGACACTGCCCATGATGACAGTGCTCATGGTGACAGTGCCCACGGTGACAGTGCTCATTGTGACACTGCTCACGGTAAAAGTGCCCTTGGTGATAGTACCCATGTTAATAGTGCTCACGGTGACAGTTCACATGGTGACAGTGCCCATTTTGAATGTGCCCATGGTGGCAGTGCCCATGGTGACAGTGCTCATGGTGAGAGTTCCCATGGTGACAGTGCTCATGTTCACAGTGCCCATGGTGAGAGTGTCCATGGTCAACAGTGCCCATGGTGAGAGTGCCCATGGTGACAGTGCCCATGGTGACAGTGCTCATGGTGACAGTGCTCAAGGTGGCCATATCCATGGTGGGAATTCCCATGGTGAAAGTTCTCATGGTGGCAGTGCCCATGATGACAGTGCGCATTGTGACAGTGCACATGCTGAGAGTGCCCATGGTGACATTTCCCATGGTGACAGTGTTCATGGTAAGACTTACCATGGTGACAGTGCTCATGTTCACAGTGCCCATGGTGACAGTGTCCATGGTCAACAGTGCCCATGGTGAGAGTGCCCATGGTGACAGTGCCCATGGTGACAGTGCTCATGGTGACAGTGCTCAAGGTGGCCATATCCATGGTGGGAATTCCCATGGTGAAAGTTCTCATGGTGGCAGTGCCCATGATGACAGTGCGCATTGTGACAGTGCACATGGTGAGAGTGCCCATGGTGACATTTCCCTTGGAGACAATGCTTATGGTGAGAGTGGCCATGGTGACACTGGCCATAGTGACAGTGCTCATGGTGAGAGTTCCCATGGTGACAGTGCTCATGTTGAGAGTGCCCATGGTGACCATTCCCATGGTGACAGTTCTCATGGTGATAGTGCTCATGGTGACAGTGCTCATGGGGACAGTGCACACGGTGACAGTGCCCACGGTGACAGTGCTCACGGTGATAGTGCTCATGGTGATATTGCCCATGGTAATAGTGCTCATGTTGACAGTGCCCATGGTGATATTGCTCATGGTGACACTACACATGGTGATAGTGCTCACGGTGATAGTGCTCACGGTGACAGTGCCCTTGGTGAAAGTGCTCTTGGTGATAGTGCTCATGGTAATAGTGCACATGGTGACACTGCCCATGGTGACAGTGCCCATGGTGACACTGCCCATAGTCACATTTCCCATGGTGACAGTGCTCATGTTGACAGTGCCCATGGTGACAGTGACCATGGTGAGTGTGCCCATGGTGACAGTGTCCATGGTGACAGTGCTCACCTTGACAGTGCCTTTGGTGATAGTACCCATGTTAATATTGCTCACGGTTACAGTGCCCATGGTGATAGTGCTCATGGTGATAGTGCTCATGGTGACAGTTACCTTGGTGATAGTGCTCATGGTGATAGTGCTCATGGTGATAGTTCGCATGGTGACAGTGCCCATGTTGAAAGTCTCCATGAAGGCAGTGCTCATGGTGACACTGCCCATGGTGACTGTGCTCTTGCTGGCGGTGTACATGTTTGGAGTTCTCATGGTGAAATTCCTTATGGTGGCACTGCCCATGATGATAGTGTTCATCGTGACAATGTCCATGGTGACAGTGCCTATGGTGACAGTGCCCATTGTGATAGTGCTCACGGTGATAGTGCCCTCAGTGACAGTTCTAATGGTGACAGTTCCCACGGTGACATTGCTCATGGTGACAGTGCTCACGGTGACAGTAACCTTGGTGATAGTACCCATGGTAATAGAGGTCACGGTGACAGTGCCCATGGTGATATTGCTCACGGTGACACTGCCCATGGTGATAGTGCTCACGGTGATAGTGCTCAGGGTGACAGTTCCCATGGTTACAGTGCCCATGGTGACAGTGCTCATGGTGACAGTGCCCGCGGTGACTGTGCTCATGGTGACAGTGCTCACAGACATACTGCTCATGGTGACAGTTCGCATGGCAACAGGGCCCATGTTAAAAGTGCCCATGGTGACAGTGCTCATGTTGGCACTGCCCATGGTGACTGTGCTCATGCTGGTGGTGTACATGGTTGGAGTTCCCATGGTGAAATTCCTTATGGTGGCAATGCCCATGATGATAGTGCTCATGGTGACATTGCCCACGGTGACAGTGCTCATGGTGACAGTTCGCATGTTGACATTGCCCATGGTGACAGTGCTCATGGTGACACAGCCCATGGTGACTGCACTAAAGCTGGCGGTGTACATGGTTGGAATTCTCATGGTGAAATTCCTCATGGTGGCACTGCCCATGATGATAGCGCTCACTGTGACAGTGTCCATAGTGACAGTGCCCATGGTGACAGTGCCCATGGTGACATTTCCCATGGTGACTGTGCCCATGGTGACATTTCCCAATGTGACAGTGCTCATGGTGAGAGTTCCCATGGTGACAGTGTTGATGTTGACAGTGCCAATGGTGACAGTGCCCATGGTGACAGTGCCCATGGTGATAGTGTCCATGGTGACAGTGCTCATGTTGACAGTGCCCACGGCGACAGTGCTCATGGTGAGAGTACCCATGGTGACAGTTCTCACCTTGATAGTGCCCATGGTGACTGTTCCCATGGTGACAGTTCCCATGGTGATAGTGCTCACCGTGATAGTGCCCAGGGTGACAGTTCCCATGGATACAGTGCCCATGGTGACAGTTCTCATGGTGACAGTGCCTATGGTGACAATGCTCATGTTGACAGTGCCCACTGTGACAGTGCTCACGGTGACAGTGCCCTTGGTGATAGTGCTTATGGTGATAGTGCTCATTGAGACTGTTTGCATGGTGACAGTGCCCATGTTGAAAGTGCCCATGGTGACAGTACTCATGGTGACAGTGTCCATGGTGACAGTGCTCAAGTTGAGATTGCCCATGGTGACCATTCCCATGGTGACAGTTCCCATGGTGATAGTGCTCATGGTAACAGTGCTCATGTTGACACTGCACATGGTGACAATGCCCACACTGACATTGCTCACGGTGATAGTGCTCATGGTGATAATGCCCATTGTAATAGTGCTCACGGTGACAGTGCCCATGTTGATATTGCTGCAGGTGACACTGCCCATGGTGATAGTGCTCACGGTGATAGTGCTCATGGTAATAGTGCTCATGGTGACACTACCCATGGTGACAGTGCCCATGGTGACACTGCTCATAGTGACAATTCCCATGGTGACAGTGCTCATGGTGAGAGTTCCCATGGTGACAGTGCACATGGTGACAGTTCCCATGGTGACAGTGCCCACGTTGACATTGCTCATGGTGACAGTGCTCACGGTGACAGTGACTTTGGTGATAGTACCCATGGTAATAGAGGTCACAGTGACAGTGCCCATGGTGATATTGCTCACGGTGACACTGCCCATGGTGATAGTGCTCACAGTGATAGTGCTCATGGTGACATTTCCCATGGTTACAGTGCCCATGGTGACAGTGCTCATGGTGACAGTGCCCACGGTGACTATGCTCATGGTGACAGTGCTCACAGAGATACTGCTCATGGTGACAGTTCGCATGGCGATAGGGCCCATGTTAAAAGTGCCCATGGTGACAATGCTCATGGTGGCAATGCCCATGGTGACTGTGCTCATGCTGGTGTTGTACATGGTTGGAGTTCCCATGGTGAAATTCCTTATGGTGGCAATGCCCATGATGATAGTGTTCATCGTGACAATGTCCATGGTGACAGTGCCTATGGTGACAGTGCCCATTGTGATAGTGCTCACGGTGATAGTGCCCTCAGTGACAGTTCTAATGGTGACAGTGTCCATGGTGACAGTGCCCATGGTGACATTTCCCATCTTGACAGTGCTAATGGTGAGAGTTCCCATGATGAAAATGCTCATGTTGACAATGCCCAAGGTGCCAGTGCTCATGACGACAGTGTCCAGGGTGACAATTCTCATGGTGACAGTGCTCACAGTGATAGTGCTCATGGTGATAGTGCTCCCGCTGACAGTGCCCTTGGTGATGGTGCTCATGGTAATACTGCTGATGGTGATAGTGCTCATGGTGACGGTATGCATGTTGAGAGTGCCCATGTTGAAAGTGCCCATGGTGACAGTGTTCATGGTGATATTGCTCACGGTGACAGTGCCCAAGGTTATAGTGCTCACGGTGATAGTGCTCATGGTGACAGTTCCCATGTTGACAGTGCCCACGGTTACAGTGCTCATGGTGACATTGCCCATGGTGACTGTGTTCATGGTGACAGTTGGCATGGTGACAGTGCCCATGGTGACAGTGCTCATGGTGACACTGCCCATGGTGACTCCGCTAAAGCTGGTGGTGTACATGGTTGTACTTCCCATGGTGAAATTCCTCATGGTGGCACTGCCCATGATGATAGTGTTCATGGTGACAATGTCCATGGTGACATTGCCTATGGTGACAGTTCCCATTGTGATAGTGCTCACGGTGACAATGCTCATGGTGACAGTGCTCATTGTGATATTGCTCACGGTGATAGTGCTCACATTGACAATGCCCTTGGTGATAGTGCTCATGGTAATACTGCTCATGGTGATAGTGCTCATGGTGATAGTTCGTATGGTGACAGTGCCCATGTTGAAAGTCCCCATGATGGCAGTGCTCATGGTGACATTGCCCATGGTGACTGTGCTCATGCTGGCAGTGTACATGGTTGGAGTTCCCATGGTGAAATTCCTTATGGTGGCACTGCCCATGGTGATAGTGTTCATGGTGACAGTGTCCATGGTGACAGTGCCCATGATGACAGTGCTCATGGTGACAGTGCCCACGGTGACAGTGCTCATGGTGACAGTGCTCACGGTGACAGTGCCCTTGGTGATAATACCCATGTTAATAGTGCTCACAGTGACAGTGCCCATGGTGATTTTGCTCACGGTGACACTACCCATGGTGATAGTGCTCATGGTGATAGTGCTCATGGTGACAGTTCCCATGGTAACTGTGCCCATGGTGACAGTGCTCATGGCGACAGTGCCCACGGTGACTATGCTCATGGAGACAGTGCTCATGGTGATAGTGCTCATGGTGACAGTTCACATGGTGACAGAGCCCATGTTGAAAGTGCCCATGGTGACAGTGCTCATGGTGGCACTGCCCATGGTGACTGTGCTCATGCTTGCGGTGTACCTGGTTGGAGTTCCGATGGTGAAATTCCTCATGGTAGCACTGCCCATAATGATAGTGCTCATGGTGACAGTGTCCATGGTGACAGTGCCTATGGTGACAGTGCCCATTGTGATAGTGCTCATAGTGACAGTGCCCACTGTGACAGTGCTCACGGTGACAGTGCCCTTGGTGATAGTGCTCATGGTGATAGTGCTCATGGTGACAGTTCGCATGGTGACAGTGCCCATGTTGAAATTGCCGATGGTGACAGTACCCATGGTGAGAGTGCTCATGGTGAAGGTTCCCACTGTGACAGTGCTCATGGTGACAGTGCTCATGGTGACAGTGCTCAGGGTGAGAGTGCTCACGATGATAGTGCTCACGGTGACAGTTCCCTTGGTGATAGTGCTCATGGTGATAGTGCCCATGGTGACACTGCCCATGGTGATATTGCTCACGGTGACACTGCCCATGGTAATAGTGCTCATGGTGATAGTGCTCACGTTGACAGTGCCTTTGGTGATAGTGCTCATGGTGACACTGCCCATGGTGACAGTTCACATGCTGATAGTGCCCATGTTGAAAGTTCCCACGGTGACAGTGCTCATGGTGATAATGCCCATGGTGACTGTGCTCATGCTGGCGGTGTACAGGGTTGGTGTTCCCATGTTGAAATTACTCATGGTGGCACTGCCCAGGATGATAGTGTACATGGTGACAGTGTCCATGGTGACAGTGCCAATGGTGACAGTGCTCACGGTGACACTGCCCATGGTGACATTTCACAAGGTGACAGTGCCCATGTTGAAAGTGCTCATGGTGACAGTGACCATGGTGACATTTCCCATGTTGACAGTGTCCATTGTGATAGTGCCCATGGTGACAGTGCCCATGGTGACAGTGCTCATGTTGACAGTGCCCATGGTGACAGTGCCCTTGGTGACAATACCCATAGTGACATTTCCAATTGTGACAGTCCTCATAGTGAGAGTTCCCATGGCGACAGTGCTGATGGATGACAGTGCTCATGTTGACAGTGCCCATGGGGACAATGCTGATGGATACAGTGTCCATGGTGATAGTGCTCCTCGGGACCGTGTAGATGGTTACAGTGCCCATGGTGACATTTTCCACAGTGACAGTGCCCATGGTGAGAGTGCCGATGGAGACAGTGTCCATAGTGACAGTTCCCATGGTGACAGTGCTCATGGTGACACTTCCCATGGTGAACAGTGTCCATGGTGACATTTCCGATGGAGACAGTGCTCCTGGTGAGAGTTCCCATGCTGACAGTGCTCACGTTGACAGTGCCCATGGTGACAGTTCCCATGTTGACACTTCCCATGGTGATATTGCTCATGGTGACAGTGCACATGGTGACATAGCCCACGGTGACAGTGCTCACGGTGATAGTGCTCATGGTAATAGTGCTCGTGTTGACACTACCGATGGTGACAGTGCACATGGTGACACTGCCCATAGTGACATTTCCCATGGTGACAGTGCTCATGGTGAGAGTTCCCATGGTGACAGTGCACATGGTGACAGTGCCCATGGTGATAGTGCTCACTGTGACAGTTCTCACTGTGGCAGTGCCAATGGTTACAGTGCGCATGGTGACCTTTCCCATGGTGACAGTTCCCATGGTGATAGTGCTCACCGTGATAGTGCCAATGGTGACAGTTACCATGGATACAGTGCCTATGGTGACAGTGCTCATGGTGACAGTGCCCACTGTGATAGTGCTCAGGGTGGCAGTTCGCATGGTGACAGTGGCCATGATGACAGTGCTCATGGTGGCAATGCCCACAGTGACAGTGCTCATGGTGATAGTGCTCACGATGACAGTGCCTTTGGTGATAGTATCCATGGTAATAGTTCTCAATGTGACAGTGCCCATGGAGATAGTGCTCATGGTGATGGTGCTCATGGTAATAGTGCTCATGGTGACACTGCCCATGGTGACAGTGCCCATGGTGACACTGCCCATAGTGACATTTCCCATGGTGGCAGTGCTCATGGTGACAGTTCCCATGGGGACAGTGCTCATGGTGACAGTGCCCATGGTGACAGTGTCCATGGTGACAGTGCCTATGGTGAGAGTGCCCATGGTGACAGTGTGCATGGTGACAGTGCTCATGTTGAAATTGCCCATGGTGACAGTGCTCATGGTGAGAGTTCCTATGGTGACAATGTTCATGTTGACAATGCCCATGGAGACAGTGCTCATGTTGACAGCGCCCACGGTGACAGTGCTCATGGTTACAGTGCTCACAGTTACAGTGCCCATGGTGATAGTGCCCATAGTAATAGTGCTCACGGTGACAGCATCCATGTTGATATTGTTCATGGTGACACTACCCATGGTGATAGTGCTCACGGTGACAGTGCTCATGAAGACAGTTCCCATGGTTGCAGTGCCCATGGTGACATTGCCCACGGTGACAATGCTCATGGTGACAGTGCTCATGGTGATATTGCTCACGGTGATAGTGCTCACATTGACAATGCCCTTGGTGATAGTGCTCATGGTAATACTGCTCATGGTGATAGTGCTCATGGTGATAGTTCGTATGGTGACAGTGCCCATGTTGAAAGTCCCCATGATGGCAGTGCTCATGGTGACATTGCCCATGGTGACTGTGCTCATGCTGGCAGTGTACATGGTTGGAGTTCCCATGGTGAAATTCCTTATGGTGGCACTGCCCATGGTGATAGTGTTCATGGTGACAGTGTCCATGGTGACAGTGCCCATGATGACAGTGCTCATGGTGACAGTGCCCACGGTGACAGTGCTCATGGTGACAGTGCTCACGGTGACAGTGCCCTTGGTGATAATACCCATGTTAATAGTGCTCACAGTGACAGTGCCCATGGTGATTTTGCTCACGGTGACACTCCCCATGGGGATAGTGCTCATGGTGACAGTTCCCATGGTAACTGTGCCCATGGTGACAGTGCTCATGGCGACAGTGCCCACGGTGACTATGCTCATGGAGACAGTGCTCATGGTGATAGTGCTCATGGTGACAGTTCACATGGTGACAGAGCCCATGTTGAAAGTGCCCATGGTGACAGTGCTCATGGTGGCACTGCCCATGGTGACTGTGCTCATGCTTGCGGTGTACCTGGTTGGAGCTCCGATGGTGAAATTCCTCATGGTAGCACTGCCCATAATGATAGTGCTCATGGTGACAGTGTCCATGGTGACAGTGCCTATGGTGACAGTGCCCATTGTGTTAGTGCTCATAGTGACAGTGCCCACTGTGACAGTGCTCAATGTGACAGTGCTCACGGTGACAGTGCCCTTGGTGATAGTGCTCATGGTGATAGTGCTCATGGTGACAGTTCGCATGGTGACAGTGCCCATGTTGAAATTGCCGATGGTGACAGTACCCATGGTGAGAGTGCTCATGGTAAAAGTTCCCACTGTGATAGTGCTCATGGTGAAAGTGCTCACGGTGACAGTGCCCTTGGTGATAGTGCTCATGGTAATAGTGCACATGGTGACACTGCCCATGGTGACAGTGCCCATGGTGACACTGCCCATAGTGACATTTCCCATGGTGACAGTGCTCATGTTGACAGTGCCCATGGTGACAGTGACCATGGTGAGTGTGCCCATGGTGACAGTGTCCATGGTGACAGTGCTCACCTTGACAGTGCCTTTGGTGATAGTACCCATGTTAATATTGCTCACGGTTACAGTGCCCATGGTGATAGTGCTCATGGTGATAGTGCTCATGGTGACAGTTACCTTGGTGATAGTGCTCATGGTGATAGTGCTCATGGTGATAGTTCGCATGGTGACAGTGCCCATGTTGAAAGTCTCCATGAAGGCAGTGCTCATGGTGACATTGCCCATGGTGACTGTGCTCTTGCTGGCGGTATACATGTTTGGAGTTCTCATGGTGAAATTCCTTATGGTGGCACTGCCCATGATGATAGTGTTCATCGTGACAATGTCCATGGTGACAGTGCCTATGGTGACAGTGCCCATTGTGATAGTGCTCACGGTGATAGTGCCCTCAGTGACAGTTCTAATGGTGACAGTTCCCACGGAGACATTGCTCATGGTGACAGTGCTCACGGTGACAGTAACCTTGGTGATAGTACCCATGGTAATAGAGGTCACGGTGACAGTGCCCATGGTGATATTGCTCACGGTGACACTGCCCATGGTGATAGTGCTCACGGTGATAGTGCTCAGGGTGACAGTTCCCATGGTTACAGTGCCCATGGTGACAGTGCTCATGGTGACAGCGCCCGCGGTGACTGTGCTCATGGTGACAGTGCTCACAGACATACTGCTCATGGTGACAGTTCGCATGGCAACAGGGCCCATGTTAAAAGTGCCCATGGTGACAGTGCTCATGTTGGCACTGCCCATGGTGACTGTGCTCATGCTGGTGGTGTACATGGTTGGAGTTCCCATGGTGAAATTCCTTATGGTGGCAATGCCCATGATGATAGTGCTCATGGTGACATTGCCCACGGTGACAGTGCTCATGGTGACAGTTCGCATGTTGACATTGCCCATGGTGACAGTGCTCATGGTGACACAGCCCATGGTGACTGCGCTAAAGCTGGCGGTGTACATGGTTGGAATTCTCATGGTGAAAGTCCTCATGGTGGCACTGCCCATGATGATAGCGCTCACTGTGACAGTGTCCATAGTGACAGTGCCCATGGTGACAGTGCCCATGGTGACATTTCCCATGGTGACTGTGCCCATGGTGACATTTCCCAATGTGACAGTGCTCATGGTGAGAGTTCCCATGGTGACAGTGTTGATGTTGACAGTGCCAATGGTGACAGTGCCCATGGTGACAGTGCCCATGGTGATAGTGTCCATGGTGACAGTGCTCATGTTGACAGTGCCCACGGCGACAGTGCTCATGGTGAGAGTACCCATGGTGACAGTTCTCACCTTGATAGTGCCCATGGTGACCGTTCCCATGGTGACAGTTCCCATGGTGATAGTGCTCACCGTGATAGTGCCCAGGGTGACAGTTCCCATGGATACAGTGCCCATGGTGACAGTTCTCATGGTGACAGTGCCCACGGTGATAGTGCTCATGGTGGCAGTTCGCATGCTGACAGTGCCCATGATGACAGTGCTCATGGTGACAGTGCCCACGGTGACAGTGCTCACAGTGAGAGTGCCCTTGCTGATAGTACCCATGGTAATAGTGCTCACATGAAAGTGCCCATAGTGATATTGCTCACGGTGACACTGCCCATGGTGATAGTGGTCACGGTGACAATGCCCACGGTGATAGTGTTCATGGTGATAGTGCTCATGTTGAGAGTGCTCATGGTGACACTGCCCATGGTGACTGTGATCATGCTGGCGGTGTACATGGTTGGAGTTCCCATGGGGAAATTCCTCATGGTGGCACTGCCCATGATGATAGTGCTCATGGTGACAGTGTCCATCGTGAGAGTGCACTTGGTGACAGTGCTCATGATGACACTGCCCATGGTGACAGCGCCCATGGTGACATTTCCCATGGTGACAGTGCTCATGTTGACAGTGCACAAGGTGACAGTGCCCAAGGTGACATTTCCCATGGTTACAGTGTTAATGGTGATATTGCTCACTGTGACAGTGCCCATGGTTATAGTCCTCACGGTGATAGTGCTTATGGTGACAGTTCCCATGGTGACAGTGTTCATGGTGACAGTTCGCATGGTGACAGTCCCCATGGTGACAGTGCTCACGGTGACACAGCCCATGGTGACTGTTCTAAAGCTGCCGATGTACATGGTTGGAGTTCCCAAGCTGAAATTCCTCATGTTGGCACTGCCCATGATGATAGTGTTCATGGTGACAGTGTCCATGGAGACAGTGCCTATGGTGACAGTGCCCATTGTGATAGTGCTCACGGTGATAGTGCCCACAGTGACAGTTGTAATAGTGACAGTCCCCATGGTGACAGTGTCGATGATGACAGTGCTCATGGTGACAGTGTTCATGGTGATATTGCTCACGGTGACACTGCCCATGGTTATTGTCCTCACGGTGATAGTGCTCATGATGACAGTTCCCATGTTGACAGTGCACACGGTGACAGTGCTCATGGTGACATTGCCCATGGTGACAGTGCTCATGGTAAAAGTTTGCATGGTAACAGTGCCCATGGTGACAGTGCTCATGGTGACACAGCCCATGTTGACAGTGCTAAAGCTGGCAGTGTACATGGTTGGAGTTCTCATGGTGAAATTCCTCATGGTGGCACTGCCCATGATGATAGTGCTCATGGTGACAGTGCCCATGGTGACATTTCCCATGGTGACAGTGCTCATGGTGAGAGTTCCCATGGTGACAGTGCTCATCTTGAGTGTGCCCATGGTGACCGTTCCCATGGTGACAGTTCCCATGGTGATAGTGCTCATGGTGACAGTGCCCTCGGTGACAGTGCAAATGGTGACATTTCCCATGGTGACAGTGCTCATGTTGACAGTGCACACGGTAACAGTGCCCACGGTGACACTGCTCACGGTGACAGTGCTCATGGTTATAGTGCTCACGGTGATAGTGCTCACGTTGACAGTGTCCTTGGTGATAGTGTTCATGGTAATACTGCTCATGGTGATAGTGCTGGTGGTGATAGTTCGCATGGTGACAGTGCCCATGTTGAAAGTCCCCATGATGGCAGTGCTCATGGTGACACTGCTCATGGTGACTGTGCTCATGCTGGCGGTGTACATGGTTGGAGTTCCCATGGTGAAATTCCTTATGCTGGCAGTGCCCATGATGATAGTGTTCATGGTGACAGTGTCCATGGTGACAGTGCCTATGGTGACAGGGCGCATGGTGACATTTCCCATGGTGACAGTGCCCATGGTTACAGTGCTCATGTTGACACTGCCCACGGTGACAGTGCTCATGGTGACAGTGCTCACAGTGACAGTACCCTAGGTGGTAGTACCCATGGTAATAGTGCTCACTTTGACAGTGCCCATGATGATAGTGCTAATGATGACAGTGCTCATGGTGACAGTTCCCATGGTGACAGTGCTCATGTTGACAGTGCCCACAGTGACAGTGCTCATGGTGGCAGTGCTCACAGTGACAATGCCCATGGTGATAGTGCCCATGGTAATAGTGCTCATGGTGACAGTACCCATGGTGATACTGTTCACGGTGACACTTCCTATGGTGATAGTGCTCACGTTGATAGTGCTCATGGTGACAGTTCCCATGGTTACAGTGCCCATGGTGACAGTGCTACGGGTGACAGTGCCCACGGTGAAAATGCTCATGGTGACAGTGCTCATGGTGATAGTCCTCACGGTGACAGTGCTCACATTGACAGTGCCCTTGGTGATAGTGCACATGGTAATACTGCTCATGGTGAAATTGCTCATGGTGATAGTTCGCATGGTGACAGTGCCCATGTCGAAAGTGCCCATGGTGGCAGTGCTCATGGTGACACTGCTCATGGTGACTGTGCTCATGCTGGGAGTGTACATGGTTGGAGTTCCCATGGTGAAATTCCTTATGGTGGCACTGCCCATGATGATAGTGTTCATGGTGACATTGTCCATGGTGACAGTGCGTATGGTGACAGTGCCCATTGTGATTGTGCTCACGGTGATAGTGCCCACAGTGACAGTGCTAATGGTGACAGTCCCCATGGTGACAGTTCCCATGATGACAGTGCTCATGGTGACAGTGCCCACGGTGACAGTGCTCATGGTCACAGTGCTCACGGTGACAGTGCTCACGGTGACAGTGACCTTGGTGATAGTATCCTTGTTAATAGTGCTCACGGTGACAGTGCCCATGGTGATATTGCTCACGGTGACACTGCCCATGGTGATAGTGCTCATGGTGACGGTTCCCAAGGTTACAGTGCCCATGGTGACAGTGCTCATGGTGACAGTGCCCATGGTGATTATGCTCATGGAGACCGTGCTCACGGTGATAGTGCTCATGGTGACAGTTCGCATGCTGACAGGGCCCATGTTGAAAGTGCCCATGGTGACAGTGCTCATGGTGATAATGCCCATGGTGAATGTGCTCATGCTGGCTGTGTACCTGGTTGGAATTCCGATGGTGAAATTCTTCATGGTAGCACTGCCCATGATGATAGTGCCCATGATGAAAGTGGTCATGGTGACAGTGCTCATGGTGACACTGCCCATGGTAACAGAACTCAGGATGACAGTGTCCATGGTGACAGTGCACATGGTGACAGTGGCCATGTTGAAATTGCCCATGGTAACAGTTCTCATGGTGACACTGCCCATAGTGACTGTGCTCATGCTGGCGGTGTAGAAGGTTGGAGTTCCCATGGTGAAATTCCTCATGGTGGCACTACCCATGATAATGGTGCTCATGGTGACAGTGTACATCGTGAGAGTGCCCATGGTAACAATGCTAATGGTGACACTGCCCATGGTGACAGTGCCCAAGGTGATATTTCCCATGTTGACAGTGCTCATTTTGACAGTGCACACGGTGACAGTGCCCACAGTGACAGTGCTCACGGTGATAATGGTAATGGTAATATTGCTCATGGTGACACTGCCCATGGTTATAGTGCTCACGGTGATAGTGTTCATGGTGACAGTTCCCATGGTGAAAGTGCTCATGGTGACATTGCCCACGGTGACAGTGCTCATGGTGAGAGTTCGCATGGTGACAGTGCCCATGGTTACAATGCTCATGGTCACACAACCCATGGTGACTGTGCTAAAGCTGGCGGTGTACATGGTTGGAGTTCCGATGGTGAAATTGCTCATGGTAGCACTGCCCATAATGATAGTGCTCATGGTGACAGTGTCCATGGTGACAGTGCCTATGGTGACAGAGCCCATTGTGATAGTGTTCACGGTGATAGTGCCCACAGTGACAGTGCTCATGGTGACAGTTCCTATGGTGACACTGCCCATGATGACAGTGCTCATGGTGACAGTGCCCACGGTGACAGTGCTCATTGTGACACTGCTCACGGTAAAAGTGCCCTTGGTGATAGTACCCATGTTAATAGTGCTCACGGTGACAGTTCACATGGTGACAGTGCCCATTTTGAATGTGCCCATGGTGGCAGTGCCCATGGTGACAGTGCTCATGGTGAGAGTTCCCATGGTGACAGTGCTCATGTTCACAGTGCCCATGGTGACAGTGTCCATGGTCAACAGTGCCCATGGTGAGAGTGCCCATGGTGACAGTGCCCATGGTGACAGTGCTCATGGTGACAGTGCTCAAGGTGGCCATATCCATGGTGGGAATTCCCATGGTGAAAGTTCTCATGGTGGCAGTGCCCATGATGACAGTGCGCTTTGTGACAGTGCACATGCTGAGAGTGCCCATGGTGACATTTCCCATGGTGACAGTGTTCATGGTAAGACTTACCATGGTGACAGTGCTCATGTTCACAGTGCCCATGGTGACAGTGTCCATGGTCAACAGTGCCCATGGTGAGAGTGCCCATGGTGACAGTGCCCATGGTGACAGTGCTCATGGTGACAGTGCTCAAGGTGGCCATATCCATGGTGGGAATTCCCATGGTGAAAGTTCTCATGGTGGCAGTGCCCATGATGACAGTGCGCATTGTGACAGTGCACATGGTGAGAGTGCCCATGGTGACATTTCCCTTGGAGACAATGCTTATGGTGAGAGTGGCCATGGTGACACTGGCCATAGTGACAGTGCTCATGGTGAGAGTTCCCATGGTGACAGTGCTCATGTTGAGAGTGCCCATGGTGACCATTCCCATGGTGACAGTTCTCATGGTGATAGTGCTCATGGTGACAGTGCTCATGGGGACAGTGCACACGGTGACAGTGCCCACGGTGACAGTGCTCACGGTGATAGTGCTCATGGTGATATTGCCCATGGTAATAGTGCTCATGTTGACAGTGCCCATGGTGATATTGCTCATGGTGACACTACACATGGTGATAGTGCTCACGGTGATAGTGCTCACGGTGACAGTGCCCTTGGTGAAAGTGCTCTTGGTGATAGTGCTCATGGTAATAGTGCACATGGTGACACTGCCCATGGTGACAGTGCCCATGGTGACACTGCCCATAGTGACATTTCCCATGGTGACAGTGCTCATGTTGACAGTGCCCATGGTGACAGTGACCATGGTGAGTGTGCCCATGGTGACAGTGTCCATGGTGACAGTGCTCACCTTGACAGTGCCTTTGGTGATAGTACCCATGTTAATATTGCTCACGGTTACAGTGCCCATGGTGATAGTGCTCATGGTGATAGTGCTCATGGTGACAGTTACCTTGGTGATAGTGCTCATGGTGATAGTGCTCATGGTGATAGTTCGCATGGTGACAGTGCCCATGTTGAAAGTCTCCATGAAGGCAGTGCTCATGGTGACACTGCCCATGGTGACTGTGCTCTTGCTGGCGGTGTACATGTTTGGAGTTCTCATGGTGAAATTCCTTATGGTGGCACTGCCCATGATGATAGTGTTCATCGTGACAATGTCCATGGTGACAGTGCCTATGGTGACAGTGCCCATTGTGATAGTGCTCACGGTGATAGTGCCCTCAGTGACAGTTCTAATGGTGACAGTTCCCACGGTGACATTGCTCATGGTGACAGTGCTCACGGTGACAGTAACCTTGGTGATAGTACCCATGGTAATAGAGGTCACGGTGACAGTGCCCATGGTGATATTGCTCACGGTGACACTGCCCATGGTGATAGTGCTCACGGTGATAGTGCTCAGGGTGACAGTTCCCATGGTTACAGTGCCCATGGTGACAGTGCTCATGGTGACAGTGCCCGCGGTGACTGTGCTCATGGTGACAGTGCTCACAGACATACTGCTCATGGTGACAGTTCGCATGGCAACAGGGCCCATGTTAAAAGTGCCCATGGTGACAGTGCTCATGTTGGCACTGCCCATGGTGACTGTGCTCATGCTGGTGGTGTACATGGTTGGAGTTCCCATGGTGAAATTCCTTATGGTGGCAATGCCCATGATGATAGTGCTCATGGTGACATTGCCCACGGTGACAGTGCTCATGGTGACAGTTCGCATGTTGACATTGCCCATGGTGACAGTGCTCATGGTGACACAGCCCATGGTGACTGCGCTAAAGCTGGTGGTGTACATGGTTGGAATTCTCATGGTGAAATTCCTCATGGTGGCACTGCCCATGATGATAGCGCTCACTGTGACAGTGTCCATAGTGACAGTGCCCATGGTGACAGTGCCCATGGTGACATTTCCCATGGTGACTGTGCCCATGGTGACATTTCCCAATGTGACAGTGCTCATGGTGAGAGTTCCCATGGTGACAGTGTTGATGTTGACAGTGCCAATGGTGACAGTGCCCATGGTGACAGTGCCCATGGTGATAGTGTCCATGGTGACAGTGCTCATGTTGACAGTGCCCACGGCGACAGTGCTCATGGTGAGAGTACCCATGGTGACAGTTCTCACCTTGATAGTGCCCATGGTGACTGTTCCCATGGTGACAGTTCCCATGGTGATAGTGCTCACCGTGATAGTGCCCAGGGTGACAGTTCCCATGGATACAGTGCCCATGGTGACAGTTCTCATGGTGACAGTGCCTATGGTGACAATGCTCATGTTGACAGTGCCCACTGTGACAGTGCTCACGGTGACAGTGCCCTTGGTGATAGTGCTTATGGTGATAGTGCTCATTGGGACTGTTTGCATGGTGACAGTGCCCATGTTGAAAGTGCCCATGGTGACAGTACCCATGGTGACAGTGCCCATGGTGACAGTGCTCAAGTTGAGATTGCCCATGGTGACCATTCCCATGGTGACAGTTCCCATGGTGATAGTGCTCATGGTAACAGTGCTCATGTTGACAGTGCACATGGTGACAATGCCCACACTGACATTGCTCACGGTGATAGTGCTCATGGTGATAATGCCCATTGTAATAGTGCTCACGGTGACAGTGCCCATGTTGATATTGCTGCAGGTGACACTGCCCATGGTGATAGTGCTCACGGTGATAGTGCTCATGGTAATAGTGCTCATGGTGACACTACCCATGGTGACAGTGCCCATGGTGACACTGCCCATTGTGACATTTCCCATGGTGACAGTGCTCATGGTGAGAGTTCCCATGGTGACAGTGCACATGGTGACAGTTCCCATGGTGACAGTGCCGACGTTGACATTGCTCATGGTGACAGTGCTCACGGTGACAGTGACTTTGGTGATAGTACCCATGGTAAGAGAGGTCACAGTGACAGTGCCCATGGTGATATTGCTCACGGTGACACTGCCCATGGTGATAGTGCTCACAGTGATATTGCTCATGGTGACAGTTCCCATGGTTACAGTGCCCATGGTGACAGTGCTCATGGTGACAGTGCCCACGGTGACTATGCTCATGGTGACAGTGCTCACAGAGATACTGCTCATGGTGACAGTTCGCATGGCGACAGGGCCCATGTTAAAAGTGCCCATGGTGACAATGCTCATGGTGACACTGCCCATGGTGACTGTGCTGATGTTCACGGTGTACATGGTTGGAGTTCCCATGGTGAAATTCCTTATGGTGGCATTGCCCATGATGTTAGTGCTCATGGTGAATGTGTCCATGGTGACAGTGCCTATGGTGACAGTGCCCATGGTGACATTTCCCCGGGTGACAGTGCTCATACTGACAGTTCCCATGGTGACAGTGCCCATGGTGACAGTGCTAATGTTGACACTGCCCACGGTGACAGTGCTCATGGTGACAGTGTCCTTGGTGACAGTACCCATGGTAATAGTGCTCACGGTGACAGTGCCCACGGTGATATTGCTCATGGTGACACTGCCCATGGTGATAGTGCCAACGGTTACAGTTCTCATGGTGACAGTGCCCATGGTGACAGTGCTCACGTTGACAGTGCCCACGGTGACTATGCTCATGGTGACAGTGCTCACAGAGATACTGCTCATGGTGACAGTTCGCATGGCGACAGGGCCCATGTTAAAAGTGCCCATGGTGACAATGCTCATGGTGACACTGCCCATGGTGACTGTGCTGATGTTCACGGTGTACATGGTTGGAGTTCCCATGGTGAAATTCCTTATGGTGGCATTGCCCATGATGTTAGTGCTCATGGTGAATGTGTCCATGGTGACAGTGCCTATGGTGACAGTGCCCATGGTGACATTTCCCCGGGTGACAGTGCTCATACTGACAGTTCCCATGGTGACAGTGCCCATGGTGACAGTGCTAATGTTGACACTGCCCACGGTGACAGTGCTCATGGTGACAGTGTCCTTGGTGACAGTACCCATGGTAATAGTGCTCACGGTGACAGTGCCCATGGTGATATTGCTCATGGTGACACTGCCCATGGTGATAGTGCCAACGGTTACAGTTCTCATGGTGACAGTGCCCATGGTGACAGTGCCCACGCTGGCAGTGCTCATGGTGACAGTGATCACAGTGACAGTGCCCATGGTGATATTGTTCACGGTGACACTGCCCAGGGTGATAGTTCTAACGGTGATAGTGCTCATGGTGATAGTTCCCATGGTTACAGTGCTCATGGTGACAGTGCTCACGGTGATAGTGCTCACATTGACAGTGCCCTTGGTGATAGTGCTCACGGTGATAGTACCCACAGTGACAGTTCAAATGATGACAGTTCCCATGGTGACAGTGCCCATGATGACAGTGCTCATGGTGACAGTGTCCACGGTGAGAGTGCTCATGGTGACACTGCTCACGGTAACAGTGCCCTTGGTGATAGTACCCATGTTAATAGTGCTCACGGTGATAGAGCCCACGGTGACATTTCCCATGGTGACAGTGCTCACTTTGACAGTGTACACGATGACAGTGCCCACGGTGACAGTGTTTATGGTGATATTACTAACGGGGACACGGCCCATGTTCATAGTGCTCACGGTGATAGTGCTCATGGTGACAGTTACCATGGTGACAGTGCCCACAGTGACAGTGCTCATGGTGACATTACCCACAGTGACAGTACTCATGGTGACAGTACGCATGGTGACAGTGCCCATGGTGACAGTGCTCATGGTGACACAGCCCATGGTGACTGTGCTAAAGCTGGCGGTGCATATGGTTGGAGTTCCCATGGTGAAATTCCTCATGGTGGCACTGCCCATGATGATAGTGCTCATGGTGACAGTGCCCATGGTGACATTTCCCATGGTGACAGTGCTCATGGTGAGAGTTCCCAGGCCGACCGTGCCCATGATGACAGTGCTCATGTTTACTGTGCCCACGGTGAAAGTGCTCATGGTAACAGTGATCACGGTGACAGTGCCCTTGGTGATAGTCCCCATGGTAACAGTGCTCAATGTGACAGTGCCCATGGTGATATTTCTCACGGTGACACTGCCCATGGTGATAGTGCTCACGGTGATTGTGCTCATGGTGACAGTTCCCATGGTTACAGTGCCCACTGTGACAGTGCCCATGGTGACAGTGCCCACGGTGACAGTGCTCATGGTGACAGTGCTCATGGTGATAGTGCTCACGGTGATAGTGCTCACGGTGACAGTGCCCTTGGTGATAGTGCTCATGGTGATAGTTCTCATGGTGGCAGTTTGCATGGTGACACTGCCCCTGTTGAAAGTGCCCATGGTGACAGTGCTCATGTTGACACTGCCCATGGTGACAGTGCTCATGTTGGAGGTGTACATGGTTGGAGTTCCCATGGTACAACTGTTATGGTGCACTGCCCATGATGATAGTGCTCTTGGTGACAGTGTCCATGGTGACAGTGCCTATGGTGAGAGTGCCCATGGTGACAGCGCCCATGGTGACCGTTTCCATGGTGACAGTGCTCATGTTGACAGTGCCCATGGTGACCGTTCCCATGGTGACAGTTCCCATGGTGATAGTGCTCACCGTGATAGTGCCCATTGTGACAGTTCCCATGGATCCAGTGCCCATGGTGACAGTGCTCATTGTGACAGTGCCCTCGGTGATAGAGCTCATGGTGGCATTTCGCATGGTGACAGTGCCCATGACGACAGTGCTCATGGTTACAATGCCCACGGAGACAGTGCTCATGGTTACAGTGCTCACGGTGACAGTGCTCATGGTGACATTGCCCATGGTGACAGTGCTCATGGTGACAGTTCGCATGGTGACAGTGCCCACGGTGATAGTGCTCACAGTGATAATGCTCGCAGTGACAGTGCTCTTGATGATAGTGCTCATGGTTAAAGTTCTCATGGTGAGAGTGCTCATGGTAACACTGACCATCGTGACTGTGCTCATGCTGGCGGTGTACATGGCTGGAGTCCCCATGGTGAAATTTCTTATGCTGGCAGTGCCCATGATGATAGTGCTCATGGTGACAGTGTCCATCGTGAGAGTGCCCATGGTGACAGTGCTCATGGTGACCCTGCCCATGGTGAGAGTTCCCATGGTGATATTTCCCATGTTGACAGTGCTCATGTTGACAGTGCACACGGTGACAGTGTTCATGGTGATATTGCTCAAGGTGACGGTGCCCATGGTTATAGTGCTCACGTTGATAGTGCTCATGGTGACAGTTCCCATGGTGACAGTGCTCATGGTGACATTTCCCATGGTAACAGAGGTCATGATGACAGTGTCCATGGTGACAGTGCCCATGTTGAAAGTGCCCATGGTGACATTGCTCATGGTGACACTGCCATGGTGACTGTGCTCATGCTGGCGGTGTACATGATTGGAGTTCCCATGGTGAAATTCCTCATGGTGGCACTGCCCATGATGACACTGCCCATGGTGACATTTCCCATGGTGACAGTGCTCATGTTGACAGTGCACATGGTGACAGTGCCCACGGTGACATTTCCCATGGTTACAGTGTTCATGGTGATATTGCTCACGGTGACAGTGCCCATGGTTATAGTCCTCACGGTGATAGTGCTCATGGTGACAGTTCCCATGGTGACAGTGCCCACGGTGACAGTGCTCATGGTGACATTGCCCACGGTGACAGTTCTCATGGTAACAGTTCCCATGGTGACAGTGCTCATGTTGATAGTGCCCACGGTGACAGTGCTCATGGTGACAGTGCTCACAATGACAGTGCCCTTGGTGATAGTGCCCATGGTAATAGGGCTCACGGTGACACTGCCCATGGTGATATTGTTCACGGTGACACTGCCCATGGTGATAGAGCTCACGGTGATAGTGCTCACATTGACAGTGCCCTTGGGGATAGTGCTCATGGTAATACTGCTCATGGTGATAGTGCTCATGGCGATAGTTCGCATGGTGACAGTGCCCATGTGGAAAGTGCCCATGGTGGCAGTGCTCATGGTGACACGCCCATGGTGGCTGTGCTCATGCTGGCGGTGTCCATGGTTGGAGTTCCCATGGTGAAATTCCTTATGGTAGCACTGCCCATGATGATAGTGCTCATGGTGACAGTATCCATGGTGACAGTGCCTATGGTGACAGTGTCCATGGTGATAGTGCCCACAGTGACTGTGCTCATTGTGACAGTTTCTATGGTGAGAGTAACCATGATGACAGTGCTCATGGTGACAATGCCCACAGTGACAGTGCTCACGGTGATAGTGCTCACGTTGACATTGCCCTTGGTGATAGTACGCATGGTAATATTGCTCACGGTGACAGTGCCCATGGTGATAGTGCTCATGGTGATAGTGCTCAGGGTGACAGTTCCCATGGTTACAGTGCCCATGGTGACAGTGCTCATGGTGACAGCGCCCGCGGTGACTGTGCTCATGGTGACAGTGCTCACAGACATACTGCTCATGGTGACAGTTCGCATGGCAACAGGGCCCATGTTAAAAGTGCCCATGGTGACAGTGCTCATGTTGGCACTGCCCATGGTGACTGTGCTCATGCTGGTGGTGTACATGGTTGGAGTTCCCATGGTGAAATTCCTTATGGTGGCAATGCCCATGATGATAGTGCTCATGGTGACATTGCCCACGGTGACAGTGCTCATGGTGACAGTTCGCATGTTGACATTGCCCATGGTGACAGTGCTCATGGTGACACAGCCCATGGTGACTGCGCTAAAGCTGGCGGTGTACATGGTTGGAATTCTCATGGTGAAATTCCTCATGGTGGCACTGCCCATGATGATAGCGCTCACTGTGACAGTGTCCATAGTGACAGTGCCCATGGTGACAGTGCCCATGGTGACATTTCCCATGGTGACTGTGCCCATGGTGACATTTCCCAATGTGACAGTGCTCATGGTGAGAGTTCCCATGGTGACAGTGTTGATGTTGACAGTGCCAATGGTGACAGTGCCCATGGTGACAGTGCCCATGGTGATAGTGTCCATGGTGACAGTGCTCATGTTGACAGTGCCCACGGCGACAGTGCTCATGGTGAGAGTACCCATGGTGACAGTTCTCACCTTGATAGTGCCCATGGTGACCGTTCCCATGGTGACAGTTCCCATGGTGATAGTGCTCACCGTGATAGTGCCCAGGGTGACAGTTCCCATGGATACAGTGCCCATGGTGACAGTTCTCATGGTGACAGTGCCCACGGTGATAGTGCTCATGGTGGCAGTTCGCATGCTGACAGTGCCCATGATGACAGTGCTCATGGTGACAGTGCCCACGGTGACAGTGCTCACAGTGAGAGTGCCCTTGCTGATAGTACCCATGGTAATAGTGCTCACATGAAAGTGCCCATAGTGATATTGCTCACGGTGACACTGCCCATGGTGATAGTGGTCACGGTGACAATGCCCACGGTGATAGTGTTCATGGTGATAGTGCTCATGTTGAGAGTGCTCATGGTGACACTGCCCATGGTGACTGTGATCATGCTGGCGGTGTACATGGTTGGAGTTCCCATGGGGAAATTCCTCATGGTGGCACTGCCCATGATGATAGTGCTCATGGTGACAGTGTCCATCGTGAGAGCGCACTTGGTGACAGTGCTCATGATGACACTGCCCATGGTGACAGTGCCCATGGTGACATTTCCCATGGTGACAGTGCTCATGTTGACAGTGCACAAGGTGACAGTGCCCAAGGTGACATTTCCCATGGTTACAGTGTTAATGGTGATATTGCTCACTGTGACAGTTCCCATGGTTATAGTCCTCACGGTGATAGTGCTCATGGTGACAGTTCCCATGGTGACAGTGTTCATGGTGACAGTTCGCATGGTGACAGTCCCCATGGTGACTGTGCTCATGGTGACACAGCCCATGGTGACTGTTCTAAAGCTGCCGATGTACATGGTTGGAGTTCCCAAGCTGAAATTCCTCATGTTGGCACTGCCCATGATGATAGTGTTCATGGTGACAGTGTCCATGGAGACAGTGCCTATGGTGACAGTGCCCATTGTGATAGTGCTCACGGTGATAGTGCCCACAGTGACAGTTGTAATAGTGACAGTCCCCATGGTGACAGTGTCGATGATGACAGTGCTCATGGTGACAGTGTTCATGGTGATATTGCTCACAGTGACACTGCCCATGGTTATTGTCCTCACGGTGATAGTGCTCATGATGACAGTTCCCATGTTGACAGTGCACACGGTGACAGTGCTCATGGTGACATTGCCCATGGTGACAGTGCTCATGGTAAAAGTTTGCATGGTAACAGTGCCCATGGTGACAGTGCTCATGGTGACACAGCCCATGTTGACAGTGCTAAAGCTGGCAGTGTACGTGGTTGGAGTTCTCATGGTGAAATTCCTCATGGTGGCACTGCCCATGATGATAGTGCTCATGGTGACAGTGCCCATGGTGACATTTCCCATGGTGACAGTGCTCATGGTGAGAGTTCCCATGGTGACAGTGCTCATCTTGAGTGTGCCCATGGTGACCGTTCCCATGGTGACAGTTCCCATGGTGATAGTGCTCATGGTGACAGTGCCCTCGGTGACAGTGCAAATGGTGACATTTCCCATGGTGACAGTGCTCATGTTGACAGTGCACACGGTAACAGTGCCCACGGTGACACTGCTCACGGTGACAGTGCTCATGGTTATAGTGCTCACGGTGATAGTGCTCACGTTGACAGTGTCCTTGGTGATAGTGTTCATGGTAATACTGCTCATGGTGATAGTGCTGGTGGTGATAGTTCGCATGGTGACAGTGCCCATGTTGAAAGTCCCCATGATGGCAGTGCTCATGGTGACACTGCTCATGGTGACTGTGCTCATGCTGGCGGTGTACATGGTTGGAGTTCCCATGGTGAAATTCCTTATGCTGGCAGTGCCCATGATGATAGTGTTCATGGTGACAGTGTCCATGGTGACAGTGCCTATGGTGACAGGGCGCATGGTGACATTTCCCATGGTGACAGTGCCCATGGTTACAGTGCTCATGTTGACACTGCCCACGGTGACAGTGCTCATGGTGACAGTGCTCACAGTGACAGTACCCTAGGTGGTAGTACCCATGGTAATAGTGCTCACTTTGACAGTGCCCATGATGATAGTGCTAATGATGACAGTGCTCATGGTGACAGTTCCCATGGTGACAGTGCTCATGTTGACAGTGCCCACAGTGACAGTGCTCATGGTGGCAGTGCTCACAGTGACAATGCCCATGGTGATAGTGCCCATGGTAATAGTGCTCATGGTGACAGTACCCATGGTGATACTGTTCACGGTGACACTTCCTATGGTGATAGTGCTCACGTTGATAGTGCTCATGGTGACAGTTCCCATGGTTACAGTGCCCATGGTGACAGTGCTACTGGTGACAGTGCCCACGGTGAAAATGCTCATGGTGACAGTGCTCATGGTGATAGTCCTCACGGTGACAGTGCTCACATTGACAGTGCCCTTGGTGATAGTGCACATGGTAATACTGCTCATGGTGAAATTGCTCATGGTGATAGTTCGCATGGTGACAGTGCCCATGTCGAAAGTGCCCATGGTGGCAGTGCTCATGGTGACACTGCCCATGGTGACTGTGCTCATGCTGGGAGTGTACATGGTTGGAGTTCCCATGGTGAAATTCCTTATGGTGGCACTGCCCATGATGATAGTGTTCATGGTGACATTGTCCATGGTGACAGTGCGTATGGTGACAGTGCCCATTGTGATTGTGCTCACGGTGATAGTGCCCACAGTGACAGTGCTAATGGTGACAGTCCCCATGGTGACAGTTCCCATGATGACAGTGCTCATGGTGACAGTGCCCACGGTGACAGTGCTCATGGTCACAGTGCTCACGGTGACAGTGCTCACGGTGACAGTGACCTTGGTGATAGTATCCTTGTTAATAGTGCTCACGGTGACAGTGCCCATGGTGATATTGCTCACGGTGACACTGCCCATGGTGATAGTGCTCATGGTGACGGTTCCCAAGGTTACAGTGCCCATGGTGACAGTGCTCATGGTGACAGTGCCCATGGTGATTATGCTCATGGAGACCGTGCTCACGGTGATAGTGCTCATGGTGACAGTTCGCATGCTGACAGGGCCCATGTTGAAAGTGCCCATGGTGACAGTGCTCATGGTGATAATGCCCATGGTGAATGTGCTCATGCTGGCTGTGTACCTGGTTGGAATTCCGATGGTGAAATTCTTCATGGTAGCACTGCCCATGATGATAGTGCCCATGATGAAAGTGGTCATGGTGACAGTGCTCATGGTGACACTGCCCATGGTAACAGAACTCAGGATGACAGTGTCCATGGTGACAGTGCACATGGTGACAGTGGCCATGTTGAAATTGCCCATGGTAACAGTTCTCATGGTGACACTGCCCATAGTGACTGTGCTCATGCTGGCGGTGTAGAAGGTTGGAGTTCCCATGGTGAAATTCCTCATGGTGGCACTACCCATGATAATGGTGCTCATGGTGACAGTGTACATCGTGAGAGTGCCCATGGTAACAATGCTAATGGTGACACTGCCCATGGTGACAGTGCCCAAGGTGATATTTCCCATGGTGACAGTGCTCATTTTGACAGTGCACACGGTGACAGTGCCCACAGTGACAGTGCTCACGGTGATAATGTTAATGGTAATATTGCTCATGGTGACACTGCCCATGGTTATAGTGCTCACGGTGATAGTGTTCATGGTGACAGTTCCCATGGTGAAAGTGCTCATGGTGACATTGCCCACGGTGACAGTGCTCATGGTGAGAGTTCGCATGGTGACAGTGCCCATGGTTACAATGCTCATGGTCACACAACCCATGGTGACTGTGCTAAAGCTGGCGGTGTACATGGTTGGAGTTCCGATGGTGAAATTGCTCATGGTAGCACTGCCCATAATGATAGTGCTCATGGTGACAGTGTCCATGGTGACAGTGCCTATGGTGACAGAGCCCATTGTGATAGTGTTCACGGTGATAGTGCCCACAGTGACAGTGCTCATGGTGACAGTTCCTATGGTGACACTGCCCATGATGACAGTGCTCATGGTGACAGTGTCCATGGTGACAGTGCCTATGGTGACAGAGCCCATTGTGATAGTGTTCACGGTGATAGTGCCCACAGTGACAGTGCTCATGGTGACAGTTCCTATGGTGACACTGCCCATGATGACAGTGCTCATGGTGACAGTGCCCACGGTGACAGTGCTCATTGTGACACTGCTCACGGTAAAAGTGCCCTTGGTGATAGTACCCATGTTAATAGTGCTCACGGTGACAGTTCACATGGTGACAGTGCCCATTTTGAATGTGCCCATGGTGGCAGTGCCCATGGTGACAGTGCTCATGGTGAGAGTTCCCATGGTGACAGTGCTCATGTTCACAGTGCCCATGGTGAGAGTGTCCATGGTCAACAGTGCCCATGGTGAGAGTGCCCATGGTGACAGTGCCCATGGTGACAGTGCTCATGGTGACAGTGCTCAAGGTGGCCATATCCATGGTGGGAATTCCCATGGTGAAAGTTCTCATGGTGGCAGTGCCCATGATGACAGTGCGCATTGTGACAGTGCACATGCTGAGAGTGCCCATGGTGACATTTCCCATGGTGACAGTGTTCATGGTAAGACTTACCATGGTGACAGTGCTCATGTTCACAGTGCCCATGGTGACAGTGTCCATGGTCAACAGTGCCCATGGTGAGAGTGCCCATGGTGACAGTGCCCATGGTGACAGTGCTCATGGTGACAGTGCTCAAGGTGGCCATATCCATGGTGGGAATTCCCATGGTGAAAGTTCTCATGGTGGCAGTGCCCATGATGACAGTGCGCATTGTGACAGTGCACATGGTGAGAGTGCCCATGGTGACATTTCCCTTGGAGACAATGCTTATGGTGAGAGTGGCCATGGTGACACTGGCCATAGTGACAGTGCTCATGGTGAGAGTTCCCATGGTGACAGTGCTCATGTTGAGAGTGCCCATGGTGACCATTCCCATGGTGACAGTTCTCATGGTGATAGTGCTCATGGTGACAGTGCTCATGGGGACAGTGCACACGGTGACAGTGCCCACGGTGACAGTGCTCACGGTGATAGTGCTCATGGTGATATTGCCCATGGTAATAGTGCTCATGTTGACAGTGCCCATGGTGATATTGCTCATGGTGACACTACACATGGTGATAGTGCTCACGGTGATAGTGCTCACGGTGACAGTGCCCTTGGTGAAAGTGCTCTTGGTGATAGTGCTCATGGTAATAGTGCACATGGTGACACTGCCCATGGTGACAGTGCCCATGGTGACACTGCCCATAGTCACATTTCCCATGGTGACAGTGCTCATGTTGACAGTGCCCATGGTGACAGTGACCATGGTGAGTGTGCCCATGGTGACAGTGTCCATGGTGACAGTGCTCACCTTGACAGTGCCTTTGGTGATAGTACCCATGTTAATATTGCTCACGGTTACAGTGCCCATGGTGATAGTGCTCATGGTGATAGTGCTCATGGTGACAGTTACCTTGGTGATAGTGCTCATGGTGATAGTGCTCATGGTGATAGTTCGCATGGTGACAGTGCCCATGTTGAAAGTCTCCATGAAGGCAGTGCTCATGGTGACACTGCCCATGGTGACTGTGCTCTTGCTGGCGGTGTACATGTTTGGAGTTCTCATGGTGAAATTCCTTATGGTGGCACTGCCCATGATGATAGTGTTCATCGTGACAATGTCCATGGTGACAGTGCCTATGGTGACAGTGCCCATTGTGATAGTGCTCACGGTGATAGTGCCCTCAGTGACAGTTCTAATGGTGACAGTTCCCACGGTGACATTGCTCATGGTGACAGTGCTCACGGTGACAGTAACCTTGGTGATAGTACCCATGGTAATAGAGGTCACGGTGACAGTGCCCATGGTGATATTGCTCACGGTGACACTGCCCATGGTGATAGTGCTCACGGTGATAGTGCTCAGGGTGACAGTTCCCATGGTTACAGTGCCCATGGTGACAGTGCTCATGGTGACAGTGCCCGCGGTGACTGTGCTCATGGTGACAGTGCTCACAGACATACTGCTCATGGTGACAGTTCGCATGGCAACAGGGCCCATGTTAAAAGTGCCCATGGTGACAGTGCTCATGTTGGCACTGCCCATGGTGACTGTGCTCATGCTGGTGGTGTACATGGTTGGAGTTCCCATGGTGAAATTCCTTATGGTGGCAATGCCCATGATGATAGTGCTCATGGTGACATTGCCCACGGTGACAGTGCTCATGGTGACAGTTCGCATGTTGACATTGCCCATGGTGACAGTGCTCATGGTGACACAGCCCATGGTGACTGCGCTAAAGCTGGCGGTGTACATGGTTGGAATTCTCATGGTGAAATTCCTCATGGTGGCACTGCCCATGATGATAGCGCTCACTGTGACAGTGTCCATAGTGACAGTGCCCATGGTGACAGTGCCCATGGTGACATTTCCCATGGTGACTGTGCCCATGGTGACATTTCCCAATGTGACAGTGCTCATGGTGAGAGTTCCCATGGTGACAGTGTTGATGTTGACAGTGCCAATGGTGACAGTGCCCATGGTGACAGTGCCCATGGTGATAGTGTCCATGGTGACAGTGCTCATGTTGACAGTGCCCACGGCGACAGTGCTCATGGTGAGAGTACCCATGGTGACAGTTCTCACCTTGATAGTGCCCATGGTGACTGTTCCCATGGTGACAGTTCCCATGGTGATAGTGCTCACCGTGATAGTGCCCAGGGTGACAGGTCCCATGGATACAGTGCCCATGGTGACAGTTCTCATGGTGACAGTGCCTATGGTGACAATGCTCATGTTGACAGTGCCCACTGTGACAGTGCTCACGGTGACAGTGCCCTTGGTGATAGTGCTTATGGTGATAGTGCTCATTGGGACTGTTTGCATGGTGACAGTGCCCATGTTGAAAGTGCCCATGGTGACAGTACTCATGGTGACAGTGTCCATGGTGACAGTGCTCAAGTTGAGATTGCCCATGGTGACCATTCCCATGGTGACAGTTCCCATGGTGATAGTGCTCATGGTAACAGTGCTCATGTTGACAGTGCACATGGTGACAATGCCCACACTGACATTGCTCACGGTGATAGTGCTCATGGTGATAATGCCCATTGTAATAGTGCTCACGGTGACAGTGCCCATGTTGATATTGCTGCAGGTGACACTGCCCATGGTGATAGTGCTCACGGTGATAGTGCTCATGGTAATAGTGCTCATGGTGACACTACCCATGGTGACAGTGCCCATGGTGACACTGCTCATAGTGACAATTCCCATGGTGACAGTGCTCATGGTGAGAGTTCCCATGGTGACAGTGCACATGGTGACAGTTCCCATGGTGACAGTGCCCACGTTGACATTGCTCATGGTGACAGTGCTCACGGTGACAGTGACTTTGGTGATAGTACCCATGGTAATAGAGGTCACAGTGACAGTGCCCATGGTGATATTGCTCACGGTGACACTGCCCATGGTGATAGTGCTCACAGTGATAGTGCTCATGGTGACATTTCCCATGGTTACAGTGCCCATGGTGACAGTGCTCATGGTGACAGTGCCCACGGTGACTATGCTCATGGTGACAGTGCTCACAGAGATACTGCTCATGGTGACAGTTCGCATGGCGATAGGGCCCATGTTAAAAGTGCCCATGGTGACAATGCTCATGGTGGCAATGCCCATGGTGACTGTGCTCATGCTGGTGGTGTACATGGTTGGAGTTCCCATGGTGAAATTCCTTATGGTGGCAATGCCCATGATGATAGTGTTCATCGTGACAATGTCCATGGTGACAGTGCCTATGGTGACAGTGCCCATTGTGATAGTGCTCACGGTGATAGTGCCCTCAGTGACAGTTCTAATGGTGACAGTGTCCATGGTGACAGTGCCCATGGTGACATTTCCCATCTTGACAGTGCTAATGGTGAGAGTTCCCATGATGAAAATGCTCATGTTGACAATGCCCAAGGTGCCAGTGCTCATGACGACAGTGTCCAGGGTGACAATTCTCATGGTGACAGTGCTCACAGTGATAGTGCTCATGGTGATAGTGCTCCCGCTGACAGTGCCCTTGGTGATGGTGCTCATGGTAATACTGCTGATGGTGATAGTGCTCATGGTGACGGTATGCATGTTGAGAGTGCCCATGTTGAAAGTGCCCATGGTGACAGTGTTCATGGTGATATTGCTCACGGTGACAGTGCCCAAGGTTATAGTGCTCACGGTGATAGTGCTCATGGTGACAGTTCCCATGTTGACAGTGCCCACGGTTACAGTGCTCATGGTGACATTGCCCATGGTGACTGTGTTCATGGTGACAGTTGGCATGGTGACAGTGCCCATGGTGACAGTGCTCATGGTGACACTGCCCATGGTGACTCCGCTAAAGCTGGTGGTGTACATGGTTGTACTTCCCATGGTGAAATTCCTCATGGTGGCACTGCCCATGATGATAGTGTTCATGGTGACAATGTCCATGGTGACATTGCCTATGGTGACAGTTCCCATTGTGATAGTGCTCACGGTGACAATGCTCATGGTGACAGTGCTCATTGTGATATTGCTCACGGTGATAGTGCTCACATTGACAATGCCCTTGGTGATAGTGCTCATGGTAATACTGCTCATGGTGATAGTGCTCATGGTGATAGTTCGTATGGTGACAGTGCCCATGTTGAAAGTCCCCATGATGGCAGTGCTCATGGTGACATTGCCCATGGTGACTGTGCTCATGCTGGCAGTGTACATGGTTGGAGTTCCCATGGTGAAATTCCTTATGGTGGCACTGCCCATGGTGATAGTGTTCATGGTGACAGTGTCCATGGTGACAGTGCCCATGATGACAGTGCTCATGGTGACAGTGCCCACGGTGACAGTGCTCATGGTGACAGTGCTCACGGTGACAGTGCCCTTGGTGATAATACCCATGTTAATAGTGCTCACAGTGACAGTGCCCATGGTGATTTTGCTCACGGTGACACTACCCATGGTGATAGTGCTCATGGTGATAGTGCTCATGGTGACAGTTCCCATGGTAACTGTGCCCATGGTGACAGTGCTCATGGCGACAGTGCCCACGGTGACTATGCTCATGGAGACAGTGCTCATGGTGATAGTGCTCATGGTGACAGTTCACATGGTGACAGAGCCCATGTTGAAAGTGCCCATGGTGACAGTGCTCATGGTGGCACTGCCCATGGTGACTGTGCTCATGCTTACGGTGTACCTGGTTGGAGTTCCGATGGTGAAATTCCTCATGGTAGCACTGCCCATAATGATAGTGCTCATGGTGACAGTGTCCATGGTGACAGTGCCTATGGTGACAGTGCCCATTGTGATAGTGCTCATAGTGACAGTGCCCACTGTGACAGTGCTCACGGTGACAGTGCCCTTGGTGATAGTGCTCATGGTGATAGTGCTCATGGTGACAGTTCGCATGGTGACAGTGCCCATGCTGAAATTGCCGATGGTGACAGTACCCATGGTGAGAGTGCTCATGGTGAAGGTTCCCACTGTGACAGTGCTCATGGTGACAGTGCTCATGGTGACAGTGCTCAGGGTGAGAGTGCTCACGATGATAGTGCTCACGGTGACAGTTCCCTTGGTGATAGTGCTCATGGTGATAGTGCCCATGGTGACACTGCCCATGGTGATATTGCTCACGGTGACACTGCCCATGGTAATAGTGCTCATGGTGATAGTGCTCACGTTGACAGTGCCTTTGGTGATAGTGCTCATGGTGACACTGCCCATGGTGACAGTTCACATGCTGATAGTGCCCATGTTGAAAGTTCCCACGGTGACAGTGCTCATGGTGATAATGCCCATGGTGACTGTGCTCATGCTGGCGGTGTACAGGGTTGGTGTTCCCATGTTGAAATTACTCATGGTGGCACTGCCCAGGATGATAGTGTACATGGTGACAGTGTCCATGGTGACAGTGCCAATGGTGACAGTGCTCACGGTGACACTGCCCATGGTGACATTTCACAAGGTGACAGTGCCCATGTTGAAAGTGCTCATGGTGACAGTGACCATGGTGACATTTCCCATGTTGACAGTGTCCATTGTGATAGTGCCCATGGTGACAGTGCCCATGGTGACAGTGCTCATGTTGACAGTGCCCATGGTGACAGTGCCCTTGGTGACAATACCCATAGTGACATTTCCAATTGTGACAGTCCTCATAGTGAGAGTTCCCATGGCGACAGTGCTGATGGATGACAGTGCTCATGTTGACAGTGCCCATGGGGACAATGCTGATGGATACAGTGTCCATGGTGATAGTGCTCCTCGGGACCGTGTAGATGGTTACAGTGCCCATGGTGACATTTTCCACAGTGACAGTGCCCATGGTGAGAGTGCCGATGGAGACAGTGTCCATAGTGACAGTTCCCATGGTGACAGTGCTCATGGTGACACTTCCCATGGTGAACAGTGTCCATGGTGACATTTCCGATGGAGACAGTGCTCCTGGTGAGAGTTCCCATGCTGACAGTGCTCACGTTGACAGTGCCCATGGTGACAGTTCCCATGTTGACACTTCCCATGGTGATATTGCTCATGGTGACAGTGCACATGGTGACATAGCCCACGGTGACAGTGCTCACGGTGATAGTGCTCATGGTAATAGTGCTCGTGTTGACACTACCGATGGTGACAGTGCACATGGTGACACTGCCCATAGTGACATTTCCCATGGTGACAGTGCTCATGGTGAGAGTTCCCATGGTGACAGTGCACATGGTGACAGTGCCCATGGTGATAGTGCTCACTGTGACAGTTCTCACTGTGGCAGTGCCAATGGTTACAGTGCGCATGGTGACCTTTCCCATGGTGACAGTTCCCATGGTGATAGTGCTCACCGTGATAGTGCCAATGGTGACAGTTACCATGGATACAGTGCCTATGGTGACAGTGCTCATGGTGACAGTGCCCACTGTGATAGTGCTCAGGGTGGCAGTTCGCATGGTGACAGTGGCCATGATGACAGTGCTCATGGTGGCAATGCCCACAGTGACAGTGCTCATGGTGATAGTGCTCACGATGACAGTGCCTTTGGTGATAGTATCCATGGTAATAGTTCTCAATGTGACAGTGCCCATGGAGATAGTGCTCATGGTGATGGTGCTCATGGTAATAGTGCTCATGGTGACACTGCCCATGGTGACAGTGCCCATGGTGACACTGCCCATAGTGACATTTCCCATGGTGGCAGTGCTCATGGTGACAGTTCCCATGGGGACAGTGCTCATGGTGACAGTGCCCATGGTGACAGTGTCCATGGTGACAGTGCCTATGGTGAGAGTGCCCATGGTGACAGTGTGCATGGTGACAGTGCTCATGTTGAAATTGCCCATGGTGACAGTGCTCATGGTGAGAGTTCCTATGGTGACAATGTTCATGTTGACAATGCCCATGGAGACAGTGCTCATGTTGACAGCGCCCACGGTGACAGTGCTCATGGTTACAGTGCTCACAGTTACAGTGCCCATGGTGATAGTGCCCATAGTAATAGTGCTCACGGTGACAGCATCCATGTTGATATTGTTCATGGTGACACTACCCATGGTGATAGTGCTCACGGTGACAGTGCTCATGAAGACAGTTCCCATGGTTGCAGTGCCCATGGTGACATTGCCCACGGTGACAATGCTCATGGTGACAGTGCTCATGGTGATATTGCTCACGGTGATAGTGCTCACATTGACAATGCCCTTGGTGATAGTGCTCATGGTAATACTGCTCATGGTGATAGTGCTCATGGTGATAGTTCGTATGGTGACAGTGCCCATGTTGAAAGTCCCCATGATGGCAGTGCTCATGGTGACATTGCCCATGGTGACTGTGCTCATGCTGGCAGTGTACATGGTTGGAGTTCCCATGGTGAAATTCCTTATGGTGGCACTGCCCATGGTGATAGTGTTCATGGTGACAGTGTCCATGGTGACAGTGCCCATGATGACAGTGCTCATGGTGACAGTGCCCACGGTGACAGTGCTCATGGTGACAGTGCTCACGGTGACAGTGCCCTTGGTGATAATACCCATGTTAATAGTGCTCACAGTGACAGTGCCCATGGTGATTTTGCTCACGGTGACACTCCCCATGGGGATAGTGCTCATGGTGACAGTTCCCATGGTAACTGTGCCCATGGTGACAGTGCTCATGGCGACAGTGCCCACGGTGACTATGCTCATGGAGACAGTGCTCATGGTGATAGTGCTCATGGTGACAGTTCACATGGTGACAGAGCCCATGTTGAAAGTGCCCATGGTGACAGTGCTCATGGTGGCACTGCCCATGGTGACTGTGCTCATGCTTGCGGTGTACCTGGTTGGAGCTCCGATGGTGAAATTCCTCATGGTAGCACTGCCCATAATGATAGTGCTCATGGTGACAGTGTCCATGGTGACAGTGCCTATGGTGACAGTGCCCATTGTGTTAGTGCTCATAGTGACAGTGCCCACTGTGACAGTGCTCAATGTGACAGTGCTCACGGTGACAGTGCCCTTGGTGATAGTGCTCATGGTGATAGTGCTCATGGTGACAGTTCGCATGGTGACAGTGCCCATGTTGAAATTGCCGATGGTGACAGTACCCATGGTGAGAGTGCTCATGGTAAAAGTTCCCACTGTGATAGTGCTCATGGTGAAAGTGCTCACGGTGACAGTGCCCTTGGTGATAGTGCTCATGGTAATAGTGCACATGGTGACACTGCCCATGCTGACAGTGCCCATGGTGACACTGCCCATAGTGACATTTCCCATGGTGACAGTGCTCATGTTGACAGTGCCCATGGTGACAGTGACCATGGTGAGTGTGCCCATGGTGACAGTGTCCATGGTGACAGTGCTCACCTTGACAGTGCCTTTGGTGATAGTACCCATGTTAATATTGCTCACGGTTACAGTGCCCATGGTGATAGTGCTCATGGTGATAGTGCTCATGGTGACAGTTACCTTGGTGATAGTGCTCATGGTGATAGTGCTCATGGTGATAGTTCGCATGGTGACAGTGCCCATGTTGAAAGTCTCCATGAAGGCAGTGCTCATGGTGACACTGCCCATGGTGACTGTGCTCTTGCTGGCGGTATACATGTTTGGAGTTCTCATGGTGAAATTCCTTATGGTGGCACTGCCCATGATGATAGTGTTCATCGTGACAATGTCCATGGTGACAGTGCCTATGGTGACAGTGCCCATTGTGATAGTGCTCACGGTGATAGTGCCCTCAGTGACAGTTCTAATGGTGACAGTTCCCACGGAGACATTGCTCATGGTGACAGTGCTCACGGTGACAGTAACCTTGGTGATAGTACCCATGGTAATAGAGGTCACGGTGACAGTGCCCATGGTGATATTGCTCACGGTGACACTGCCCATGGTGATAGTGCTCACGGTGATAGTGCTCAGGGTGACAGTTCCCATGGTTACAGTGCCCATGGTGACAGTGCTCATGGTGACAGCGCCCGCGGTGACTGTGCTCATGGTGACAGTGCTCACAGACATACTGCTCATGGTGACAGTTCGCATGGCAACAGGGCCCATGTTAAAAGTGCCCATGGTGACAGTGCTCATGTTGGCACTGCCCATGGTGACTGTGCTCATGCTGGTGGTGTACATGGTTGGAGTTCCCATGGTGAAATTCCTTATGGTGGCAATGCCCATGATGATAGTGCTCATGGTGACATTGCCCACGGTGACAGTGCTCATGGTGACAGTTCGCATGTTGACATTGCCCATGGTGACAGTGCTCATGGTGACACAGCCCATGGTGACTGCGCTAAAGCTGGCGGTGTACATGGTTGGAATTCTCATGGTGAAATTCCTCATGGTGGCACTGCCCATGATGATAGCGCTCACTGTGACAGTGTCCATAGTGACAGTGCCCATGGTGACAGTGCCCATGGTGACATTTCCCATGGTGACTGTGCCCATGGTGACATTTCCCAATGTGACAGTGCTCATGGTGAGAGTTCCCATGGTGACAGTGTTGATGTTGACAGTGCCAATGGTGACAGTGCCCATGGTGACAGTGCCCATGGTGATAGTGTCCATGGTGACAGTGCTCATGTTGACAGTGCCCACGGCGACAGTGCTCATGGTGAGAGTACCCATGGTGACAGTTCTCACCTTGATAGTGCCCATGGTGACCGTTCCCATGGTGACAGTTCCCATGGTGATAGTGCTCACCGTGATAGTGCCCAGGGTGACAGTTCCCATGGATACAGTGCCCATGGTGACAGTTCTCATGGTGACAGTGCCCACGGTGATAGTGCTCATGGTGGCAGTTCGCATGCTGACAGTGCCCATGATGACAGTGCTCATGGTGACAGTGCCCACGGTGACAGTGCTCACAGTGAGAGTGCCCTTGCTGATAGTACCCATGGTAATAGTGCTCACATGAAAGTGCCCATAGTGATATTGCTCACGGTGACACTGCCCATGGTGATAGTGGTCACGGTGACAATGCCCACGGTGATAGTGTTCATGGTGATAGTGCTCATGTTGAGAGTGCTCATGGTGACACTGCCCATGGTGACTGTGATCATGCTGGCGGTGTACATGGTTGGAGTTCCCATGGGGAAATTCCTCATGGTGGCACTGCCCATGATGATAGTGCTCATGGTGACAGTGTCCATCGTGAGAGTGCACTTGGTGACAGTGCTCATGATGACACTGCCCATGGTGACAGCGCCCATGGTGACATTTCCCATGGTGACAGTGCTCATGTTGACAGTGCACAAGGTGACAGTGCCCAAGGTGACATTTCCCATGGTTACAGTGTTAATGGTGATATTGCTCACTGTGACAGTGCCCATGGTTATATTCCTCACGGTGATAGTGCTTATGGTGACAGTTCCCATGGTGACAGTGTTCATGGTGACAGTTCGCATGGTGACAGTCCCCATGGTGACAGTGCTCACGGTGACACAGCCCATGGTGACTGTTCTAAAGCTGCCGATGTACATGGTTGGAGTTCCCAAGCTGAAATTCCTCATGTTGGCACTGCCCATGATGATAGTGTTCATGGTGACAGTGTCCATGGAGACAGTGCCTATGGTGACAGTGCCCATTGTGATAGTGCTCACGGTGATAGTGCCCATAGTGACAGTTGTAATAGTGACAGTCCCCATGGTGACAGTGTCGATGATGACAGTGCTCATGGTGACAGTGTTCATGGTGATATTGCTCACGGTGACACTGCCCATGGTTATTGTCCTCACGGTGATAGTGCTCATGATGACAGTTCCCATGTTGACAGTGCACACGGTGACAGTGCTCATGGTGACATTGCCCATGGTGACAGTGCTCATGGTAAAAGTTTGCATGGTAACAGTGCCCATGGTGACAGTGCTCATGGTGACACAGCCCATGTTGACAGTGCTAAAGCTGGCAGTGTACATGGTTGGAGTTCTCATGGTGAAATTCCTCATGGTGGCACTGCCCATGATGATAGTGCTCATGGTGACAGTGCCCATGGTGACATTTCCCATGGTGACAGTGCTCATGGTGAGAGTTCCCATGGTGACAGTGCTCATCTTGAGTGTGCCCATGGTGACCGTTCCCATGGTGACAGTTCCCATGGTGATAGTGCTCATGGTGACAGTGCCCTCGGTGACAGTGCAAATGGTGACATTTCCCATGGTGACAGTGCTCATGTTGACAGTGCACACGGTAACAGTGCCCACGGTGACACTGCTCACGGTGACAGTGCTCATGGTTATAGTGCTCACGGTGATAGTGCTCACGTTGACAGTGTCCTTGGTGATAGTGTTCATGGTAATACTGCTCATGGTGATAGTGCTGGTGGTGATAGTTCGCATGGTGACAGTGCCCATGTTGAAAGTCCCCATGATGGCAGTGCTCATGGTGACACTGCTCATGGTGACTGTGCTCATGCTGGCGGTGTACATGGTTGGAGTTCCCATGGTGAAATTCCTTATGCTGGCAGTGCCCATGATGATAGTGTTCATGGTGACAGTGTCCATGGTGACAGTGCCTATGGTGACAGGGCGCATGGTGACATTTCCCATGGTGACAGTGCCCATGGTTACAGTGCTCATGTTGACACTGCCCACGGTGACAGTGCTCATGGTGACAGTGCTCACAGTGACAGTACCCTAGGTGGTAGTACCCATGGTAATAGTGCTCACTTTGACAGTGCCCATGATGATAGTGCTAATGATGACAGTGCTCATGGTGACAGTTCCCATGGTGACAGTGCTCATGTTGACAGTGCCCACAGTGACAGTGCTCATGGTGGCAGTGCTCACAGTGACAATGCCCATGGTGATAGTGCCCATGGTAATAGTGCTCATGGTGACAGTACCCATGGTGATACTGTTCACGGTGACACTTCCTATGGTGATAGTGCTCACGTTGATAGTGCTCATGGTGACAGTTCCCATGGTTACAGTGCCCATGGTGACAGTGCTACGGGTGACAGTGCCCACGGTGAAAATGCTCATGGTGACAGTGCTCATGGTGATAGTCCTCACGGTGACAGTGCTCACATTGACAGTGCCCTTGGTGATAGTGCACATGGTAATACTGCTCATGGTGAAATTGCTCATGGTGATAGTTCGCATGGTGACAGTGCCCATGTCGAAAGTGCCCATGGTGGCAGTGCTCATGGTGACACTGCTCATGGTGACTGTGCTCATGCTGGGAGTGTACATGGTTGGAGTTCCCATGGTGAAATTCCTTATGGTGGCACTGCCCATGATGATAGTGTTCATGGTGACATTGTCCATGGTGACAGTGCGTATGGTGACAGTGCCCATTGTGATTGTGCTCACGGTGATAGTGCCCACAGTGACAGTGCTAATGGTGACAGTCCCCATGGTGACAGTTCCCATGATGACAGTGCTCATGGTGACAGTGCCCACGGTGACAGTGCTCATGGTCACAGTGCTCACGGTGACAGTGCTCACGGTGACAGTGACCTTGGTGATAGTATCCTTGTTAATAGTGCTCACGGTGACAGTGCCCATGGTGATATTGCTCACGGTGACACTGCCCATGGTGATAGTGCTCATGGTGATGGTTCCCAAGGTTACAGTGCCCATGGTGACAGTGCTCATGGTGACAGTGCCCATGGTGATTATGCTCATGGAGACCGTGCTCACGGTGATAGTGCTCATGGTGACAGTTCGCATGCTGACAGGGCCCATGTTGAAAGTGCCCATGGTGACAGTGCTCATGGTGATAATGCCCATGGTGAATGTGCTCATGCTGGCTGTGTACCTGGTTGGAATTCCGATGGTGAAATTCTTCATGGTAGCACTGCCCATGATGATAGTGCCCATGATGAAAGTGGTCATGGTGACAGTGCTCATGGTGACACTGCCCATGGTAACAGAACTCAGGATGACAGTGTCCATGGTGACAGTGCACATGGTGACAGTGGCCATGTTGAAATTGCCCATGGTAACAGTTCTCATGGTGACACTGCCCATAGTGACTGTGCTCATGCTGGCGGTGTAGAAGGTTGGAGTTCCCATGGTGAAATTCCTCATGGTGGCACTACCCATGATAATGGTGCTCATGGTGACAGTGTACATCGTGAGAGTGCCCATGGTAACAATGCTAATGGTGACACTGCCCATGGTGACAGTGCCCAAGGTGATATTTCCCATGTTGACAGTGCTCATTTTGACAGTGCACACGGTGACAGTGCCCACAGTGACAGTGCTCACGGTGATAATGGTAATGGTAATATTGCTCATGGTGACACTGCCCATGGTTATAGTGCTCACGGTGATAGTGTTCATGGTGACAGTTCCCATGGTGAAAGTGCTCATGGTGACATTGCCCACGGTGACAGTGCTCATGGTGAGAGTTCGCATGGTGACAGTGCCCATGGTTACAATGCTCATGGTCACACAACCCATGGTGACTGTGCTAAAGCTGGCGGTGTACATGGTTGGAGTTCCGATGGTGAAATTGCTCATGGTAGCACTGCCCATAATGATAGTGCTCATGGTGACAGTGTCCATGGTGACAGTGCCTATGGTGACAGAGCCCATTGTGATAGTGTTCACGGTGATAGTGCCCACAGTGACAGTGCTCATGGTGACAGTTCCTATGGTGACACTGCCCATGATGACAGTGCTCATGGTGACAGTGCCCACGGTGACAGTGCTCATTGTGACACTGCTCACGGTAAAAGTGCCCTTGGTGATAGTACCCATGTTAATAGTGCTCACGGTGACAGTTCACATGGTGACAGTGCCCATTTTGAATGTGCCCATGGTGGCAGTGCCCATGGTGACAGTGCTCATGGTGAGAGTTCCCATGGTGACAGTGCTCATGTTCACAGTGCCCATGGTGACAGTGTCCATGGTCAACAGTGCCCATGGTGAGAGTGCCCATGGTGACAGTGCCCATGGTGACAGTGCTCATGGTGACAGTGCTCAAGGTGGCCATATCCATGGTGGGAATTCCCATGGTGAAAGTTCTCATGGTGGCAGTGCCCATGATGACAGTGTGCTTTGTGACAGTGCACATGCTGAGAGTGCCCATGGTGACATTTCCCATGGTGACAGTGTTCATGGTAAGACTTACCATGGTGACAGTGCTCATGTTCACAGTGCCCATGGTGACAGTGTCCATGGTCAACAGTGCCCATGGTGAGAGTGCCCATGGTGACAGTGCCCATGGTGACAGTGCTCATGGTGACAGTGCTCAAGGTGGCCATATCCATGGTGGGAATTCCCATGGTGAAAGTTCTCATGGTGGCAGTGCCCATGATGACAGTGCGCATTGTGACAGTGCACATGGTGAGAGTGCCCATGGTGACATTTCCCTTGGAGACAATGCTTATGGTGAGAGTGGCCATGGTGACACTGGCCATAGTGACAGTGCTCATGGTGAGAGTTCCCATGGTGACAGTGCTCATGTTGAGAGTGCCCATGGTGACATTTCCCCGGGTGACAGTTCTCATGGTGATAGTGCTCATGGTGACAGTGCCCATGGTGACAGTGCTAATGTTGACACTGCCCACGGTGACAGTGCTCACGGTGATAGTGCTCATGGTGACAGTACCCATGGTAATAGTGCTCACGGTGACAGTGCCCACGGTGATATTGCTCATGGTGACACTGCCCATGGTGATAGTGCCAACGGTTACAGTTCTCATGGTGACAGTGCCCATGGTGACAGTGCTCACGTTGACAGTGCCCACGGTGACTATGCTCATGGTGACAGTGCTCACAGAGATACTGCTCATGGTGACAGTTCGCATGGCGACAGGGCCCATGTTAAAAGTGCCCATGGTGACAATGCTCATGGTGACACTGCCCATGGTGACTGTGCTGATGTTCACGGTGTACATGGTTGGAGTTCCCATGGTGAAATTCCTTATGGTGGCATTGCCCATGATGTTAGTGCTCATGGTGAATGTGTCCATGGTGACAGTGCCTATGGTGACAGTGCCCATGGTGACATTTCCCCGGGTGACAGTGCTCATACTGACAGTTCCCATGGTGACAGTGCCCATGGTGACAGTGCTAATGTTGACACTGCCCACGGTGACAGTGCTCATGGTGACAGTGTCCTTGGTGACAGTACCCATGGTAATAGTGCTCACGGTGACAGTGCCCATGGTGATATTGCTCATGGTGACACTGCCCATGGTGATAGTGCCAACGGTTACAGTTCTCATGGTGACAGTGCCCATGGTGACAGTGCCCACGCTGGCAGTGCTCATGGTGACAGTGATCACAGTGACAGTGCCCATGGTGATATTGTTCACGGTGACACTGCCCAGGGTGATAGTTCTAACGGTGATAGTGCTCATGGTGATAGTTCCCATGGTTACAGTGCTCATGGTGACAGTGCTCACGGTGATAGTGCTCACATTGACAGTGCCCTTGGTGATAGTGCTCACGGTGATAGTACCCACAGTGACAGTTCAAATGATGACAGTTCCCATGGTGACAGTGCCCATGATGACAGTGCTCATGGTGACAGTGTCCACGGTGAGAGTGCTCATGGTGACACTGCTCACGGTAACAGTGCCCTTGGTGATAGTACCCATGTTAATAGTGCTCACGGTGATAGAGCCCACGGTGACATTTCCCATGGTGACAGTGCTCACTTTGACAGTGTACACGATGACAGTGCCCACGGTGACAGTGTTTATGGTGATATTACTAACGGGGACACGGCCCATGTTCATAGTGCTCACGGTGATAGTGCTCATGGTGACAGTTACCATGGTGACAGTGCCCACAGTGACAGTGCTCATGGTGACATTACCCACAGTGACAGTACTCATGGTGACAGTACGCATGGTGACAGTGCCCATGGTGACAGTGCTCATGGTGACACAGCCCATGGTGACTGTGCTAAAGCTGGCGGTGCATATGGTTGGAGTTCCCATGGTGAAATTCCTCATGGTGGCACTGCCCATGATGATAGTGCTCATGGTGACAGTGCCCATGGTGACATTTCCCATGGTGACAGTGCTCATGGTGAGAGTTCCCAGGCCGACCGTGCCCATGATGACAGTGCTCATGTTTACTGTGCCCACGGTGAAAGTGCTCATGGTAACAGTGATCACGGTGACAGTGCCCTTGGTGATAGTCCCCATGGTAACAGTGCTCAATGTGACAGTGCCCATGGTGATATTTCTCACGGTGACACTGCCCATGGTGATAGTGCTCACGGTGATTGTGCTCATGGTGACAGTTCCCATGGTTACAGTGCCCACTGTGACAGTGCCCATGGTGACAGTGCCCACGGTGACAGTGCTCATGGTGACAGTGCTCATGGTGATAGTGCTCACGGTGATAGTGCTCACGGTGACAGTGCCCTTGGTGATAGTGCTCATGGTGATAGTTCTCATGGTGGCAGTTTGCATGGTGACACTGCCCCTGTTGAAAGTGCCCATGGTGACAGTGCTCATGTTGACACTGCCCATGGTGACAGTGCTCATGTTGGAGGTGTACATGGTTGGAGTTCCCATGGTACAACTGTTATGGTGCACTGCCCATGATGATAGTGCTCTTGGTGACAGTGTCCATGGTGACAGTGCACATGGTGACAGTGCCTATGGTGAGAGTGCCCATGGTGACAGCGCCCATGGTGACCGTTTCCATGGTGACAGTGCTCATGTTGACAGTGCCCATGGTGACCGTTCCCATGGTGACAGTTCCCATGGTGATAGTGCTCACCGTGATAGTGCCCATTGTGACAGTTCCCATGGATCCAGTGCCCATGGTGACAGTGCTCATTGTGACAGTGCCCTCGGTGATAGAGCTCATGGTGGCATTTCGCATGGTGACAGTGCCCATGACGACAGTGCTCATGGTTACAATGCCCACGGAGACAGTGCTCATGGTTACAGTGCTCACGGTGACAGTGCTCATGGTGACATTGCCCATGGTGACAGTGCTCATGGTGACAGTTCGCATGGTGACAGTGCCCACGGTGATAGTGCTCACAGTGATAATGCTCGCAGTGACAGTGCTCTTGATGATAGTGCTCATGGTTAAAGTTCTCATGGTGAGAGTGCTCATGGTAACACTGACCATCGTGACTGTGCTCATGCTGGCGGTGTACATGGCTGGAGTCCCCATGGTGAAATTTCTTATGCTGGCAGTGCCCATGATGATAGTGCTCATGGTGACAGTGTCCATCGTGAGAGTGCCCATGGTGACAGTGCTCATGGTGACCCTGCCCATGGTGAGAGTTCCCATGGTGATATTTCCCATGTTGACAGTGCTCATGTTGACAGTGCACACGGTGACAGTGTTCATGGTGATATTGCTCAAGGTGACGGTGCCCATGGTTATAGTGCTCACGTTGATAGTGCTCATGGTGACAGTTCCCATGGTGACAGTGCTCATGGTGACATTTCCCATGGTAACAGAGCTCATGATGACAGTGTCCATGGTGACAGTGCCCATGTTGAAAGTGCCCATGGTGACATTGCTCATGGTGACACTGCCATGGTGACTGTGCTCATGCTGGCGGTGTACATGATTGGAGTTCCCATGGTGAAATTCCTCATGGTGGCACTGCCCATGATGACACTGCCCATGGTGACATTTCCCATGGTGACAGTGCTCATGTTGACAGTGCACATGGTGACAGTGCCCACGGTGACATTTCCCATGGTTACAGTGTTCATGGTGATATTGCTCACGGTGACAGTGCCCATGGTTATAGTCCTCACGGTGATAGTGCTCATGGTGACAGTTCCCATGGTGACAGTGCCCACGGTGACAGTGCTCATGGTGACATTGCCCACGGTGACAGTTCTCATGGTAACAGTTCCCATGGTGACAGTGCTCATGTTGATAGTGCCCACGGTGACAGTGCTCATGGTGACAGTGCTCACAATGACAGTGCCCTTGGTGATAGTGCCCATGGTAATAGGGCTCACGGTGACACTGCCCATGGTGATATTGTTCACGGTGACACTGCCCATGGTGATAGAGCTCACGGTGATAGTGCTCACATTGACAGTGCCCTTGGGGATAGTGCTCATGGTAATACTGCTCATGGTGATAGTGCTCATGGCGATAGTTCGCATGGTGACAGTGCCCATGTGGAAAGTGCCCATGGTGGCAGTGCTCATGGTGACACGCCCATGGTGGCTGTGCTCATGCTGGCGGTGTCCATGGTTGGAGTTCCCATGGTGAAATTCCTTATGGTAGCACTGCCCATGATGATAGTGCTCATGGTGACAGTATCCATGGTGACAGTGCCTATGGTGACAGTGTCCATGGTGATAGTGCCCACAGTGACTGTGCTCATTGTGACAGTTTCTATGGTGAGAGTAACCATGATGACAGTGCTCATGGTGACAATGCCCACAGTGACAGTGCTCACGGTGATAGTGCTCACGTTGACATTGCCCTTGGTGATAGTACGCATGGTAATATTGCTCACGGTGACAGTGCCCATGGTGATAGTGCTCATGGTGATAGTGCTCAGGGTGACAGTTCCCATGGTTACAGTGCCCATGGTGACAGTGCTCATGGTGACAGCGCCCGCGGTGACTGTGCTCATGGTGACAGTGCTCACAGACATACTGCTCATGGTGACAGTTCGCATGGCAACAGGGCCCATGTTAAAAGTGCCCATGGTGACAGTGCTCATGTTGGCACTGCCCATGGTGACTGTGCTCATGCTGGTGGTGTACATGGTTGGAGTTCCCATGGTGAAATTCCTTATGGTGGCAATGCCCATGATGATAGTGCTCATGGTGACATTGCCCACGGTGACAGTGCTCATGGTGACAGTTCGCATGTTGACATTGCCCATGGTGACAGTGCTCATGGTGACACAGCCCATGGTGACTGCGCTAAAGCTGGCGGTGTACATGGTTGGAATTCTCATGGTGAAATTCCTCATGGTGGCACTGCCCATGATGATAGCGCTCACTGTGACAGTGTCCATAGTGACAGTGCCCATGGTGACAGTGCCCATGGTGACATTTCCCATGGTGACTGTGCCCATGGTGACATTTCCCAATGTGACAGTGCTCATGGTGAGAGTTCCCATGGTGACAGTGTTGATGTTGACAGTGCCAATGGTGACAGTGCCCATGGTGACAGTGCCCATGGTGATAGTGTCCATGGTGACAGTGCTCATGTTGACAGTGCCCACGGCGACAGTGCTCATGGTGAGAGTACCCATGGTGACAGTTCTCACCTTGATAGTGCCCATGGTGACCGTTCCCATGGTGACAGTTCCCATGGTGATAGTGCTCACCGTGATAGTGCCCAGGGTGACAGTTCCCATGGATACAGTGCCCATGGTGACAGTTCTCATGGTGACAGTGCCCACGGTGATAGTGCTCATGGTGGCAGTTCGCATGCTGACAGTGCCCATGATGACAGTGCTCATGGTGACAGTGCCCACGGTGACAGTGCTCACAGTGAGAGTGCCCTTGCTGATAGTACCCATGGTAATAGTGCTCACATGAAAGTGCCCATAGTGATATTGCTCACGGTGACACTGCCCATGGTGATAGTGGTCACGGTGACAATGCCCACGGTGATAGTGTTCATGGTGATAGTGCTCATGTTGAGAGTGCTCATGGTGACACTGCCCATGGTGACTGTGATCATGCTGGCGGTGTACATGGTTGGAGTTCCCATGGGGAAATTCCTCATGGTGGCACTGCCCATGATGATAGTGCTCATGGTGACAGTGTCCATCGTGAGAGCGCACTTGGTGACAGTGCTCATGATGACACTGCCCATGGTGACAGTGCCCATGGTGACATTTCCCATGGTGACAGTGCTCATGTTGACAGTGCACAAGGTGACAGTGCCCAAGGTGACATTTCCCATGGTTACAGTGTTAATGGTGATATTGCTCACTGTGACAGTTCCCATGGTTATAGTCCTCACGGTGATAGTGCTCATGGTGACAGTTCCCATGGTGACAGTGTTCATGGTGACAGTTCGCATGGTGACAGTCCCCATGGTGACTGTGCTCATGGTGACACAGCCCATGGTGACTGTTCTAAAGCTGCCGATGTACATGGTTGGAGTTCCCAAGCTGAAATTCCTCATGTTGGCACTGCCCATGATGATAGTGTTCATGGTGACAGTGTCCATGGAGACAGTGCCTATGGTGACAGTGCCCATTGTGATAGTGCTCACGGTGATAGTGCCCACAGTGACAGTTGTAATAGTGACAGTCCCCATGGTGACAGTGTCGATGATGACAGTGCTCATGGTGACAGTGTTCATGGTGATATTGCTCACAGTGACACTGCCCATGGTTATTGTCCTCACGGTGATAGTGCTCATGATGACAGTTCCCATGTTGACAGTGCACACGGTGACAGTGCTCATGGTGACATTGCCCATGGTGACAGTGCTCATGGTAAAAGTTTGCATGGTAACAGTGCCCATGGTGACAGTGCTCATGGTGACACAGCCCATGTTGACAGTGCTAAAGCTGGCAGTGTACGTGGTTGGAGTTCTCATGGTGAAATTCCTCATGGTGGCACTGCCCATGATGATAGTGCTCATGGTGACAGTGCCCATGGTGACATTTCCCATGGTGACAGTGCTCATGGTGAGAGTTCCCATGGTGACAGTGCTCATCTTGAGTGTGCCCATGGTGACCGTTCCCATGGTGACAGTTCCCATGGTGATAGTGCTCATGGTGACAGTGCCCTCGGTGACAGTGCAAATGGTGACATTTCCCATGGTGACAGTGCTCATGTTGACAGTGCACACGGTAACAGTGCCCACGGTGACACTGCTCACGGTGACAGTGCTCATGGTTATAGTGCTCACGGTGATAGTGCTCACGTTGACAGTGTCCTTGGTGATAGTGTTCATGGTAATACTGCTCATGGTGATAGTGCTGGTGGTGATAGTTCGCATGGTGACAGTGCCCATGTTGAAAGTCCCCATGATGGCAGTGCTCATGGTGACACTGCTCATGGTGACTGTGCTCATGCTGGCGGTGTACATGGTTGGAGTTCCCATGGTGAAATTCCTTATGCTGGCAGTGCCCATGATGATAGTGTTCATGGTGACAGTGTCCATGGTGACAGTGCCTATGGTGACAGTGCGCATGGTGACATTTCCCATGGTGACAGTGCCCATGGTGACAGTGCTCATGTTGACACTGCCCACGGTGACAGTGCTCATGGTGACAGTGCTCACAGTGACAGTACCCTAGGTGGTAGTACCCATGGTAATAGTGCTCACTTTGACAGTGCCCATGATGATAGTGCTAATGATGACAGTGCTCATGGTGACAGTTCCCATGGTGACAGTGCTCATGTTGACAGTGCCCACAGTGACAGTGCTCATGGTGGCAGTGCTCACAGTGACAATGCCCATGGTGATAGTGCCCATGGTAATAGTGCTCATGGTGACAGTACCCATGGTGATACTGTTCACGGTGACACTTCCTATGGTGATAGTGCTCACGTTGATAGTGCTCATGGTGACAGTTCCCATGGTTACAGTGCCCATGGTGACAGTGCTACTGGTGACAGTGCCCACGGTGAAAATGCTCATGGTGACAGTGCTCATGGTGATAGTCCTCACGGTGACAGTGCTCACATTGACAGTGCCCTTGGTGATAGTGCACATGGTAATACTGCTCATGGTGAAATTGCTCATGGTGATAGTTCGCATGGTGACAGTGCCCATGTCGAAAGTGCCCATGGTGGCAGTGCTCATGGTGACACTGCCCATGGTGACTGTGCTCATGCTGGGAGTGTACATGGTTGGAGTTCCCATGGTGAAATTCCTTATGGTGGCACTGCCCATGATGATAGTGTTCATGGTGACATTGTCCATGGTGACAGTGCGTATGGTGACAGTGCCCATTGTGATTGTGCTCACGGTGATAGTGCCCACAGTGACAGTGCTAATGGTGACAGTCCCCATGGTGACAGTTCCCATGATGACAGTGCTCATGGTGACAGTGCCCACGGTGACAGTGCTCATGGTCACAGTGCTCACGGTGACAGTGCTCACGGTGACAGTGACCTTGGTGATAGTATCCTTGTTAATAGTGCTCACGGTGACAGTGCCCATGGTGATATTGCTCACGGTGACACTGCCCATGGTGATAGTGCTCATGGTGACGGTTCCCAAGGTTACAGTGCCCATGGTGACAGTGCTCATGGTGACAGTGCCCATGGTGATTATGCTCATGGAGACCGTGCTCACGGTGATAGTGCTCATGGTGACAGTTCGCATGCTGACAGGGCCCATGTTGAAAGTGCCCATGGTGACAGTGCTCATGGTGATAATGCCCATGGTGAATGTGCTCATGCTGGCTGTGTACCTGGTTGGAATTCCGATGGTGAAATTCTTCATGGTAGCACTGCCCATGATGATAGTGCCCATGATGAAAGTGGTCATGGTGACAGTGCTCATGGTGACACTGCCCATGGTAACAGAACTCAGGATGACAGTGTCCATGGTGACAGTGCACATGGTGACAGTGGCCATGTTGAAATTGCCCATGGTAACAGTTCTCATGGTGACACTGCCCATAGTGACTGTGCTCATGCTGGCGGTGTAGAAGGTTGGAGTTCCCATGGTGAAATTCCTCATGGTGGCACTACCCATGATAATGGTGCTCATGGTGACAGTGTACATCGTGAGAGTGCCCATGGTAACAATGCTAATGGTGACACTGCCCATGGTGACAGTGCCCAAGGTGATATTTCCCATGGTGACAGTGCTCATTTTGACAGTGCACACGGTGACAGTGCCCACAGTGACAGTGCTCACGGTGATAATGTTAATGGTAATATTGCTCATGGTGACACTGCCCATGGTTATAGTGCTCACGGTGATAGTGTTCATGGTGACAGTTCCCATGGTGAAAGTGCTCATGGTGACATTGCCCACGGTGACAGTGCTCATGGTGAGAGTTCGCATGGTGACAGTGCCCATGGTTACAATGCTCATGGTCACACAACCCATGGTGACTGTGCTAAAGCTGGCGGTGTACATGGTTGGAGTTCCGATGGTGAAATTGCTCATGGTAGCACTGCCCATAATGATAGTGCTCATGGTGACAGTGTCCATGGTGACAGTGCCTATGGTGACAGAGCCCATTGTGATAGTGTTCACGGTGATAGTGCCCACAGTGACAGTGCTCATGGTGACAGTTCCTATGGTGACACTGCCCATGATGACAGTGCTCATGGTGACAGTGTCCATGGTGACAGTGCCTATGGTGACAGAGCCCATTGTGATAGTGTTCACGGTGATAGTGCCCACAGTGACAGTGCTCATGGTGACAGTTCCTATGGTGACACTGCCCATGATGACAGTGCTCATGGTGACAGTGCCCACGGTGACAGTGCTCATTGTGACACTGCTCACGGTAAAAGTGCCCTTGGTGATAGTACCCATGTTAATAGTGCTCACGGTGACAGTTCACATGGTGACAGTGCCCATTTTGAATGTGCCCATGGTGGCAGTGCCCATGGTGACAGTGCTCATGGTGAGAGTTCCCATGGTGACAGTGCTCATGTTCACAGTGCCCATGGTGACAGTGTCCATGGTCAACAGTGCCCATGGTGAGAGTGCCCATGGTGACAGTGCCCATGGTGACAGTGCTCATGGTGACAGTGCTCAAGGTGGCCATATCCATGGTGGGAATTCCCATGGTGAAAGTTCTCATGGTGGCAGTGCCCATGATGACAGTGCGCATTGTGACAGTGCACATGCTGAGAGTGCCCATGGTGACATTTCCCATGGTGACAGTGTTCATGGTAAGACTTACCATGGTGACAGTGCTCATGTTCACAGTGCCCATGGTGACAGTGTCCATGGTCAACAGTGCCCATGGTGAGAGTGCCCATGGTGACAGTGCCCATGGTGACAGTGCTCATGGTGACAGTGCTCAAGGTGGCCATATCCATGGTGGGAATTCCCATGGTGAAAGTTCTCATGGTGGCAGTGCCCATGATGACAGTGCGCATTGTGACAGTGCACATGGTGAGAGTGCCCATGGTGACATTTCCCTTGGAGACAATGCTTATGGTGAGAGTGGCCATGGTGACACTGGCCATAGTGACAGTGCTCATGGTGAGAGTTCCCATGGTGACAGTGCTCATGTTGAGAGTGCCCATGGTGACCATTCCCATGGTGACAGTTCTCATGGTGATAGTGCTCATGGTGACAGTGCTCATGGGGACAGTGCACACGGTGACAGTGCCCACGGTGACAGTGCTCACAGTGATAGTGCTCATGGTGATATTGCCCATGGTAATAGTGCTCATGTTGACAGTGCCCATGGTGATATTGCTCATGGTGACACTACACATGGTGATAGTGCTCACGGTGATAGTGCTCACGGTGACAGTGCCCTTGGTGAAAGTGCTCTTGGTGATAGTGCTCATGGTAATAGTGCACATGGTGACACTGCCCATGGTGACAGTGCCCATGGTGACACTGCCCATAGTGACATTTCCCATGGTGACAGTGCTCATGTTGACAGTGCCCATGGTGACAGTGACCATGGTGAGTGTGCCCATGGTGACAGTGTCCATGGTGACAGTGCTCACCTTGACAGTGCCTTTGGTGATAGTACCCATGTTAATATTGCTCACGGTTACAGTGCCCATGGTGATAGTGCTCATGGTGATAGTGCTCATGGTGACAGTTACCTTGGTGATAGTGCTCATGGTGATAGTGCTCATGGTGATAGTTCGCATGGTGACAGTGCCCATGTTGAAAGTCTCCATGAAGGCAGTGCTCATGGTGACACTGCCCATGGTGACTGTGCTCTTGCTGGCGGTGTACATGTTTGGAGTTCTCATGGTGAAATTCCTTATGGTGGCACTGCCCATGATGATAGTGTTCATCGTGACAATGTCCATGGTGACAGTGCCTATGGTGACAGTGCCCATTGTGATAGTGCTCACGGTGATAGTGCCCTCAGTGACAGTTCTAATGGTGACAGTTCCCACGGTGACATTGCTCATGGTGACAGTGCTCACGGTGACAGTAACCTTGGTGATAGTACCCATGGTAATAGAGGTCACGGTGACAGTGCCCATGGTGATATTGCTCACGGTGACACTGCCCATGGTGATAGTGCTCACGGTGATAGTGCTCAGGGTGACAGTTCCCATGGTTACAGTGCCCATGGTGACAGTGCTCATGGTGACAGTGCCCGCGGTGACTGTGCTCATGGTGACAGTGCTCACAGACATACTGCTCATGGTGACAGTTCGCATGGCAACAGGGCCCATGTTAAAAGTGCCCATGGTGACAGTGCTCATGTTGGCACTGCCCATGGTGACTGTGCTCATGCTGGTGGTGTACATGGTTGGAGTTCCCATGGTGAAATTCCTTATGGTGGCAATGCCCATGATGATAGTGCTCATGGTGACATTGCCCACGGTGACAGTGCTCATGGTGACAGTTCGCATGTTGACATTGCCCATGGTGACAGTGCTCATGGTGACACAGCCCATGGTGACTGCGCTAAAGCTGGCGGTGTACATGGTTGGAATTCTCATGGTGAAATTCCTCATGGTGGCACTGCCCATGATGATAGCGCTCACTGTGACAGTGTCCATAGTGACAGTGCCCATGGTGACAGTGCCCATGGTGACATTTCCCATGGTGACTGTGCCCATGGTGACATTTCCCAATGTGACAGTGCTCATGGTGAGAGTTCCCATGGTGACAGTGTTGATGTTGACAGTGCCAATGGTGACAGTGCCCATGGTGACAGTGCCCATGGTGATAGTGTCCATGGTGACAGTGCTCATGTTGACAGTGCCCACGGCGACAGTGCTCATGGTGAGAGTACCCATGGTGACAGTTCTCACCTTGATAGTGCCCATGGTGACTGTTCCCATGGTGACAGTTCCCATGGTGATAGTGCTCACCGTGATAGTGCCCAGGGTGACAGGTCCCATGGATACAGTGCCCATGGTGACAGTTCTCATGGTGACAGTGCCTATGGTGACAATGCTCATGTTGACAGTGCCCACTGTGACAGTGCTCACGGTGACAGTGCCCTTGGTGATAGTGCTTATGGTGATAGTGCTCATTGGGACTGTTTGCATGGTGACAGTGCCCATGTTGAAAGTGCCCATGGTGACAGTACTCATGGTGACAGTGTCCATGGTGACAGTGCTCAAGTTGAGATTGCCCATGGTGACCATTCCCATGGTGACAGTTCCCATGGTGATAGTGCTCATGGTAACAGTGCTCATGTTGACAGTGCACATGGTGACAATGCCCACACTGACATTGCTCACGGTGATAGTGCTCATGGTGATAATGCCCATTGTAATAGTGCTCACGGTGACAGTGCCCATGTTGATATTGCTGCAGGTGACACTGCCCATGGTGATAGTGCTCACGGTGATAGTGCTCATGGTAATAGTGCTCATGGTGACACTACCCATGGTGACAGTGCCCATGGTGACACTGCTCATAGTGACAATTCCCATGGTGACAGTGCTCATGGTGAGAGTTCCCATGGTGACAGTGCACATGGTGACAGTTCCCATGGTGACAGTGCCCACGTTGACATTGCTCATGGTGACAGTGCTCACGGTGACAGTGACTTTGGTGATAGTACCCATGGTAATAGAGGTCACAGTGACAGTGCCCATGGTGATATTGCTCACGGTGACACTGCCCATGGTGATAGTGCTCACAGTGATAGTGCTCATGGTGACATTTCCCATGGTTACAGTGCCCATGGTGACAGTGCTCATGGTGACAGTGCCCACGGTGACTATGCTCATGGTGACAGTGCTCACAGAGATACTGCTCATGGTGACAGTTCGCATGGCGATAGGGCCCATGTTAAAAGTGCCCATGGTGACAATGCTCATGGTGGCAATGCCCATGGTGACTGTGCTCATGCTGGTGGTGTACATGGTTGGAGTTCCCATGGTGAAATTCCTTATGGTGGCAATGCCCATGATGATAGTGTTCATCGTGACAATGTCCATGGTGACAGTGCCTATGGTGACAGTGCCCATTGTGATAGTGCTCACGGTGATAGTGCCCTCAGTGACAGTTCTAATGGTGACAGTGTCCATGGTGACAGTGCCCATGGTGACATTTCCCATCTTGACAGTGCTAATGGTGAGAGTTCCCATGATGAAAATGCTCATGTTGACAATGCCCAAGGTGCCAGTGCTCATGACGACAGTGTCCAGGGTGACAATTCTCATGGTGACAGTGCTCACAGTGATAGTGCTCATGGTGATAGTGCTCCCGCTGACAGTGCCCTTGGTGATGGTGCTCATGGTAATACTGCTGATGGTGATAGTGCTCATGGTGACGGTATGCATGTTGAGAGTGCCCATGTTGAAAGTGCCCATGGTGACAGTGTTCATGGTGATATTGCTCACGGTGACAGTGCCCAAGGTTATAGTGCTCACGGTGATAGTGCTCATGGTGACAGTTCCCATGTTGACAGTGCCCACGGTTACAGTGCTCATGGTGACATTGCCCATGGTGACTGTGTTCATGGTGACAGTTGGCATGGTGACAGTGCCCATGGTGACAGTGCTCATGGTGACACTGCCCATGGTGACTCCGCTAAAGCTGGTGGTGTACATGGTTGTACTTCCCATGGTGAAATTCCTCATGGTGGCACTGCCCATGATGATAGTGTTCATGGTGACAATGTCCATGGTGACATTGCCTATGGTGACAGTTCCCATTGTGATAGTGCTCACGGTGACAATGCTCATGGTGACAGTGCTCATTGTGATATTGCTCACGGTGATAGTGCTCACATTGACAATGCCCTTGGTGATAGTGCTCATGGTAATACTGCTCATGGTGATAGTGCTCATGGTGATAGTTCGTATGGTGACAGTGCCCATGTTGAAAGTCCCCATGATGGCAGTGCTCATGGTGACATTGCCCATGGTGACTGTGCTCATGCTGGCAGTGTACATGGTTGGAGTTCCCATGGTGAAATTCCTTATGGTGGCACTGCCCATGGTGATAGTGTTCATGGTGACAGTGTCCATGGTGACAGTGCCCATGATGACAGTGCTCATGGTGACAGTGCCCACGGTGACAGTGCTCATGGTGACAGTGCTCACGGTGACAGTGCCCTTGGTGATAATACCCATGTTAATAGTGCTCACAGTGACAGTGCCCATGGTGATTTTGCTCACGGTGACACTACCCATGGTGATAGTGCTCATGGTGATAGTGCTCATGGTGACAGTTCCCATGGTAACTGTGCCCATGGTGACAGTGCTCATGGCGACAGTGCCCACGGTGACTATGCTCATGGAGACAGTGCTCATGGTGATAGTGCTCATGGTGACAGTTCACATGGTGACAGAGCCCATGTTGAAAGTGCCCATGGTGACAGTGCTCATGGTGGCACTGCCCATGGTGACTGTGCTCATGCTTACGGTGTACCTGGTTGGAGTTCCGATGGTGAAATTCCTCATGGTAGCACTGCCCATAATGATAGTGCTCATGGTGACAGTGTCCATGGTGACAGTGCCTATGGTGACAGTGCCCATTGTGATAGTGCTCATAGTGACAGTGCCCACTGTGACAGTGCTCACGGTGACAGTGCCCTTGGTGATAGTGCTCATGGTGATAGTGCTCATGGTGACAGTTCGCATGGTGACAGTGCCCATGTTGAAATTGCCGATGGTGACAGTACCCATGGTGAGAGTGCTCATGGTGAAGGTTCCCACTGTGACAGTGCTCATGGTGACAGTGCTCATGGTGACAGTGCTCAGGGTGAGAGTGCTCACGATGATAGTGCTCACGGTGACAGTTCCCTTGGTGATAGTGCTCATGGTGATAGTGCCCATGGTGACACTGCCCATGGTGATATTGCTCACGGTGACACTGCCCATGGTAATAGTGCTCATGGTGATAGTGCTCACGTTGACAGTGCCTTTGGTGATAGTGCTCATGGTGACACTGCCCATGGTGACAGTTCACATGCTGATAGTGCCCATGTTGAAAGTTCCCACGGTGACAGTGCTCATGGTGATAATGCCCATGGTGACTGTGCTCATGCTGGCGGTGTACAGGGTTGGTGTTCCCATGTTGAAATTACTCATGGTGGCACTGCCCAGGATGATAGTGTACATGGTGACAGTGTCCATGGTGACAGTGCCAATGGTGACAGTGCTCACGGTGACACTGCCCATGGTGACATTTCACAAGGTGACAGTGCCCATGTTGAAAGTGCTCATGGTGACAGTGACCATGGTGACATTTCCCATGTTGACAGTGTCCATTGTGATAGTGCCCATGGTGACAGTGCCCATGGTGACAGTGCTCATGTTGACAGTGCCCATGGTGACAGTGCCCTTGGTGACAATACCCATAGTGACATTTCCAATTGTGACAGTCCTCATAGTGAGAGTTCCCATGGCGACAGTGCTGATGGATGACAGTGCTCATGTTGACAGTGCCCATGGGGACAATGCTGATGGATACAGTGTCCATGGTGATAGTGCTCCTCGGGACCGTGTAGATGGTTACAGTGCCCATGGTGACATTTTCCACAGTGACAGTGCCCATGGTGAGAGTGCCGATGGAGACAGTGTCCATAGTGACAGTTCCCATGGTGACAGTGCTCATGGTGACACTTCCCATGGTGAACAGTGTCCATGGTGACATTTCCGATGGAGACAGTGCTCCTGGTGAGAGTTCCCATGCTGACAGTGCTCACGTTGACAGTGCCCATGGTGACAGTTCCCATGTTGACACTTCCCATGGTGATATTGCTCATGGTGACAGTGCACATGGTGACATAGCCCACGGTGACAGTGCTCACGGTGATAGTGCTCATGGTAATAGTGCTCGTGTTGACACTACCGATGGTGACAGTGCACATGGTGACACTGCCCATAGTGACATTTCCCATGGTGACAGTGCTCATGGTGAGAGTTCCCATGGTGACAGTGCACATGGTGACAGTGCCCATGGTGATAGTGCTCACTGTGACAGTTCTCACTGTGGCAGTGCCAATGGTTACAGTGCGCATGGTGACCTTTCCCATGGTGACAGTTCCCATGGTGATAGTGCTCACCGTGATAGTGCCAATGGTGACAGTTACCATGGATACAGTGCCTATGGTGACAGTGCTCATGGTGACAGTGCCCACTGTGATAGTGCTCAGGGTGGCAGTTCGCATGGTGACAGTGGCCATGATGACAGTGCTCATGGTGGCAATGCCCACAGTGACAGTGCTCATGGTGATAGTGCTCACGATGACAGTGCCTTTGGTGATAGTATCCATGGTAATAGTTCTCAATGTGACAGTGCCCATGGAGATAGTGCTCATGGTGATGGTGCTCATGGTAATAGTGCTCATGGTGACACTGCCCATGGTGACAGTGCCCATGGTGACACTGCCCATAGTGACATTTCCCATGGTGGCAGTGCTCATGGTGACAGTTCCCATGGTGACAGTGCTCATGGTGACAGTGCCCATGGTGACAGTGTCCATGGTGACAGTGCCTATGGTGAGAGTGCCCATGGTGACAGTGTGCATGGTGACAGTGCTCATGTTGAAATTGCCCATGGTGACAGTGCTCATGGTGAGAGTTCCCATGGTGACAATGTTCATGTTGACAATGCCCATGGAGACAGTGCTCATGTTGACAGCGCCCACGGTGACAGTGCTCATGGTTACAGTGCTCACAGTTACAGTGCCCATGGTGATAGTGCCCATAGTAATAGTGCTCACGGTGACAGCATCCATGTTGATATTGTTCATGGTGACACTACCCATGGTGATAGTGCTCACGGTGACAGTGCTCATGAAGACAGTTCCCATGGTTGCAGTGCCCATGGTGACATTGCCCACAGTGACAATGCTCATGGTGACAGTGCTCATGGTGATATTGCTCACGGTGATAGTGCTCACATTGACAATGCCCTTGGTGATAGTGCTCATGGTAATACTGCTCATGGTGATAGTGCTCATGGTGATAGTTCGTATGGTGACAGTGCCCATGTTGAAAGTCCCCATGATGGCAGTGCTCATGGTGACATTGCCCATGGTGACTGTGCTCATGCTGGCAGTGTACATGGTTGGAGTTCCCATGGTGAAATTCCTTATGGTGGCACTGCCCATGGTGATAGTGTTCATGGTGACAGTGTCCATGGTGACAGTGCCCATGATGACAGTGCTCATGGTGACAGTGCCCACGGTGACAGTGCTCATGGTGACAGTGCTCACGGTGACAGTGCCCTTGGTGATAATACCCATGTTAATAGTGCTCACAGTGACAGTGCCCATGGTGATTTTGCTCACGGTGACACTCCCCATGGGGATAGTGCTCATGGTGACAGTTCCCATGGTAACTGTGCCCATGGTGACAGTGCTCATGGTGACAGTGCCCACGGTGACTATGCTCATGGAGACAGTGCTCATGGTGATAGTGCTCATGGTGACAGTTCACATGGTGACAGAGCCCATGTTGAAAGTGCCCATGGTGACAGTGCTCATGGTGGCACTGCCCATGGTGACTGTGCTCATGCTTGCGGTGTACCTGGTTGGAGCTCCGATGGTGAAATTCCTCATGGTAGCACTGCCCATAATGATAGTGCTCATGGTGACAGTGTCCATGGTGACAGTGCCTATGGTGACAGTGCCCATTGTGATAGTGCTCATAGTGACAGTGCCCACTGTGACAGTGCTCAATGTGACAGTGCTCACGGTGACAGTGCCCTTGGTGATAGTGCTCATGGTGATAGTGCTCATGGTGACAGTTCGCATGGTGACAGTGCCCATGTTGAAATTGCTGATGGTGACAGTACCCATGGTGAGAGTGCTCATGGTGAAGGTTCCCACTGTGACAGTGCTCATGGTGACAGTGTTCAGGGTGAGAGTGCTCACGATGATAGTGCTCACGGTGACAGTTCCCTTGGTGATAGTGCTCATGGTGATAGTGCCCATGGTGACACTGCCCATGGTGATATTGCTCACGGTGACACTGCCCATGGTAATAGTGCTCATGGTGATAGTGCTCACGTTGACAGTGCCTTTGGTGATAGTGCTCATGGTGACACTGCCCATGGTGACAGTTCACATGCTGATAGTGCCCATGTTGAAAGTTCCCACGGTGACAGTGCTCATGGTGATAATGCCCATGGTGACTGTGCTCATGCTGGCGGTGTACAGGGTTGGTGTTCCCATGTTGAAATTCCTCATGGTGGCACTGCCCATGATGATAGTGTACATGGTGACAGTTCGCATGGTGACAGTGCCCATGTTGAAATTGCCGATGGTGACAGTACCCATGGTGAGAGTGCTCATGGTGAAGGTTCCCACTGTGACAGTGCTCATGGTGACAGTGCCCTTAGTGATAGTGCTCATGGTGACAGTTCGCATGGTGATAGTGCTCATGTTGACATTGCCCATGGTGACCGTTCCCATGGTGACAGTACCCATGGTGATAGTTCTCATGGTGACAGTGCTCATGGGGACAGTGCACATGGTGACAATGCCCAGGATGACAGTGCTCACGGTGATAGTGCTCAAGGGGAAAGTGCCCATTGTAATAGTGCTCACCGTGACAGTGCCCATGCTGATATTGCTCAAGGTAACACTGCCCATGGTGATAGTGCTCACGGTGATAGTGCTCATGGTGACAATGCCCTTGGTGATAGTGCTCATGGTGATAGTGTTCATGGTAATAGTGCTCATGGAGACAGTGCTCACGGTGATAGTGCCCATGGTGACACTGCCCATAATGACATTTCCCATGGTGACAGTGCTCATGGTGAGAGTTCCCATGGTGACAGTGCTCACGGTGACAATGCTCACTGTGGCAGAGCCAATGGTTACAGTGCTCATGGTGGCAGTGTCCATGGTGGCAGTTCCCAAGATGACAGTGCTCATGGTGACATTTCCCATGGAAACAGAGCTCATGATGACAGTGTCCATGGTGACAGTGTACATGGTGACAGTGGCCATGTTGAAAGTGCCCATGGTGACAGTGCTCAAGCTGGCGGTATACATGGCTGGAGTTCCCATGGTGAAATTCCTCATGGTTGCCCTGCCCATGATGATAGTGCTCATGGTGACAGTGTCCATCATGAGAGTGCCCATGGTGACAGTGCTCATGATGACCCTGCCCATGGTGACAGTGCCCATGGTGACATTTCCCATGGTGACAGTGCTCATGTTGACAGTGCACACGGTGACATTGCCCACGGTGACATTTCCCATGGTGACAGTGTTCATGGTGATATTGCTCACGGTCACAGTGCCCATGGTTATAGTCCTCACGGTGATAGTGCTCATGGTGACAGTTCCCATGGTGACAGTGCCCGCAGTGACTGTGCTCATGGTGACATTGCCCACGGTGACAGTGCTCATGGTGACAGTTCGCTTGGTGACACTGCCCATGGTGACAGTGCACATGGTGACACAGCCCATGGTGACTGTGCTAAAGCTGCCGATGTACATGGTTGGAGTTCCCATGGTGAAATTCCTCATGGTGGCACTGCCCATGATGATAGTGTTGATGGTGACAGTGCCTATAGTGAGAGTGCCCATTGTGATAGTGGTCACGGTGACAGTGCCCTTCGTGATAGTATCCATGGTAATAGTGTTCACAGTGACACTGCCCATGGTGATAGTGCTCATGGTGACAGTGCTCATGGTGATAGTGTTCACGGTGATAGTGCTCATGGTGACAGTGCCCTTGGTGATAGTGCTCATGGTGATAGTGTTCATGGAGACATTTCACATGGTGACAGTGCTCATGTTGACAGTCCCCATGTTGACTGTGCTCATGCTGGCGGTGTACATGGTTGGTGTTACAATGGTGAAATTCCTTATGGTGGCACTGCCCATGATGATAGTGCTCATGGTGAAAGTGCCCATGGTGACAGTGTCCACGGTGACAGTGCCTATGGTGAGAGTGCCCATGTTGAAAGTGCCCATGGTGACAGTGCCCATGGTGACAGTGTCCATGGTGACAGTGCCCATGGTGACAGTGCCCATGGTGACGGTGTCCAAGGTGACAGTGCTCATGTTGACAGTGCCCACGGTGACAATGCTCATGGTGAGAGTTTCCATGGTGACAGTGCTAACCTTAACAGTGTCCATGGTGACCGTTCCGGTGGTGACAGTTCCCATGGTGATAGTGCCCATGGTGACAGTGCTCATGGTGATAGTGCTCATGGTGACACGGCCCATGGTGAATGTGCTCATGCTGGCGGTGTACATGGTTGGAGTTCCCATGGTGAAATTCCTTATGGTGGCAATGCCCATGATGATAGTGCTCATGGTGACAGTGTCCATGGAGACAGTGCCTATGGTGACAGTGCCCATTGTGATAGTGCTCACGGTGATAGTGCCCACAGTGACAGTTGTAATAGTGACAGTCCCCATGGTGACAGTGTCGATGATGACAGTGCTCATGGTGACAGTGTTCATGGTGATATTGCTCACAGTGACACTGCCCATGGTTATTGTCCTCACGGTGATAGTGCTCATGATGACAGTTCCCATGATGACAGTGCACACGGTGACAGTGCTCATGGTGACATTGCCCATGGGGACAGTGCTCATGGTAAAAGTTTGCATGGTAACAGTGCCCATGGTGACAGTGCTCATGGTGACACAGCCCATGTTGACAGTGCTAAAGCTGGCAGTGTACATGGTTGGAGTTCTCATGGTGAAATTCCTCATGGTGGCACTGCCCATGATGATAGTGCTCATGGTGACAGTGCCCATGGTGACATTTCCCATGGTGACAGTGCTCATGGTGAGAGTTCCCATGGTGACAGTGCTCATCTTGAGTGTGCCCATGGTGACCGTTCCCATGGTGACAGTTCCCATGGTGATAGTGCTCATGGTGACAGTGCCCTCGGTGACAGTGCAAATGGTGACATTTCCCATGGTGACAGTGCTCATGTTGACAGTGCACACGGTAACAGTGCCCACGGTGACACTGCTCACGGTGACAGTGCTCATGGTTATAGTGCTCACGGTGATAGTGCTCACGTTGACAGTGTCCTTGGTGATAGTGTTCATGGTAATACTGCTCATGGTGATAGTGCTGGTGGTGATAGTTCGCATGGTGACAGTGCCCATGTTGAAAGTCCCCATGATGGCAGTGCTCATGGTGACACTGCTCATGGTGACTGTGCTCATGCTGGCGGTGTACATGGTTGGAGTTCCCATGGTGAAATTCCTTATGCTGGCAGTGCCCATGATGATAGTGTTCATGGTGACAGTGTCCATGGTGACAGTGCCTATGGTGACAGTGCGCATGGTGACATTTCCCATGGTGACAGTGCCCATGGTGACAGTGCTCATGTTGACACTGCCCACGGTGACAGTGCTCATGGTGACAGTGCTCACAGTGACAGTACCCTAGGTGGTAGTACCCATGGTAATAGTGCTCACTTTGACAGTGCCCATGATGATAGTGCTAATGATGACAGTGCTCATGGTGACAGTTCCCATGGTGACAGTGCTCATGTTGACAGTGCCCACAGTGACAGTGCTCATGGTGGCAGTGCTCACAGTGACAATGCCCATGGTGATAGTGCCCATGGTAATAGTGCTCATGGTGACAGTACCCATGGTGATACTGTTCACGGTGACACTTCCTATGGTGATAGTGCTCATGTTGATAGTGCTCATGGTGACAGTGTCCATGGTGACAGTGCTCATGGTGGCAGTTCCCATATTGACGGTGATCATGGTGACAGTGCCCATGGTGACAGTGCCCATGATGACAGTTCCAATGTTGACAGTGTACTTGGGGATAATGCTCATGGAAACAGTGTCCATGGTGATAGTGCTCCTGGTGACAGTGTCCATGGTTACAGTGCCCATGGTGACAGTTTCCAAGGTGACATTTTCCATGGTGACAGTGCCCATGGTGACAGTGCCCATGGTGAATGTTCCCATGGTGACAGTGCTCAAGGTGACAATGCTCATGGTGACAGTGCCCATGGTGACAGTGCCCATGGTGACAGTGCTCACGGTGATAGTGCCCACAGTGGCAGTGCTCTCGGTGACAGTGCTCATGTTGAACAGTGCTCATGGTGACAGTGCTTATGGTGACAGTGCCCACGGTGACAGTGAAAATGGTTAGAGTGCCCATGGTGACATTTCCCTTGGTGACAGTGCTTATGGTGACAGTGACCATGGTGACACTGGCCATGGTGACAGTGCTCATGGTGAGAGTTCCCATGGTGACAGTGCTCATATTGACAGTGCCCATGGTGACCGTTCCCATGTTGACAGTTCCCATGGTGATAGTCCTCATGGTGACAGTGCTCATGGGGACAGTGCACACGGTGACAGTGCTCACGGTGATAATGCCCATGGTGATATTGCTCATGGTGAGACTGCCCATGGTGATAGTGCTCACGGTGATAGTGCTCATGGTGAGAGTTCCCATGGTGACAGTGCCCACGGTGACAGTGCTCATGGTGACATTGCCCACGGTGACAGTGCTCATGGTGAGAGTTCGCATGGTGATAGTGCCCATGGTGACAGTGCTCATGGTGACACAGCCCATGGTGACTGTTCTAAACCTGCCGATGTACATGGTTGGAGTTCCCATGGTGAAATTCCTCATGGTGGCACTGCCCATGATGATAGTGTTCATGGTGACAGTGTCCATGGTGACAGTGCCTATGGTGACAGTGCCCATTGTGATAGTGCTCACGGTGATAGTGCCCACAGTGACAGTTCTAATGGTGACAGGGCTCACGGTGACAGTGCCCATGGTTATAGTCCTCACGATGATAGTGCTCATGGTGACAGTTCCCATGGTGACAGTTCCCATGGTGACAGTGCTGATGATGACAGTGCTCATGGTGACAGTGCCCATGGTGACAGTGCTCATGGTGACAGTGCTCACGGTGACAGTGCCCTTGGTGATAGTACCCATTGTAATAGTGCTCACGGTAACTGTGCCCATGGTGATATTGCTCACGGTGACACTGCCCATGGTGATAGTGCTCACGGTGATAGTGCTCATGGTGACAGTTCGCATGGTGACACTGTGTATGTTGAAAGTGCCCATGGTGACAGTGCTCATGGTGACACTGCCCATGGTGACTGTGCTCATGCTGGTGGTGTATATGGTTGGAGTTCCCATGGTGAAATTCCTTATGGTGGCACTGCCCATGACGATAGTGCTCATGGTGACAGTGCCCATGGTGACAGTGCCCATGGTGACAGTGCCCATGGTGACATTTCCCATGGTGACAGTGCTTATGGTGAGAGTTCCCATGGTTACAGTGCTCATCTTGACAGTGCCCATGGTGACAGTGTCCATGGTGACAGTGCCCATGGTGATAGTGCTCATGGTGATAGTGCTCACGGTGACAGTTCCCTTGGTGATACTGCTCATGGTGATAGTGCTCATGGTGAAAGTGCTCATGGTGACAATTCACATGGTGACAGTGCTCATGATGACAGTGCTCATGGTGACAGTGCTCAAGGTGACACTGCCCATGTTGATAGTGCTCACAGTGATAGTGCTCATGGTGACAATTCCCATGGTTACAGTGCCCATGGTGACAGTGCTCATGGTGACAGTGCTCACGGTGACAGTGCTCATGGTGACAGTGCTCACAGTGATAGTTCTCTTGGTGACAGCGCCCTTGGTGATAGTGCCCATGGTGATAGTGCTAATGGTGATAGTGCTCATGGTGACAGAGATCATGGTGACAGTGCTTATGGTGACAGTGCCCATGGTGACATTCCCCATGGTAACAGAGCTCATGATGACAGTGTCCATGGTGACAGTGCCCATGTTGAAAGTGCCCATGGTGACATTGCTCATGGTGACACTGCCCATGGTGACTGTGCTCATTCTGGCGGTGTACATGTTTGGAATTCCCATGGTGAAATTCCTCATGGTGGCACTGCCCATGATGATAGTGCTCATGGTGACAGTGACCATCGTGAGAGTTCCCATGGTGACAGTGCTCATGGTGACACTGCGCATGGTGACAGGGCCCATGGTGACATTTCCCATGGTGACAGTGCTTATGTTGACAGTGCAGACGATGACCGTGCCCACGGTGACATTTCCTATGGTGACAGTGTTCATCGTGATATTGCTCACGGTGACAGTGCCCATGGTTATAGTCCTCACGGTGATAGTGCTCATGGTGACAGTTCCCATGGTGACAGTGCCCACGGTGACAGTGCTCATGGTGACATGGCCCACGGTGACAGGGCTCATGGTGACACTGCCCATGGTGACAGTGCCCATGATGACATTTCCCATGGTTACAGTGCTTATGTTGACAGTGCACACGGTGACAGTGCCCACGGTCACATTTCCCATGGTGACAGTGTTCATGGTGATATTGCTCACAGTGACAGTGCCCATGGTTATAGTCCTCACGGTGATAGTGCTCATGGTGACAGTTCCCATGGTGACAGTGTCCACGGTGACAGTGCGCATGGTGACATTGCCCACGGTGACAGTGCTCATGGTGAGAGTTCGCATGGTGATAGTGCCCATGGTGACAGTGCTCATGGTGACACAGCCCATGGTGACTGTTCTAAACCTGCCGATGTACATGGTTGGAGTTCCCATGGTGAAATTCCTCATGGTGGCACTGCCCATGATGATATTGTTCATGGTGACAGTGTCCATGGTGACAGTGCCTATGGTGACAGTGCCCATTGTGATAGTGCTCATGGTGATAGTGCCCACAGTGACAGTTCTAATGGTGACAGTGTTCACGGTGACAGTGCCCATGGTTATAGTCCTCACGATGATAGTGCTCATGGTGACAGTTCCCATGGTGACAGTTCCCATGGTGACAGTGCCGATGATGACAGTGCTCATGGTGACAGTGCCCATGGTGACAGTGCTCATGGTGACAGTGCTCACGGTGACAGTGCCCTTGGTGATAGTACCCATTGTAATAGTGCTCACGGTAACTGTGCCCATGGTGATATTGCTCACAGTGACACTGCCCATGGTGATAGTGCTCACGGTGATAGTGCTCATGGTGACAGTTCGCATGGTGACACTGTGTATGTTGAAAGTGCCCATGGTGACAGTGCTCATGGTGACACTGCCCATGGTGACTGTGCTCATGCTGGTGGTGTATATGGTTGGAGTTCCCATGGTGAAATTCCTTATGGTGGCACTGCCCATGACGATAGTGCTCATGGTGACAGTGTCCATGATGACAGTGCCCATCGTGACAGTGCCCATGGTGACATTTCCCATGGTGACAGTGCTCATCTTGACAGTGCCCATGGTGACAATGCCCACGATGACAGTGCTCATGGTGACAGTGCCCACGATGACAGTGCTCATGGTGACCGTGCCCTTGGTGATACTTCTCACGGTGATAGTGCTCACAGTGATAGTGCTCACGGTGACAGTGCCCTGATGGATAGTGCCCATGGTGACAGTGTCCCTGGTGACCGTGCTCATGGTGACATTTCCCATGGTGAGAGTGCTCATGGTGAGAGTGCTCACTGTGGCAGTGCCAATGGTTACAGTGCTCATGGTGGCAGTGTCCGTGGTGGCAGTTCCTAAGATGACAGTGTCCATGATGACAGAGCCCAGGGTGACAGTGCTCATGGTGACACTGCCCATGGTGACAGTGCACACGGTGACAGTGCCCACGGTGACAGTGCTCATGGTGAGAGTGCTCATGGTGATAGTGCCCATGGTAATAGTGCTCACTCTGACATTTCCCATGGTGATATTGCTCACGGTGACACTGCAAATGGTGTTAGTGCTCACGGTGATAGTGCTCATGGTGACAGTTCCCATGGTGAGAGTGCCCACGGTGACAGTGCTCATGGTGACATTGCCCACAGTGACAGTGCTCATGGTGACAGAGCTCACGGTGACAGTGCCCTTTGTGAGAGTGCTCATGGTGATAGTGCTCATAGTGATAGTGTTCATGGTGACTGTTCACATGGTGACAGTGCCCATGTTGAAAGTGCCCATGGTGATAGTGCTCACGGTGACACTGCCCATGGTGACTGTGCTCATGCTGGCGGTGTACATGGTTGGAGTTGCCATGGTGAAATTCCTCATGGTGGCACTGCCCATGATGATAGTGCTCATGTTGACTGTGTCCATGGTAACAGTGCCCATGCTGACAGTGCCCATAGTGACATTTCCCATGGTGACAGTGTTCATGGTAAGAGTTACCATGGTGACAGTGCTCATGTTCACAGTGCCCATGGTGACAGTGTCCATGGTCAAGAGTGCCCATGGTGAGAGTGCCCATGTTGAGAATGCCCATGGTGACAGTGCCCATGGTGACAGTACTCATGGTGATACTTCCCATGATGACAATGCTCCTGGTGACAATGATCATGGTGACAGTGCTCACGGTGACAGTGCTCATGGTGGCAGTGTCCATGGTGACAGTGCTCATGGTGGCAGTTCCCATATTGACGGTGATCATGGTGACAGTGCCCATGGTGACAGTGCCCATGATGACAGTTCCAATGTTGACAGTGTACTTGGGGACAAAGCTCATGGAAACAGTGTCCATGGTGATAGTGCTCCTGGTGACAGTGTCCATGGTTACAGTGCCCATGGTGACAGTTTCCGAGGTGACTTTTTCCATGGTGACAGTGCCCATGGTGACAGTGCTCATGGTGACTGTGCCCACGGTGACAATGCTCATGGTGAGAATTCCAACGGTGACAGTGCTCACCTTGACATTGTCCATGGTGACAGTTCCCCTGGTGATAATGCTCATGGTGATAGTGCTCATGGTGATAGTGCTCATGGTGACACTGCCCATGGTGAATGTGCTCATGCTGGCGGTGTACATGGTTGGAGATCCCATGGTGAAATTCTTTATGGTGGTAATGCACATGATGATAGTGCTCATGCTGAGAGTGTCCATGGTGACAGTGCCTATGGTGACAGTGCCCATGGTGACATTTCCCATGGTGACAGTGCTCATGGTGAGAGTTCCCATGGTGACAATGCTCATGGTGACTATGCTCATGGTGACTATGCTCATGGTGACAGTGCCCACGGTGAAAATGCTCATGGTGACCGTGCTCACGGTGATAGTGCTCACGGTAATAGTGCTCACGCTGACAGTGCCCTTGGTGATAGTGCTTATGGTAATAGTGATCATGGTGACGGTTCGCATGGTGACAGTGCCCATGTTGAAAGTGCCCATGGTGGCAGTGCTCATGGTGTCACTGCCCATAGTGAATGTGCTCATGCTGGCATTGTCCATGGTTGGAGTTTCTATGGTGAAATTCCTTATGGTGGCACTGCCCATGATGATAGTGTTCATAGTGACAGTGTCCATGGTGACAGTGCCTATGGTGACAGGGTCCATTGTGATAGTGCTCACGGTGATAGTGCCCACAGTGACAGTGCTAATGGTGAGAGTTCCCATGGTGACAGTGCCCATGATGACAGTGCTCATGGTGACAGTGCCCACGATGACAGTGCTCATGGTGACAGTGCCCTTGGTGATACTTCTCACGGTGATAGTGCTCACAGTGATAGTGCTCACGGTGACAGTGCCCTGATGGATAGTGCCCATGGTGACAGTGTCCCTGGTGACCGTGCTCATGGTGACATTTCCCATGGTGAGAGTGCTCATGGTGAGAGTGCTCACTGTGGCAGTGCCAATGGTTACAGTGCTCATGGTGGCAGTGTCCGTGGTGGCAGTTCCTAAGATGACAGTGTCCATGATGACAGAGCCCAGGGTGACAGTGCTCATGGTGACACTGCCCATGGTGACAGTGCACATGGTGACAGTGCCCACGGTGACAGTGCTCATGGTGAGAGTGCTCATGGTGATAGTGCCCATAGTAATAGTGCTCACTCTGACATTTCCCATGGTGATATTGCTCACGGTGACACTGCAAATGGTGTTAGTGCTCACGGTGATAGTGCTCATGGTGACAGTTCCCATGGTGAGAGTGCCCACGGTGACAGTGCTCATGGTGACATTGCCCACAGTGACAGTGCTCATGGTGACAGAGCTCACGGTGACAGTGCCCTTTGGGAGAGTGCTCATGGTGATAGTGCTCATAGTGATAGTGTTCATGGTGACAGTTCGCATGGTGACAGTGCCCATGTTGAAAGTGCCCATGGTGATAGTGCTCACGGTGACACTGCCCATGGTGACTGTGCTCATGCTGGCGGTGTACATGGTTGGAGTTGCCATGGTGAAATTCCTCATGGTGGCACTGCCCATGATGATAGTGCTCATGTTGACTGTGTCCATGGTAACAGTGCCCATGCTGACAGTGCCCATAGTGACATTTCCCATGGTGACAGTGTTCATGGTAAGAGTTACCATGGTGACAGTGCTCATGTTCACAGTGCCCATGGTGACAGTGTCCATGGTCAAGAGTGCCCATGGTGAGAGTGCCCATGTTGAGAGTGCCCATGGTGACAGTGCCCATGGTGACAGTACTCATGGTGACACTTCCCATGATGACAATGCTCCTGGTGACAATGATCATGGTGACAGTGCTCACGGTGACAGTGCTCATGGTGGCAGTGTCCATGGTGACAGTGCTCATGGTGGCAGTTCCCATATTGACGGTGATCATGGTGACAGTGCCCATGGTGACAGTGCCCATGATGACAGTTCCAATGTTGACAGTGTACTTGGGGACAAAGCTCATGGAAACAGTGTCCATGGTGATAGTGCTCCTGGTGACAGTGTCCATGGTTACAGTGCCCATGGTGACAGTTTCCAAGGTGACATTTTCCATGGTGACAGTGCCCATGGTGACAGTGCTCATGGTGACAGTGCTCATGGGGACAGCGCACACGATGATATTGCTCACGGTGATAATGCCCATGGTGATATTGCTCATGGTGAGACTGCCCATGGTGATAGTGCTCACGGTGATAGTGCTCATGGTGAGAGTTCCCATGGTGACAGTGCCCATAGTGACAGTGCTCATGGTGACAGTACCGACGGTGACAGTGCTCATGGTGACAATTCTCAGGGTGATAGTGCTCACGATGATAGTGCTCACGGTGACAGTTCCCTTGGTGATAGTGCTCATGGTGATAGTGCCCATGGTGACACTGCCCATGGTGATATTGCTCACGGTGACACTGCCCATGGTAATAGTGCTCATGGTGATAGTGCTCACGTTGACAGTGTCTTTGGTGATAGTGCTCATGGTGACACTGCCCATGGTGACAGTTCGCATGCTGATAGTGCCCATGTTGAAAGTTCCCATGGTGACAGTGCTCATGGTGATAATGCCCATGGTGACTGTGCTCATGCTGGCGGTGTACAGGGTTGGTGTTCCCATGTTGAAATTCCTCATGGTGGCACTGCCCATGATGATAGTGTTCCTGGTGACAGTGTCCATGGTGACAGTGCTCATGGTTACAGTGCCCATGGTGAACAGTGCTCACGGTGAAAGTGCCTACAGTGGCAGTGCTCTAGGTGACAGTGCCCATGTTGAACAGTGCTCATGGTGACAGTGCTTATGGTGACAGTGCCCACGGTGACAGTGCAAATGGTGAGAGTTCCCATGCTGACATTTCCCTTGGTGACAGTGCTTAAGGTGACAGTGGCCATAGTGACACTGGCCATGGTGACAGTGCTCATAGTGAGAGTTCCCATGGTGACAGTGCCCATGGTGACAGTGCTCATGGTGATAGTGCTCATGGTGACAGTGCTCATGGGGACAGTGCATGCGGTGACAGTGCCCACGGTGACAGTGCTCACGGTGATAGTGCTCATGGTGACAGTGCTCATGGGGACAGTGCATGCGGTGACAGTGCCCACGGTGACAGTGCTCACGGTTATAGTGCTCATGGTGATATTGCCCATGGTAATAGTGCTCATGTTGACAGTGCCCATGGTGATATTGCTCATGGTGACACTGCCCATGGTGATAGTGCTGACGGTGATAGTGCTCATGGTGACAGTTCCCATGATGACAGTGCCCATAGTGACAGTGCTCATGGTGACAGTACCGACGGTGACAGTGCTCAGGGTGATAGTGCTCACGATGATAGTGCTCACGATGACAGTTCCCTTGGTGATAGTGCTCATGGTGATAGTGCCCATGGTGACACTGCCCATGGTGATATTGCTCACGGTGACACTGCCCATGGTAATAGTGCTCATGGTGAGAGTGCTCACGTTGACAGTGCCTTTGGTGATAGTGCTCATGGTGACACTGCCCATGGTGACAGTTCGCATGCTGATACTGCCCTTGTTGAAAGATCCTGTGGTGACAGTGCTCATGGTGACAATGCCCATGGTGACTATGCTCATGCTGGTGGTGTACAGGGTTGGTGTTCCCATGTTGAAATTCCTCATGGTGGCACAGCCCATGATGATACTGTTCATGGTGACAGTGCCAATGGTGACAGTGCTCATGGTGAAACTGCCCATGGTGACATTTCGCACGGTGACAGTGCCCATGTTGAAAGTGCCCATGGTGACAGTGACCATGGTGACATTTCCCATGTTGACAGTGTTCATGGTGAGAGTGTCCATGATGACATTTCCCATGGTGAGAGTGCCCATGGTGACAGTGTCCATGGTGATAGTGCTCATGGTGACACTGCCCATGGTGATATTGCTCATGGTGACACTGCCCACGGTGATAGTGCTCATGGTGACATTTTCCATGGTGAGAGTGCTCATGTTGACATTGCTCATGGTGACATTGTCCATGGTGACAGTGCCCATGGTGACTGTGCTCTTGCTAAGAGTTCCCATGAGGACAGTACCCATAGTGACAGTACCCATGGCGACAGTGTCCATGGTGACAGTGCCAATGGTTACAGTGCTCATGGTTGCACTGCCCAAGATGATAGTGCTCATGGTGACAGTGCCCATTGTGATAGTGCTCACGGTGATAGTACCCACAGTGACAGTTCTAATGGTGACAGTTCCCATGGTGACAGTGCCCATGATGACAGTGCTCATGGTGACAGTGCCCACGGTGACAGTGCTCATGGTGACACTGCTCATGGTAACAATGCCCTTGGTGATAGTACCCATGTTAATAGTGCTCACGGTGATAGTGCCCATGGTGACATTTCCTATGGTGACAGTGCTCACGATGACAGTGCACACGGTGACAGTGTTTATGGTGATATTGCTCATGGTGACACTGCCCATGGTTAGAATGCTCACGGTGATAGTGCTCATGGTGACAGTGCTCATTGTGACATTGCCCACGGTGACAGTGCTCATGGTGAGAGTTCGCATGGTGACAGTGCCCATGGTGACAGTGCTCATGGTGACACAGCCCATGGTGATAGTGCCCATAGTGATAGTGCCCATGGTGACATTTCCCATGGTGACAGTGCTCATGGTGAGAGTTCCTATGCTGACTGTGCTCATGTTGACAGTGACCATGGTGACAGTGCCCACGGTGACAGTGCTCATGGTGATAGTGCTCAACGCGATAGTGCCCATGGTAATAGCGCTAATGGTGACACTGCCCATGTTGATATTGCTCACGCTGACACTGCCCATGGTGATAGTGCTCACGGAGTTAGTGCTCATTGTGACAGTTCCCATGGTGACAGTGGCCACGTTGACTGTGCTCATAGTGACACTGCCCATGGTGATAGTGCCCATAGTGATAGTGCCCATGGTGACATTTCCCATGGTGACAGTGCTCATGGTGAGAGTTCCCATGGTGACAGTGCCGATGATGACAGTGCTCAGGGTGACAGTGCCCACGGTGACAGTGCTCATGGTAACAGTGCTCACGGTGACAGTGCCCTTGGTGACAGTGCTCACGGTGACAGTGCCCTTGGTGATAGTACCCATGGTAATAATGCTCACGGTGACAGTGCCCATGGTGACAGTGCCCATGGTGATAGTGCTCATGGTGATAGTGCTCATGGTGAGAGTTCCCATGGTGACAGGGCACATGGTGACAGTTCCCATGGTGACAGTGCTCACGGTGACAGTGCTCACTGTGGCAGTGCCAATGGTTACATTGCTCATGGTGGCTGTGTCCATGGTGGCATTTCCCAAGATGACAGTGCTCATGGTGACATTTCCCATGGTAACAGAGCTCATGATGACAGTGTCCATGGTGACAGTGCCCATGGTGACAGTAGCCAGGTTGAAAGTGTCCATGGTGACAGTGCTCATGGTGACATTGCCCACGGTGACAGTGATCATGGTGACAGTGCTCACGTTGATAGTGCTCATGGTGATAGTGCTCACAGTGACAGTGCCCTTGGTGATAGTGCCCATGGTAATAGGGCTCACGGTGACAGTGCCCATGGTGATAGTGCTCACGGTGATAGTGCTGACAGTGATAGTGCTCACGGTGACAGTGCCCTGGTGATAGTGCCCATGGTGACAGTGTCCCTGGTGACCGTGCTCATGGTGACATTTCCCATGGTGAGAGTGCTCATGGTGAGAGTGCTCACTGTGGCAGTGCCAATGGTTACAGTGCTCATGGTGGCAGTGTCCGTGGTGGCAGTTCCTAAGATGACAGTGTCCATGATGACAGAGCCCAGGGTGACAGTGCTCATGGTGACACTGCCCATGGTGACAGTGCCCACGGTGACAGTGCTCATGGTGAGAGTGCTCATGGTGATAGTGCCCATGGTAATAGTGCTCACTCTGACATTTCCCATGGTGATATTGCTCACGGTGACACTGCAAATGGTGTTAGTGCTCACGGTGATAGTGCTCATGGTGACAGTTCCCATGGTGAGAGTGCCCACGGTGACAGTGCTCATGGTGACATTGCCCACAGTGACAGTGCTCATGGTGACAGAGCTCACGGTGACAGTGCCCTTTGTGAGAGTGCTCATGGTGATAGTGCTCATAGTGATAGTGTTCATGGTGACAGTTCGCATGGTGACAGTGCCCATGTTGAAAGTGCCCATGGTGATAGTGCTCACGGTGACACTGCCCATGGTGACAGTGCCCACGGTGACAGTGCTCATGGTGAGAGTGCTCATGGTGATAGTGCCCATGGTAATAGTGCTCACTCTGACATTTCCCATGGTGATATTGCTCACGGTGACACTGCAAATGGTGTTAGTGCTCACAGTGATAGTGCTCATGGTGACAGTTCCCATGGTGAGAGTGCCCACGGTGACAGTGCTCATGGTGACATTGCCCACAGTGACAGTGCTCATGGTGACAGAGCTCACGGTGACAGTGCCCTTTGTGAGAGTGCTCATGGTGATAGTGCTCATAGTGATAGTGTTCATGGTGACAGTTCGCATGGTGACAGTGCCCATGTTGAAAGTGCCCATGGTGATAGTGCTCACGGTGACACTGCCCATGGTGACAGTGCCCACGGTGACAGTGCTCATGGTGAGAGTGCTCATGGTGATAGTGCCCATGGTAATAGTGCTCACTCTGACATTTCCCATGGTGATATTGCTCACGGTGACACTGCAAATGGTGTTAGTGCTCACGGTGATAGTGCTCATGGTGACAGTTCCCATGGTGAGAGTGCCCACGGTGACAGTGCTCATGGTGACATTGCCCACAGTGACAGTGCTCATGGTGACAGAGCTCACGGTGACAGTGCCCTTTGTGAGAGTGCTCATGGTGATAGTGCTCATAGTGATAGTGTTCATGGTGACAGTTCGCATGGTGACAGTGCCCATGTTGAAAGTGCCCATGGTGATAGTGCTCATGGTGACACTGCCCATGGTGACTGTGCTCATGCTGGCGGTGTACATGGTTGGAGTTGCCATGGTGAAATTCCTCATGGTGGCACTGCCCATGATGATAGTGCTCATGTTGACTGTGTCCATGGTAACAGTGCCCATGCTGAGAGTGCCCATAGTGACATTTCCCATGGTGACAGTGTTCATGGTAAGAGATACCATGGTGACAGTGCTCATGTTCACAGTGCCCATGGTGACAGTGTCCATGGTCAAGAGTGCCCATGGTGAGAGTGCCCATGTTGAGAGTGCCCATGGTGACAGTGCCCATGGTGACAGTACTCATGGTGACACTTCCCATAATGACAATGCTCCTGGTGACAATGATCATGGTGACAGTGCTCACGGTGACAGTGCTCATGGTGGCAGTGTCCATGGTGACAGTGCTCATGGTGGCAGTTCCCATATTGACGGTGATCATGGTGACAGTGCCCATGGTGACAGTGCCCATGATGACAGTTCCAATGTTGACAGTGTACTTGGGGATAATGCTCATGGAAACAGTGTCCATGGTGATAGTGCTCCTGGTGACAGTGTCCATGGTTACAGTGCCCATGGTGACAGTTTCCAAGGTGACATTTTCCATGGTGACAGTGCCCATGGTGAATGTTCCCATGGTGACAGTGCTCAAGGTGACAATGCTCATGGTGACAGTGTCCATGGTGACAGTGCTCATGGTGACAGTGCCCATGGTGACAGTGCCCATGGTGACAGTGCTCACGGTGATAGTGCCCACAGTGGCAGTGCTCTCGGTGACAGTGCTCATGTTGAACAGTGCTCTTGGTGACAGTGCTATGGTGACAGTGCCCACGGTGACAGTGAAAATGGTGAGAGTGCCCATGGTGACATTTCCCTTGGTGACAGTGCTTATGGTGACAGTGACCATGGTGACACTGGCCATGGTGACAGTGCTCATGGTGAGAGTTCCCATGGTGACAGTGCTCATATTGACAGTGCCCATGGTGACCGTTCCCATGTTGACAGTTCCCATGGTGATAGTCCTCATGGTGACAGTGCTCATGGGGACAGTGCACACGGTGACAGTGCTCACGGTGATAATGCCCATGGTGATATTGCTCATGGTGAGACTGCCCATGGTGATAGTGCTCACGGTGATAGTGCTCATGGTGAGAGTTCCCATGGTGACAGTGCCCACGGTGACAGTGCTCATGGTGACATTGCCCACGGTGACAGTGCTCATGGTGAGAGTTCGCATGGTGATAGTGCCCATGGTGACAGTGCTCATGGTGACACAGCCCATGGTGACTGTTCTAAACCTGCCGATGTACATGGTTGGAGTTCCCATGGTGAAATTCCTCATGGTGGCACTGCCCATGATGATAGTGTTCATGGTGACAGTGTCCATGGTGACAGTGCCTATGGTGACAGTGCCCATTGTGATAGTGCTCACGGTGATAGTGCCCACAGTGACAGTTCTAATGGTGACATGGCTCACGGTGACAGTGCCCATGGTTATAGTCCTCACGATGATAGTGCTCATGGTGACAGTTCCCATGGTGACAGTTCCCATGGTGACAGTGCTGATGATGACAGTGCTCATGGTGACAGTGCCCATGGTGACAGTGCTCATGGTGACAGTGCCCATGGTAATAGTGCTCACATGAAAGTGCCCATGGTGATATTGCTCACAGTGACACTGCCCATGGTGATAGTGCTCACGGTGATAGTGCTCATGGTGACAGTTCGCATGGTGACACTGTGTATGTTGAAAGTGCCCATGGTGACAGTGCTCATGGTGACACTGCCCATGGTGACTGTGCTCATGCTGGTGGTGTATATGGTTGGAGTTCCCATGGTGAAATTCCTTATGGTGGCACTGCCCATGACGATAGTGCTCATGGTGACAGTGTCCATGGTGACAGTGCCCATGGTGACAGTGCCCATGGTGACAGTGCCCATGGTGACATTTCCCATGGTGACAGTGCTTATGGTGAGAGTTCCCATGGTGACAGTGCCCATGGTGACAGTGTCCATGGTGACAGTGCCCATGGTGATAGTGCTCATGGTGATAGTGCTCACGGTGACAGTTCCCTTGGTGATACTGCTCATGGTGATAGTGCTCATGGTGAAAGTGCTCATGGTGACAATTCACATGGTGACAGTGCTCATGATGACAGTGCTCATGGTGACAGTGCTCACGGTGACACTGCCCATGTTGATAGTGCTCACAGTGATAGTGCTCATGGTGACAATTCCCATGGTTACAGTGCCCATGGTGACAGTGCTCATGGTGACAGTGCTCACGGTGACAGTGCTCATGGTGACAGTGCTCACAGTGATAGTTCTCTTGGTGACAGCGCCCTTGGTGATAGTGCCCATGGTGATAGTGCTAATGGTGATAGTGCTCATGGTGACAGAGATCATGGTGACAGTGCCTATGGTGACAGTGCCCATGGTGACATTTCCCATGGTAACAGAGCTCATGATGACAGTGTCCATGGTGACAGTGCCCATGTTGAAAGTGCCCATGGTGACATTGCTCATGGTGACACTGCCCATGGTGACTGTGCTCATTCTGGCGGTGTACATGTTTGGAATTCCCATGGTGAAATTCCTCATGGTGGCACTGCCCATGATGATAGTGCTCATGGTGACAGTGACCATCGTGAGAGTTCCCATGGTGACAGTGCCCATGGTGACACTGCCCATGGTGACAGGGCCCATGGTGACATTTCCCATGGTGACCGTGCTTATGTTGACAGTGCAGACGATGACCGTGCCCACGGTGACATTTCCTATGGTGACAGTGTTCATCGTGATATTGCTCACGGTGACAGTGCCCATGGTTATAGTCCTCACGGTGATAGTGCTCATGGTGACAGTTCCCATGGTGACAGTGCCCACGGTGACAGTGCTCATGGTGACATGGCCCACGGTGACAGGGCTCATGGTGACACTGCCCATGGTGACAGTGCCCATGATGACATTTCCCATGGTGACAGTGCTTATGTTGACAGTGCACACGGTGACAGTGCCCACGGTCACATTTCCCATGGTGACAGTGTTCATGGTGATATTGCTCACAGTGACAGTGCCCATGGTTATAGTCCTCACGGTGATAGAGCTCATGGTGACAGTTCCCATGGTGACAGTGCCCACGGTGACAGTGCTCATGGTGACATTGCCCACGGTGACAGTGCTCATGGTGAGAGTTCGCATGGTGATAGTGCCCATGGTGACAGTGCTCATGGTGACACAGCCCATGGTGACTGTTCTAAACCTGCCGATGTACATGGTTGGAGTTCCCATGGTGAAATTCCTCATGGTGGCACTGCCCATGATGATAGTGTTCATGGTGACAGTGTCCATGGTGACAGTGCCTATGGTGACAGTGCCCATTGTGATAGTGCTCACGGTGATAGTGCCCACAGTGACAGTTCTAATGGTGACAGTGTTCACGGTGACAGTGCCCATGGTTGTAGTCCTCACGATGATGGTGCTCATGGTGACAGTTCCCATGGTGACAGTTCCCATGGTGACAGTGCCGATGATGACAGTGCTCATGGTGACAGTGCCCATGGTGACAGTGCTCATGGTGACAGTGCTCACGGTGACAGTGCCCTTGGTGATAGTACCCATTGTAATATTGCTCACGGTAACTGTGCCCATGTTGATATTGCTCACAGTGACACTGCCCATGGTGATAGTGCTCACGGTGATAGTGCTCATGGTGACACTGCCCATGGTGACTGTGCTCATGCTGGTGGTGTGTATGGTTGGAGTTCCCATGGTGAAATTCCTTATGGTGGCACTGCCCATGACGATAGTGCTCATGGTGACAGTGTCCATGGTGACAGTGCCCATGGTGACAGTGCCCATCGTGACAGTGCCCATGGTGACATTTCCCATGGTGACAGTGCTCATCTTGACAGTGCCCATGGTGACAGTGTCCATGGTGACAGTGCCCATGGTGAGAGTGCCCATGGTGACAGTGTCCAAGGTGACAGTGCTCATGTTGACTGTGCCCACGGTGACAATGCTCATGGTGAGAATTCCAACGGTGACAGTGCTCACCTTGACAGTGTCCATGGTGACAGTTCCCTTGGTGATAATGCTCATGGTGATAGTGCTCATGGTGATAGTGCTCATGGTGACACTGCCCATGGTGAAGGTGCTCATGCTGGCGGTGTACATGGTTGGAGATCCCATGGTGAAATTCTTTATGGTGGTAATGCACATGATGATAGTGCTCATGCTGAGAGTGTCCATGGTGACAGTGCCTATGGTGACAGTGCCCATGGTGACATTTCCCATGGTGACAGTGCTCATGGTGAGAGTTCCCATGGTGACAATGCTCATGGTGACTATGCTCATGGTGACAGTGCCCACGGTGAAAATGCTCATGGTGACCGTGCTCACGGTGATAGTGCTCACGGTAATAGTGCTCACGCTGACAGTGCCCTTGGTGATAGTGCTCATGGTAATAGTGATCATGGTGACGGTTCGCATGGTGACAGTGCCCATGTTGAAAGTGCCCATGGTGGCAGTGCTCATGGTGTCACTGCCCATAGTGAATGTGCTCATGCTGGCATTGTCCATGGTTGGAGTTTCTATGGTGAAATTCCTTATGGTGGCACTGCCCATGATGATAGTGTTCATAGTGACAGTGTCCATGGTGACAGTGCCTATGGTGACAGGGTCCATTGTGATAGTGCTCACGGTGATAGTGCCCACAGTGACAGTGCTAATGGTGAGAGTTCCCATGGTGACAGTGCCCATGATGACAGTGCTCATGGTGACAGTGCCCTTGGTGATACTTCTCATGGTGATATTGCTCACAGTGATAGTGCTCACGGTGACAGTGCCCTGATGGATAGTGCCCATGGTGACAGTGTCCCTGGTGACCGTGCTCATGGTGACATTTCCCATGGTGAGAGTGCTCATGGTGAGAGTGCTCACTGTGGCAGTGCCAATGGTTACAGTGCTCATGGTGGCAGTGTCCGTGGTGGCAGTTCCTAAGATGACAGTGTCCATGATGACAGAGCCCAGGGTGACAGTGCTCATGGTGACACTGCCCATGGTGACAGTGCACATGGTGACAGTGCCCACGGTGACAGTGCTCATGGTGAGAGTGCTCATGGTGATAGTGCCCATGGTAATAGTGCTCACTCTGACATTTCCCATGGTGATATTGCTCACGGTGACACTGCAAATGGTGTTAGTGCTCACGGTGATAGTGCTCATGGTGACAGTTCCCATGGTGAGAGTGCCCACGGTGACAGTGCTCATGGTGACATTGCCCACAGTGACAGTGCTCATGGTGACAGAGCTCATGGTGACAGTGCCCTTTGTGAGAGTGCTCATGGTGATAGTGCTCATAGTGATAGTGTTCATGGTGACAGTTCGCATGGTGACAGTGCCCATGTTGAAAGTGCCCATGGTGATAGTGCTCACGGTGACACTGCCCATGGTGACTGTGCTCATGCTGGCGGTGTACATGGTTGGAGTTGCCATGGTGAAATTCCTCATGGTGGCACTGCCCATGATGATAGTGCTCATGTTGACTGTGTCCATGGTAACAGTGCCCATGCTGACAGTGCCCATAGTGACATTTCCCATGGTGACAGTGTTCATGGTAAGAGTTACCATGGTGACAGTGCTCATGTTCACAGTGCCCATGGTGACAGTGTCCATGGTCAAGAGTGCCCATGGTGAGAGTGCCCATGTTGAGAGTGCCCATGGTGACAGTGCCCATGGTGACAGTACTCATGGTGACACTTCCCATGATGACAATGCTCCTGGTGACCATGATCATGGTGACAGTGCTCACGGTGACAGTGCTCATGGTGGCAGTGTCCATGGTGACAGTGCTCATGGTGGCAGTTCCCATATTGACGGTGATCATGGTGACAGTGCCCATGGTGACAGTGCCCATGATGACAGTTCCAATGTTGACAGTGTACTTGGGGACAAAGCTCATGGAAACAGTGTCCATGGTGATAGTGCTCCTGGTGACAGTGTCCATGGTTACAGTGCCCATGGTGACAGTTTCCAAGGTGACATTTTCCATGGTGACAGTGCCCATGGTGACAGTGCTCATGGTGACTGTGCCCACGGTGACAATGCTCATGGTGAGAATTCCAACGGTGACATTGCTCACCTTGACAGTGTCCATGGTGAAAGTTCCCTTGGTGATAATGCTCATGGTGATAGTGCTCATGGTGATAGTGCTCATGGTGACACTGCCCATGGTGAATGTGCTCATGCTGGCGGTGTACATGGTTGGAGATCCCATGGTGAAATTCTTTATGGTGGTAATGCACATGATGATAGTGCTCATGCTGAGAGTGTCCATGGTGACAGTGCCTATGGTGACAGTGCCCATGGTGACATTTCCCATGGTGACAGTGCTCATGGTGAGAGTTCCCATGGTGACAATGCTCATGGTGACTATGCTCATGGTGACTATGCTCATGGTGACAGTGCCCACGGTGAAAATGCTCATGGTGACCGTGCTCACGGTGATAGTGCTCACGGTAATAGTGCTCACGCTGACAGTGCCCTTGGTGATAGTGCTTATGGTAATAGTGATCATGGTGACGGTTCGCATGGTGACAGTGCCCATGTTGAAAGTGCCCATGGTGGCAGTGCTCATGGTGTCACTGCCCATAGTGAATGTGCTCATGCTGGCATTGTCCATGGTTGGAGTTTCTATGGTGAAATTCCTTATGGTGGCACTGCCCATGATGATAGTGTTCATAGTGACAGTGTCCATGGTGACAGTGCCTATGGTGACAGGGTCCATTGTGATAGTGCTCACGGTGATAGTGCCCACAGTGACAGTGCTAATGGTGAGAGTTCCCATGGTGACAGTGCCCATGATGACAGTGCTCATGGTGACAGTGCCCACGATGACAGTGCTCATGGTGACAGTGCCCTTGGTGATACTTCTCACGGTGATAGTGCTCACAGTGATAGTGCTCACGGTGACAGTGCCCTGATGGATAGTGCCCATGGTGACAGTGTCCCTGGTGACCGTGCTCATGGTGACATTTCCCATGGTGAGAGTGCTCATGGTGAGAGTGCTCACTGTGGCAGTGCCAATGGTTACAGTGCTCATGGTGGCAGTGTCCGTGGTGGCAGTTCCTAAGATGACAGTGTCCATGATGACAGAGCCCAGGGTGACAGTGCTCATGGTGACACTGCCCATGGTGACAGTGCACATGGTGACAGTGCCCACGGTGACAGTGCTCATGGTGAGAGTGCTCATGGTGATAGTGCCCATGGTAATAGTGCTCACTCTGACATTTCCCATGGTGATATTGCTCACGGTGACACTGCAAATGGTGTTAGTGCTCACGGTGATAGTGCTCATGGTGACAGTTCCCATGGTGAGAGTGCCCACGGTGACAGTGCTCATGGTGACATTGCCCACAGTGACAGTGCTCATGGTGACAGAGCTCATGGTGACAGTGCCCTTTGTGAGAGTGCTCATGGTGATAGTGCTCATAGTGATAGTGTTCATGGTGACAGTTCGCATGGTGACAGTGCCCATGTTGAAAGTGCCCATGGTGATAGTGCTCACGGTGACACTGCCCATGGTGACTGTGCTCATGCTGGCGGTGTACATGGTTGGAGTTGCCATGGTGAAATTCCTCATGGTGGCACTGCCCATGATGATAGTGCTCATGTTGACTGTGTCCATGGTAACAGTGCCCATGCTGACAGTGCCCATAGTGACATTTCCCATGGTGACAGTGTTCATGGTAAGAGTTACCATGGTGACAGTGCTCATGTTCACAGTGCCCATGGTGACAGTGTCCATGGTCAAGAGTGCCCATGGTGAGAGTGCCCATGTTGAGAGTGCCCATGGTGACAGTGCCCATGGTGACAGTACTCATGGTGACACTTCCCATGATGACAATGCTCCTGGTGACCATGATCATGGTGACAGTGCTCACGGTGACAGTGCTCATGGTGGCAGTGTCCATGGTGACAGTGCTCATGGTGGCAGTTCCCATATTGACGGTGATCATGGTGACAGTGCCCATGGTGACAGTGCCCATGATGACAGTTCCAATGTTGACAGTGTACTTGGGGACAAAGCTCATGGAAACAGTGTCCATGGTGATAGTGCTCCTGGTGACAGTGTCCATGGTTACAGTGCCCATGGTGACAGTTTCCAAGGTGACATTTTCCATGGTGACAGTGCCCATGGTGACAGTGCTCATGGTGACTGTGCCCACGGTGACAATGCTCATGGTGAGAATTCCAACGGTGACATTGCTCACCTTGACAGTGTCCATGGTGAAAGTTCCCTTGGTGATAATGCTCATGGTGATAGTGCTCATGGTGATAGTGCTCATGGTGACACTGCCCATGGTGAATGTGCTCATGCTGGCGGTGTACATGGTTGGAGATCCCATGGTGAAATTCTTTATGGTGGTAATGCACATGATGATAGTGCTCATGCTGAGAGTGTCCATGGTGACAGTGCCTATGGTGACAGTGCCCATGGTGACATTTCCCATGGTGACAGTGCTCATGGTGAGAGTTCCCATGGTGACAATGCTCATGGTGACTATGCTCATGGTGACTATGCTCATGGTGACAGTGCCCACGGTGAAAATGCTCATGGTGACCGTGCTCACGGTGATAGTGCTCACGGTAATAGTGCTCACGCTGACAGTGCCCTTGGTGATAGTGCTTATGGTAATAGTGATCATGGTGACGGTTCGCATGGTGACAGTGCCCATGTTGAAAGTGCCCATGGTGGCAGTGCTCATGGTGTCACTGCCCATAGTGAATGTGCTCATGCTGGCATTGTCCATGGTTGGAGTTTCTATGGTGAAATTCCTTATGGTGGCACTGCCCATGATGATAGTGTTCATAGTGACAGTGTCCATGGTGACAGTGCCTATGGTGACAGGGTCCATTGTGATAGTGCTCACGGTGATAGTGCCCACAGTGACAGTGCTAATGGTGAGAGTTCCCATGGTGACAGTGCCCATGATGACAGTGCTCATGGTGACAGTGCCCACGATGACAGTGCTCATGGTGACAGTGCCCTTGGTGATACTTCTCACGGTGATAGTGCTCACAGTGATAGTGCTCACGGTGACAGTGCCCTGATGGATAGTGCCCATGGTGACAGTGTCCCTGGTGACCGTGCTCATGGTGACATTTCCCATGGTGAGAGTGCTCATGGTGAGAGTGCTCACTGTGGCAGTGCCAATGGTTACAGTGCTCATGGTGGCAGTGTCCGTGGTGGCAGTTCCTAAGATGACAGTGTCCATGATGACAGAGCCCAGGGTGACAGTGCTCATGGTGACACTGCCCATGGTGACAGTGCACATGGTGACAGTGCCCACGGTGACAGTGCTCATGGTGAGAGTGCTCATGGTGATAGTGCCCATGGTAATAGTGCTCACTCTGACATTTCCCATGGTGATATTGCTCACGGTGACACTGCAAATGGTGTTAGTGCTCACGGTGATAGTGCTCATGGTGACAGTTCCCATGGTGAGAGTGCCCACGGTGACAGTGCTCATGGTGACATTGCCCACAGTGACAGTGCTCATGGTGACAGAGCTCACGGTGACAGTGCCCTTTGGGAGAGTGCTCATGGTGATAGTGCTCATAGTGATAGTGTTCATGGTGACAGTTCGCATGGTGACAGTGCCCATGTTGAAAGTGCCCATGGTGATAGTGCTCACGGTGACACTGCCCATGGTGACTGTGCTCATGCTGGCGGTGTACATGGTTGGAGTTGCCATGGTGAAATTCCTCATGGTGGCACTGCCCATGATGATAGTGCTCATGTTGACTGTGTCCATGGTAACAGTGCCCATGCTGACAGTGCCCATAGTGACATTTCCCATGGTGACAGTGTTCATGGTAAGAGTTACCATGGTGACAGTGCTCATGTTCACAGTGCCCATGGTGACAGTGTCCATGGTCAAGAGTGCCCATGGTGAGAGTGCCCATGTTGAGAGTGCCCATGGTGACAGTGCCCATGGTGACAGTACTCATGGTGACACTTCCCATGATGACAATGCTCCTGGTGACAATGATCATGGTGACAGTGCTCACGGTGACAGTGCTCATGGTGGCAGTGTCCATGGTGACAGTGCTCATGGTGGCAGTTCCCATATTGACGGTGATCATGGTGACAGTGCCCATGGTGACAGTGCCCATGATGACAGTTCCAATGTTGACAGTGTACTTGGGGACAAAGCTCATGGAAACAGTGTCCATGGTGATAGTGCTCCTGGTGACAGTGTCCATGGTTACAGTGCCCATGGTGACAGTTTCCAAGGTGACATTTTCCATGGTGACAGTGCCCATGGTGACAGTGCTCATGGTGACAGTGCTCATGGGGACAGCGCACACGATGACATTGCTCACGGTGATAATGCCCATGGTGATATTGCTCATGGTGAGACTGCCCATGGTGATAGTGCTCACGGTGATAGTGCTCATGGTGAGAGTTCCCATGGTGACAGTGCCCATAGTGACAGTGCTCATGGTGACAGTACCGACGGTGACAGTGCTCATGGTGACAATTCTCAGGGTGATAGTGCTCACGATGATAGTGCTCACGGTGACAGTTCCCTTGGTGATAGTGCTCATGGTGATAGTGCCCATGGTGACACTGCCCATGGTGATATTGCTCACGGTGACACTGCCCATGGTAATAGTGCTCATGGTGATAGTGCTCACGTTGACAGTGTCTTTGGTGATAGTGCTCATGGTGACACTGCCCATGGTGACAGTTCGCATGCTGATAGTGCCCATGTTGAAAGTTCCCATGGTGACAGTGCTCATGGTGATAATGCCCATGGTGACTGTGCTCATGCTGGCGGTGTACAGGGTTGGTGTTCCCATGTTGAAATTCCTCATGGTGGCACTGCCCATGATGATAGTGTTCCTGGTGACAGTGTCCATGGTGACAGTGCTCATGGTTACAGTGCCCATGGTGAACAGTGCTCACGGTGAAAGTGCCTACAGTGGCAGTGCTCTAGGTGACAGTGCCCATGTTGAACAGTGCTCATGGTGACAGTGCTTATGGTGACAGTGCCCACGGTGACAGTGCAAATGGTGAGAGTTCCCATGCTGACATTTCCCTTGGTGACAGTGCTTAAGGTGACAGTGGCCATAGTGACACTGGCCATGGTGACAGTGCTCATAGTGAGAGTTCCCATGGTGACAGTGCCCATGGTGACAGTGCTCATGGTGATAGTGCTCATGGTGACAGTGCTCATGGGGACAGTGCATGCGGTGACAGTGCCCACGGTGACAGTGCTCACGGTTATAGTGCTCATGGTGATATTGCCCATGGTAATAGTGCTCATGTTGACAGTGCCCATGGTGATATTGCTCATGGTGACACTGCCCATGGTGATAGTGCTGACGGTGATAGTGCTCATGGTGACAGTTCCCATGATGACAGTGCCCATAGTGACAGTGCTCATGGTGACAGTACCGACGGTGACAGTGCTCAGGGTGATAGTGCTCACGATGATAGTGCTCACGATGACAGTTCCCTTGGTGATAGTGCTCATGGTGATAGTGCCCATGGTGACACTGCCCATGGTGATATTGCTCACGGTGACACTGCCCATGGTAATAGTGCTCATGGTGAGAGTGCTCACGTTGACAGTGCCTTTGGTGATAGTGCTCATGGTGACACTGCCCATGGTGACAGTTCGCATGCTGATACTGCCCTTGTTGAAAGATCCTGTGGTGACAGTGCTCATGGTGACAATGCCCATGGTGACTATGCTCATGCTGGTGGTGTACAGGGTTGGTGTTCCCATGTTGAAATTCCTCATGGTGGCACAGCCCATGATGATACTGTTCATGGTGACAGTGCCAATGGTGACAGTGCTCATGGTGAAACTGCCCATGGTGACATTTCGCACGGTGACAGTGCCCATGTTGAAAGTGCCCATGGTGACAGTGACCATGGTGACATTTCCCATGTTGACAGTGTTCATGGTGAGAGTGTCCATGATGACATTTCCCATGGTGAGAGTGCCCATGGTGACAGTGTCCATGGTGATAGTGCTCATGGTGACACTGCCCATGGTGATATTGCTCATGGTGACACTGCCCACGGTGATAGTGCTCATGGTGACATTTTCCATGGTGAGAGTGCTCATGTTGACATTGCTCATGGTGACATTGTCCATGGTGACAGTGCCCATGGTGACTGTGCTCTTGCTAAGAGTTCCCATGAGGACAGTACCCATAGTGACAGTACCCATGGCGACAGTGTCCATGGTGACAGTGCCAATGGTTACAGTGCTCATGGTTGCACTGCCCAAGATGATAGTGCTCATGGTGACAGTGCCCATTGTGATAGTGCTCACGGTGATAGTACCCACAGTGACAGTTCTAATGGTGACAGTTCCCATGGTGACAGTGCCCATGATGACAGTGCTCATGGTGACAGTGCCCACGGTGACAGTGCTCATGGTGACACTGCTCATGGTAACAATGCCCTTGGTGATAGTACCCATGTTAATAGTGCTCACGGTGATAGTGCCCATGGTGACATTTCCTATGGTGACAGTGCTCACGATGACAGTGCACACGGTGACAGTGTTTATGGTGATATTGCTCATGGTGACACTGCCCATGGTTAGAATGCTCACGGTGATAGTGCTCATGGTGACAGTGCTCATTGTGACATTGCCCACGGTGACAGTGCTCATGGTGAGAGTTCGCATGGTGACAGTGCCCATGGTGACAGTGCTCATGGTGACACAGCCCATGGTGATAGTGCCCATAGTGATAGTGCCCATGGTGACATTTCCCATGGTGACAGTGCTCATGGTGAGAGTTCCTATGCTGACTGTGCTCATGTTGACAGTGACCATGGTGACAGTGCCCACGGTGACAGTGCTCATGGTGATAGTGCTCAACGCGATAGTGCCCATGGTAATAGCGCTAATGGTGACACTGCCCATGTTGATATTGCTCACGCTGACACTGCCCATGGTGATAGTGCTCACGGAGTTAGTGCTCATTGTGACAGTTCCCATGGTGACAGTGGCCACGTTGACTGTGCTCATAGTGACACTGCCCATGGTGATAGTGCCCATAGTGATAGTGCCCATGGTGACATTTCCCATGGTGACAGTGCTCATGGTGAGAGTTCCCATGGTGACAGTGCCGATGATGACAGTGCTCAGGGTGACAGTGCCCACGGTGACAGTGCTCATGGTAACAGTGCTCACGGTGACAGTGCCCTTGGTGACAGTGCTCACGGTGACAGTGCCCTTGGTGATAGTACCCATGGTAATAATGCTCACGGTGACAGTGCCCATGGTGACAGTGCCCATGGTGATAGTGCTCATGGTGATAGTGCTCATGGTGAGAGTTCCCATGGTGACAGGGCACATGGTGACAGTTCCCATGGTGACAGTGCTCACGGTGACAGTGCTCACTGTGGCAGTGCCAATGGTTACATTGCTCATGGTGGCTGTGTCCATGGTGGCATTTCCCAAGATGACAGTGCTCATGGTGACATTTCCCATGGTAACAGAGCTCATGATGACAGTGTCCATGGTGACAGTGCCCATGGTGACAGTAGCCAGGTTGAAAGTGTCCATGGTGACAGTGCTCATGGTGACATTGCCCACGGTGACAGTGATCATGGTGACAGTGCTCACGTTGATAGTGCTCATGGTGATAGTGCTCACAGTGACAGTGCCCTTGGTGATAGTGCCCATGGTAATAGGGCTCACGGTGACAGTGCCCATGGTGATAGTGCTCACGGTGATAGTGCTGACAGTGATAGTGCTCACGGTGACAGTGCCCTGGTGATAGTGCCCATGGTGACAGTGTCCCTGGTGACCGTGCTCATGGTGACATTTCCCATGGTGAGAGTGCTCATGGTGAGAGTGCTCACTGTGGCAGTGCCAATGGTTACAGTGCTCATGGTGGCAGTGTCCGTGGTGGCAGTTCCTAAGATGACAGTGTCCATGATGACAGAGCCCAGGGTGACAGTGCTCATGGTGACACTGCCCATGGTGACAGTGCCCACGGTGACAGTGCTCATGGTGAGAGTGCTCATGGTGATAGTGCCCATGGTAATAGTGCTCACTCTGACATTTCCCATGGTGATATTGCTCACGGTGACACTGCAAATGGTGTTAGTGCTCACGGTGATAGTGCTCATGGTGACAGTTCCCATGGTGAGAGTGCCCACGGTGACAGTGCTCATGGTGACATTGCCCACAGTGACAGTGCTCATGGTGACAGAGCTCACGGTGACAGTGCCCTTTGTGAGAGTGCTCATGGTGATAGTGCTCATAGTGATAGTGTTCATGGTGACAGTTCGCATGGTGACAGTGCCCATGTTGAAAGTGCCCATGGTGATAGTGCTCACGGTGACACTGCCCATGGTGACAGTGCCCACGGTGACAGTGCTCATGGTGAGAGTGCTCATGGTGATAGTGCCCATGGTAATAGTGCTCACTCTGACATTTCCCATGGTGATATTGCTCACGGTGACACTGCAAATGGTGTTAGTGCTCACAGTGATAGTGCTCATGGTGACAGTTCCCATGGTGAGAGTGCCCACGGTGACAGTGCTCATGGTGACATTGCCCACAGTGACAGTGCTCATGGTGACAGAGCTCACGGTGACAGTGCCCTTTGTGAGAGTGCTCATGGTGATAGTGCTCATAGTGATAGTGTTCATGGTGACAGTTCGCATGGTGACAGTGCCCATGTTGAAAGTGCCCATGGTGATAGTGCTCACGGTGACACTGCCCATGGTGACAGTGCCCACGGTGACAGTGCTCATGGTGAGAGTGCTCATGGTGATAGTGCCCATGGTAATAGTGCTCACTCTGACATTTCCCATGGTGATATTGCTCACGGTGACACTGCAAATGGTGTTAGTGCTCACGGTGATAGTGCTCATGGTGACAGTTCCCATGGTGAGAGTGCCCACGGTGACAGTGCTCATGGTGACATTGCCCACAGTGACAGTGCTCATGGTGACAGAGCTCACGGTGACAGTGCCCTTTGTGAGAGTGCTCATGGTGATAGTGCTCATAGTGATAGTGTTCATGGTGACAGTTCGCATGGTGACAGTGCCCATGTTGAAAGTGCCCATGGTGATAGTGCTCATGGTGACACTGCCCATGGTGACTGTGCTCATGCTGGCGGTGTACATGGTTGGAGTTGCCATGGTGAAATTCCTCATGGTGGCACTGCCCATGATGATAGTGCTCATGTTGACTGTGTCCATGGTAACAGTGCCCATGCTGAGAGTGCCCATAGTGACATTTCCCATGGTGACAGTGTTCATGGTAAGAGATACCATGGTGACAGTGCTCATGTTCACAGTGCCCATGGTGACAGTGTCCATGGTCAAGAGTGCCCATGGTGAGAGTGCCCATGTTGAGAGTGCCCATGGTGACAGTGCCCATGGTGACAGTACTCATGGTGACACTTCCCATAATGACAATGCTCCTGGTGACAATGATCATGGTGACAGTGCTCACGGTGACAGTGCTCATGGTGGCAGTGTCCATGGTGACAGTGCTCATGGTGGCAGTTCCCATATTGACGGTGATCATGGTGACAGTGCCCATGGTGACAGTGCCCATGATGACAGTTCCAATGTTGACAGTGTACTTGGGGATAATGCTCATGGAAACAGTGTCCATGGTGATAGTGCTCCTGGTGACAGTGTCCATGGTTACAGTGCCCATGGTGACAGTTTCCAAGGTGACATTTTCCATGGTGACAGTGCCCATGGTGAATGTTCCCATGGTGACAGTGCTCAAGGTGACAATGCTCATGGTGACAGTGTCCATGGTGACAGTGCTCATGGTGACAGTGCCCATGGTGACAGTGCCCATGGTGACAGTGCTCACGGTGATAGTGCCCACAGTGGCAGTGCTCTCGGTGACAGTGCTCATGTTGAACAGTGCTCTTGGTGACAGTGCTATGGTGACAGTGCCCACGGTGACAGTGAAAATGGTGAGAGTGCCCATGGTGACATTTCCCTTGGTGACAGTGCTTATGGTGACAGTGACCATGGTGACACTGGCCATGGTGACAGTGCTCATGGTGAGAGTTCCCATGGTGACAGTGCTCATATTGACAGTGCCCATGGTGACCGTTCCCATGTTGACAGTTCCCATGGTGATAGTCCTCATGGTGACAGTGCTCATGGGGACAGTGCACACGGTGACAGTGCTCACGGTGATAATGCCCATGGTGATATTGCTCATGGTGAGACTGCCCATGGTGATAGTGCTCACGGTGATAGTGCTCATGGTGAGAGTTCCCATGGTGACAGTGCCCACGGTGACAGTGCTCATGGTGACATTGCCCACGGTGACAGTGCTCATGGTGAGAGTTCGCATGGTGATAGTGCCCATGGTGACAGTGCTCATGGTGACACAGCCCATGGTGACTGTTCTAAACCTGCCGATGTACATGGTTGGAGTTCCCATGGTGAAATTCCTCATGGTGGCACTGCCCATGATGATAGTGTTCATGGTGACAGTGTCCATGGTGACAGTGCCTATGGTGACAGTGCCCATTGTGATAGTGCTCACGGTGATAGTGCCCACAGTGACAGTTCTAATGGTGACATGGCTCACGGTGACAGTGCCCATGGTTATAGTCCTCACGATGATAGTGCTCATGGTGACAGTTCCCATGGTGACAGTTCCCATGGTGACAGTGCTGATGATGACAGTGCTCATGGTGACAGTGCCCATGGTGACAGTGCTCATGGTGACAGTGCCCATGGTAATAGTGCTCACATGAAAGTGCCCATGGTGATATTGCTCACAGTGACACTGCCCATGGTGATAGTGCTCACGGTGATAGTGCTCATGGTGACAGTTCGCATGGTGACACTGTGTATGTTGAAAGTGCCCATGGTGACAGTGCTCATGGTGACACTGCCCATGGTGACTGTGCTCATGCTGGTGGTGTATATGGTTGGAGTTCCCATGGTGAAATTCCTTATGGTGGCACTGCCCATGACGATAGTGCTCATGGTGACAGTGTCCATGGTGACAGTGCCCATGGTGACAGTGCCCATGGTGACAGTGCCCATGGTGACATTTCCCATGGTGACAGTGCTTATGGTGAGAGTTCCCATGGTGACAGTGCCCATGGTGACAGTGTCCATGGTGACAGTGCCCATGGTGATAGTGCTCATGGTGATAGTGCTCACGGTGACAGTTCCCTTGGTGATACTGCTCATGGTGATAGTGCTCATGGTGAAAGTGCTCATGGTGACAATTCACATGGTGACAGTGCTCATGATGACAGTGCTCATGGTGACAGTGCTCACGGTGACACTGCCCATGTTGATAGTGCTCACAGTGATAGTGCTCATGGTGACAATTCCCATGGTTACAGTGCCCATGGTGACAGTGCTCATGGTGACAGTGCTCACGGTGACAGTGCTCATGGTGACAGTGCTCACAGTGATAGTTCTCTTGGTGACAGCGCCCTTGGTGATAGTGCCCATGGTGATAGTGCTAATGGTGATAGTGCTCATGGTGACAGAGATCATGGTGACAGTGCCTATGGTGACAGTGCCCATGGTGACATTTCCCATGGTAACAGAGCTCATGATGACAGTGTCCATGGTGACAGTGCCCATGTTGAAAGTGCCCATGGTGACATTGCTCATGGTGACACTGCCCATGGTGACTGTGCTCATTCTGGCGGTGTACATGTTTGGAATTCCCATGGTGAAATTCCTCATGGTGGCACTGCCCATGATGATAGTGCTCATGGTGACAGTGACCATCGTGAGAGTTCCCATGGTGACAGTGCCCATGGTGACACTGCCCATGGTGACAGGGCCCATGGTGACATTTCCCATGGTGACCGTGCTTATGTTGACAGTGCAGACGATGACCGTGCCCACGGTGACATTTCCTATGGTGACAGTGTTCATCGTGATATTGCTCACGGTGACAGTGCCCATGGTTATAGTCCTCACGGTGATAGTGCTCATGGTGACAGTTCCCATGGTGACAGTGCCCACGGTGACAGTGCTCATGGTGACATGGCCCACGGTGACAGGGCTCATGGTGACACTGCCCATGGTGACAGTGCCCATGATGACATTTCCCATGGTGACAGTGCTTATGTTGACAGTGCACACGGTGACAGTGCCCACGGTCACATTTCCCATGGTGACAGTGTTCATGGTGATATTGCTCACAGTGACAGTGCCCATGGTTATAGTCCTCACGGTGATAGAGCTCATGGTGACAGTTCCCATGGTGACAGTGCCCACGGTGACAGTGCTCATGGTGACATTGCCCACGGTGACAGTGCTCATGGTGAGAGTTCGCATGGTGATAGTGCCCATGGTGACAGTGCTCATGGTGACACAGCCCATGGTGACTGTTCTAAACCTGCCGATGTACATGGTTGGAGTTCCCATGGTGAAATTCCTCATGGTGGCACTGCCCATGATGATAGTGTTCATGGTGACAGTGTCCATGGTGACAGTGCCTATGGTGACAGTGCCCATTGTGATAGTGCTCACGGTGATAGTGCCCACAGTGACAGTTCTAATGGTGACAGTGTTCACGGTGACAGTGCCCATGGTTGTAGTCCTCACGATGATGGTGCTCATGGTGACAGTTCCCATGGTGACAGTTCCCATGGTGACAGTGCCGATGATGACAGTGCTCATGGTGACAGTGCCCATGGTGACAGTGCTCATGGTGACAGTGCTCACGGTGACAGTGCCCTTGGTGATAGTACCCATTGTAATATTGCTCACGGTAACTGTGCCCATGTTGATATTGCTCACAGTGACACTGCCCATGGTGATAGTGCTCACGGTGATAGTGCTCATGGTGACACTGCCCATGGTGACTGTGCTCATGCTGGTGGTGTGTATGGTTGGAGTTCCCATGGTGAAATTCCTTATGGTGGCACTGCCCATGACGATAGTGCTCATGGTGACAGTGTCCATGGTGACAGTGCCCATGGTGACAGTGCCCATCGTGACAGTGCCCATGGTGACATTTCCCATGGTGACAGTGCTCATCTTGACAGTGCCCATGGTGACAGTGTCCATGGTGACAGTGCCCATGGTGAGAGTGCCCATGGTGACAGTGTCCAAGGTGACAGTGCTCATGTTGACTGTGCCCACGGTGACAATGCTCATGGTGAGAATTCCAACGGTGACAGTGCTCACCTTGACAGTGTCCATGGTGACAGTTCCCTTGGTGATAATGCTCATGGTGATAGTGCTCATGGTGATAGTGCTCATGGTGACACTGCCCATGGTGAAGGTGCTCATGCTGGCGGTGTACATGGTTGGAGATCCCATGGTGAAATTCTTTATGGTGGTAATGCACATGATGATAGTGCTCATGCTGAGAGTGTCCATGGTGACAGTGCCTATGGTGACAGTGCCCATGGTGACATTTCCCATGGTGACAGTGCTCATGGTGAGAGTTCCCATGGTGACAATGCTCATGGTGACTATGCTCATGGTGACAGTGCCCACGGTGAAAATGCTCATGGTGACCGTGCTCACGGTGATAGTGCTCACGGTAATAGTGCTCACGCTGACAGTGCCCTTGGTGATAGTGCTCATGGTAATAGTGATCATGGTGACGGTTCGCATGGTGACAGTGCCCATGTTGAAAGTGCCCATGGTGGCAGTGCTCATGGTGTCACTGCCCATAGTGAATGTGCTCATGCTGGCATTGTCCATGGTTGGAGTTTCTATGGTGAAATTCCTTATGGTGGCACTGCCCATGATGATAGTGTTCATAGTGACAGTGTCCATGGTGACAGTGCCTATGGTGACAGGGTCCATTGTGATAGTGCTCACGGTGATAGTGCCCACAGTGACAGTGCTAATGGTGAGAGTTCCCATGGTGACAGTGCCCATGATGACAGTGCTCATGGTGACAGTGCCCTTGGTGATACTTCTCATGGTGATATTGCTCACAGTGATAGTGCTCACGGTGACAGTGCCCTGATGGATAGTGCCCATGGTGACAGTGTCCCTGGTGACCGTGCTCATGGTGACATTTCCCATGGTGAGAGTGCTCATGGTGAGAGTGCTCACTGTGGCAGTGCCAATGGTTACAGTGCTCATGGTGGCAGTGTCCGTGGTGGCAGTTCCTAAGATGACAGTGTCCATGATGACAGAGCCCAGGGTGACAGTGCTCATGGTGACACTGCCCATGGTGACAGTGCACATGGTGACAGTGCCCACGGTGACAGTGCTCATGGTGAGAGTGCTCATGGTGATAGTGCCCATGGTAATAGTGCTCACTCTGACATTTCCCATGGTGATATTGCTCACGGTGACACTGCAAATGGTGTTAGTGCTCACGGTGATAGTGCTCATGGTGACAGTTCCCATGGTGAGAGTGCCCACGGTGACAGTGCTCATGGTGACATTGCCCACAGTGACAGTGCTCATGGTGACAGAGCTCATGGTGACAGTGCCCTTTGTGAGAGTGCTCATGGTGATAGTGCTCATAGTGATAGTGTTCATGGTGACAGTTCGCATGGTGACAGTGCCCATGTTGAAAGTGCCCATGGTGATAGTGCTCACGGTGACACTGCCCATGGTGACTGTGCTCATGCTGGCGGTGTACATGGTTGGAGTTGCCATGGTGAAATTCCTCATGGTGGCACTGCCCATGATGATAGTGCTCATGTTGACTGTGTCCATGGTAACAGTGCCCATGCTGACAGTGCCCATAGTGACATTTCCCATGGTGACAGTGTTCATGGTAAGAGTTACCATGGTGACAGTGCTCATGTTCACAGTGCCCATGGTGACAGTGTCCATGGTCAAGAGTGCCCATGGTGAGAGTGCCCATGTTGAGAGTGCCCATGGTGACAGTGCCCATGGTGACAGTACTCATGGTGACACTTCCCATGATGACAATGCTCCTGGTGACCATGATCATGGTGACAGTGCTCACGGTGACAGTGCTCATGGTGGCAGTGTCCATGGTGACAGTGCTCATGGTGGCAGTTCCCATATTGACGGTGATCATGGTGACAGTGCCCATGGTGACAGTGCCCATGATGACAGTTCCAATGTTGACAGTGTACTTGGGGACAAAGCTCATGGAAACAGTGTCCATGGTGATAGTGCTCCTGGTGACAGTGTCCATGGTTACAGTGCCCATGGTGACAGTTTCCAAGGTGACATTTTCCATGGTGACAGTGCCCATGGTGACAGTGCTCATGGTGACTGTGCCCACGGTGACAATGCTCATGGTGAGAATTCCAACGGTGACATTGCTCACCTTGACAGTGTCCATGGTGAAAGTTCCCTTGGTGATAATGCTCATGGTGATAGTGCTCATGGTGATAGTGCTCATGGTGACACTGCCCATGGTGAATGTGCTCATGCTGGCGGTGTACATGGTTGGAGATCCCATGGTGAAATTCTTTATGGTGGTAATGCACATGATGATAGTGCTCATGCTCAGAGTGTCCATGGTGACAGTGCCTATGGTGACAGTGCCCATGGTGACATTTCCCATGGTGATATTGCTCATGGTGAGACTGCCCATGGTGATAGTGCTCACGGTGATAGTGCTCATGGTGAGAGTTCCCATGGTGACAGTGCCCATAGTGACAGTGCTCATGGTGACAGTACCGACGGTGACAGGGCTCATGGTGACAATGCTCAGGGTGATAGTGCTCACGATGATAGTGCTCACGGTGACAGTTCCCTTGGTGATAGTGCTCATGGTGATAGTGCCCATGGTGACACTGCCCGTGGTGATATTGCTCACGGTGACACTGCCCATGGTAATAGTGCTCATGGTGATAGTGCTCACGTTGACAGTGTCTTTGGTGATAGTGCTCATGGTGACACTGCCCATGGTGACAGCTCGCATGCTGATAGTGCCCATATTGAAAGTTCCCATGGTGACAGTGCTCATGGTGATAATGACCATGGTGACTGTGCTCATGCTGGCGGTGTACAGGGTTGGTGTTGCCATGTTGAAATTCCTCATGGTGGCACTGCCCATGATGATAGTGTTCCTGGTGACAGTGTCCATGGTGACAGTGCCAATGGTGACAGTGCTCATGGTGAAACGGCCCATGGTGACATTTCGCACGGTGACAGTGCCCATGTTGAAAGTGCCCATGGTGACAGTGACCATGGTGACATTTCCCACGTTGACAGTGTTCATGGTGAGAGTGTCCATGATGACATTGCCCATGGTGAGAGTGCCCATGGTGAGAGTGTCCATGGTGATAGTGCTCATGGTGACACTACCCATGGTGATATTGCTCACGGTGACACTGCCCACGGTGATAGTGCTCATGGTGACATTTTCCATGGTGAGCGTGCTCATGTTGACATTGCCCATGGTGACATTGTCCATGGTGACTGTGCTCTTGCTAAGAGTTCCCATGAGGACAGTACACATGGTGAAAGTACCCATGGCGACAGGGTCCATGGTGACAGTTCCCATGGTGACAGTGCTCATTGTGACATTGCCCAGGGTGACAGTGCTCACGGTGACAGTTCGCATGGTGACAGTGCCCTTGGTGACAGTGCTCATGGTGACACAGCCCATGGTGACAGTGCTAAAGCTGCCGGTGTACATGGTTGGAGTTCCCATGATGAAATTCCTCATGGTGGCACTGCCCATGATGATAGTGCTCATGGTGACAGTGCCCATGGTGACATTACCCATGGTGACAGTTCTCATGGTGAGAGTTCCTATGCTGACTGTGCTCATGTTGACAGTGCCCACGGTGACAGTGCTCACGTTGACAGTGCTCAACGTGATAGTGCCCATGGTAATAGCGCTGATGGTGACACTGCGCATGTTGATATAGCTCACGCTGACACTGCCCATGGTGATAGTGCTCACGGTGTTAGTGCTCATCGTGACAGTTCCCATGGTGTCAGTGGCCATGGTGACAGTGCTCATAGTGACACTGCCCATGGTGATAGTTCCCATAGTGATAGTGCCCATGGTGACATTTCCCATGGTGACAGTGCTCATGGTGACAGTTCCCATGGTGACAGTGCTCATGGTGACAGTGCACATGGTGACAATGCCCACGGTGACAGTGCTCACGGTGATAGTGCTCATGGAGATAGTGCCCATTGTAATAGTGCTCATGGTGACAGTGCCCATGTTGATATTGCAGACAGTGACACTGCCCATGGCGATAGTGGTCACGGTGATAGAGCTCATGGTGACACTGCCCTTGGTGATAGTGCTCATGGTGATAGTGCTCATGGTAATAGTAATCATGGTGACACTCCCCATGCTGACAGTGCCCATGGTGACACTGTCGATAGTGACATTTCTCATGGTAACAGTGCTCATGGTGAGAGTTCCTATGGTGACATTGCACATGGTGACAGTTGCCATGGTGACAGTGCTCACGGTGATAGTGCTCATGGTGACAGTGCCCTTGGTGATAGTGCTCATGGTGACAGTGCTCATGGAGACATTTCCCATGGTGACAGTGCTCATGTTGAGAGTCCCCATGGTGACTGTGCTCATCCTGGCGGTGTACATGGTTGGAGTTACAATGGTGAAATTCCTTATGGTGGCACTGCCCATGATGATAGTGCTCAGGGTGACACCGTCCATGGTGACAGCGCCCATGGTGACAGTGCCCATGGTGACATTTTCCATGGTGATAGTGCTCATGGTGAGAGTTCCCATGGTGACAGTGCTCATCTTGGCAGTGCCCATAGTGACCGTTCCCATGGTGACAGTTCCCATGGTGATAGGGCTCATGGTTACAGTGCTCATGGTGACAGTGAACACGGTGACAGTGCCCGCAGTGACAGTGCTCATGGTGATAGTGCTCATGCTTATAGTGCTCACGGTGACAGTAGTCATGGTGAAAGTGTTCACGGTGATAGTGCTCATGGTGACAGTGCCCTTAATGATAGTGATCACGGTGATAGTGCTCGTGGTGACAGTTTCCATCGTGACAGTGCCCATGGTGACAGTTCGCATGGTGACATTGCTCAGGGTGATAGTGCTCCCAGTGATAGTGTTCACGGTGACAGTGCTCTGGGTGGTTGTGCCCATGGTGACAGTGTCCCTGGTTAACGTTATCATGGTGACAGTGCTCATGATGACAGTGCCTACGGTGACAGTGCCAACGGTTACAGTGCTCATGGTGGCAGTGTCTGTGCTGGCAGTTCCTAAGATGACAGTGCTCATGGTGACAGTTCCCATGGTAATAGAGCTCATGATGACAGTGTCCTTTGTGATTGTGCCCATGGTGACAGTGCTCACGGTGATGGTGCTCACTGTGATACTGCTCATGGTGAAAGTGCCTTTTGCGATAGTGCTCATGGTGATAGTGCTCATACTGATAGTGCTCATGGTGACAGTTCGCATGGTGACAGTGCCCATGTTGAAATTGCCCATGGTGAGAGTGTTCATGGTGACATTTCCCATGGTGACAGTGTTCATGGTAACAGTTTCCATGGTGACAGTGCTCATGTTCACAGTGCCCATGGTGAAAGTGTCCATGGTCAACAGTGGCCATGGTGAGAGTGCCCATGGTGACAGTGCCCATGGTGACAGTGCTCATGATGAGAGTTCCCATGTTGACAGTGCCCATGGTGACAGTGCATATGGTGATAGTGCTCACGGTGACTGTGCCCTTAGTGATAGTGCTCAGAGTGATAGTGCTCATGGTGATAGTGCTCATGGTGACACTGCCCATGGCGATATTGCTCACAGTGATACTGCCCATGGTGATAGTGCTCACGGTGATAGTGCTCACAGTGATAGTGCTCACGGTGACAGTGCCCTGGTGGATAGTGCCCATGGTGACAGTGTCCCTGGTAACCGTGCTCATGGTGACATTTCCCATGGTGAGAGTGCTCATGGTGAGAGTGCTCACTGTGGCAGTGCGAATGGTTACAGTGCTCATGGTGGCAGTGTCCGTGGTGGCTGTTCCTAAGATGACAGTGTCCATGATGACAGAGCCCAGGGTGACAGTGCTCATGGTGACACTGCCCATGGTGACAGTGCACACGGTGACAGTGCCCACGGTGACAGTGCTCACGGTGAGAGTGCTCATGGTGATAGTGCCCATGGTAATAGTGCTCACTCTGACATTTCCCATGGTGATATTGCTCACGGTGACACTGCAAATGGTGTCAGTGCTCTCGGTGACAGTGCTCATGTTGAACAGTACTCATGGTGACAGTGCTTATGGTGACAGTGCCCACGGTGACAGTGAAAATGGTGAGAGTGCCCATGGTGATATTTCCCTTGGTGACAGTGCTTATGGTGACAGTGACCATGGTGACACTGGCCATAGTGACAGTGCTCATGGTGAGAGTTCCCATGGTGACAGTGCTCATGTTGACAGTGCCCATGGTGACATTTCCCATGTGACAGTTCCAATGGTGATAGTGCTCATGGTGACAGTGCTCATGGGGACAGCGCACACGATGACAGTGCTCACGGTGATAATGCCCATGGTGATATTGCTCATGGTGAGACTGCCCATGGTGATAGTGCTCACGGTGATAGTGCTCATGGTGAGAGTTCCCATGGTGACAGTGCCCATAGTGACAGTGCTCATGGTGACAGTACCGACGGTGACAGTGCTCATGGTGACAATGCTCAGGGTGATAGTGTTCACGATGATAGTGCTCACGGTGACAGTTCCCTTGGTGATAGTGCCCATGGTGACACTGCCCATGGTGATATTGCTCACGGTGACACTGCCCATGGTAATAGTGGTCATGGTGATAGTGCTCACGTTGACAGTGCCGTTGGTGATAGTGCTCATGGTGACACTGCCCATGGTGACAGTTCGCATGCTGATAGTGCCCATGTTGAAAGTTCCCATGGTGACAGTGCTCATGGTGATAATGACCATGCTGACTGTGCTCATGCTGGCGGTGTACAGGGTTGGTGTTCCCATGTTGAAATTCCTCATGGTGGCACTGCCCATGATGACAGTGTTCCTGGTGACAGTGTCTATGGTGACAGTGCCAATGGTGACAGTGCTCATGGTGACACTGCCCATGGTGACATTTCGCAAGGTGACAGTGCCCATGTTGAAAGTGCCCATGGTGACAGTGACCATGGTGACATTTCCCATGTTGACAGTGTTCATGGTGAGAGTGTCCATGATGACATTGCCCATGGTGAGAGTGCCCATGGTGAGAGTGTCCATGGTGATCGTGCTCATGGTGACACTACCCATGGTGATATTGCTCACAGTGACACTGCCCACGGTGATAGTGCTCATGGTGACATTTTCCATGGTGAGCGTGCTCATGTTGACATTGCCCATGGTGACAGTGTTCATGGTGATATTGCTCACGGTCACAGTGCCCATGGTTATAGTCCTCACGGTGACTGTGCTCATGGTGACATTGCCCACGGTGACAGTGCTCATGGTGACAGTTCGCTTGGTGACACTGCCCATGGTGACAGTGCGCATGGTGACACAGCCCATGGTGACTGTGCTAAAGCTGCCGATGTACATGGTTGGAGTTCCCATGGTGAAATTCCTCATGGTGGCACTGCCCATGATGATAGTGCTCATGGTGACACTGCCCATGGTGACAGTGCACACGGTGACAGTGCCCACGGTGACAGTGCTCACGGTGATAGTGCTAATGGAGATAGTGCCCATGGTAATAGTGCTCACCATGACAGTTCCCATGGTGATATTGCTCACGGTGAGGGTGTTCACAGTGATACTGCTCATGGTGAAAGTGTCTTTTGTGATAGTGCTCATGGTGATAGTGCTCATAGTGAAAGTGCTCATGGTGACAGTTCGCATGGTGAGAGTGCCCATGTTGAAATTGCCCATGGTGAGAGTGTTCATGGTGACACTGCCCATGGTGACTGTGCTCATGCTGGCGGTGTACATGGTTGGAGTTCCCATGCTGAAATTCCTTATGGTGGCACTGCCCATGATGATAGTGTCCATGGTGACAGTGCCTATGGTGACAGTGCCCAATGTGATAGTGCTCATGGTGACACTGCCCTTGATGATAGTGCTCATGATGAAAGTGCTCATTGTGATAGTGCTCATGGTGACACTACCCATGGTGAAAGTACCCATGGTGACACTGCCCATAGTGACATTTCCCATGGTGACAGTGCTCATGGTGAGAGTTCCCATGGTGACAGTGCACATGGTGACAGTTCCCATGGTGACAGTGAATATGGTGACAGTGCTCACTGTGGCAGTGCCAATGCCTACAGTGCGCATGGTGACCGTTCCCATGGTGACAGTTCCCATGGTGAGAGTGCTCACCGTGATAATGCCCATGCTGACAGTTCCCATGGATATAGTGCCCATGGTGACATTGCTCATGGTTACAGTCCCCACTGTGATAGTGCTCATGGTGGCAGTTCGCATGGTGACAGTGGCCATGATGACAGTGCTCATGGTGGCAATGCCCACAGTGACAGTGCTCATGGTGACAGTGCTCATGGTGACATTGCCCTTTGTGATAGTACCCATGGTAATAGTGCTCACAGTGACAGTGCCCATGGTGATAGTGCTCATGGTGATACTGCTCTTGGTAATAGTGCTCATGGTGACACTGCCCATGGTGACAGTGCCCATGGTGACACTGCCCATAGTGACATTTCCTATGGTGACACTGCTGATGGTGAGAGTTCCCATGGTGACAGCGCACATGGTGACAGTTCCCATGGTGACAGTGCTCCCGGTGACAGTGCTCACAGTGGCAGTGTCAATGGTTACATTGCTCATGGTGGCAGTGTCCATGGTGGCAGTTTCCAAGATGACAGTGCTCATGGTGACATTTCCCATGGTAACAGAGCTCATGATGACAGTGTCCATGGTGACAGTGCACTTGGTGACAGTGGCCATGTTGAAAGTGCTCATGGTG